>NC_083621.1:23349827-23658577 GCF_963584025.1 Labrus mixtus
AACAGAAATGAGTTAAGAGGGAAACAAGGGGAAAGTATCAGAGAGATAGAGACAGAATGAAAGGGACAATGACATCCAGACATACTGTAGAGAGCACACAGAGGCATTCATGTGGGACAACTATTCAGCTTTGTTCTGATCAGATGATTGGGAAATTATAGGTTTGAAAAAAGGAGTAAATATTCTGAGTGAGATAATGAAGAGAGCAACACAATCAGATAGAGTGACCCAGAAGGGAGGGGTGTCAGAAGTCACAATATGCCAAGAAGCACACACAAAAAAAAACCATGAATAATGAACTGAACTTATGTTTCATTTAGGAGGAACACATTGCTGTGTTTATAACCTCCAAGGTTTTAGATTTAGGTCAAGGCTTTATTTTCATTCAGCTCAACTACAACTTGAGCTTTTAGAAATAATGGAACAGCTTCTTAACAAAAATATGCAATTTTTTAATTTTTTAATTTTTTAAAGTCTGACCTCATCTATTGATGTGTTTTTTCTGACATTTTAAGTGTCCGCTCACAAAAACAAGACTTGAATGTAAATGAGAATCAACAAACATGGTGCAATGGAATAGAAAATTCAGGAAAAAGTCTACCTATCTGGGTATGCTTGGTCTCAGTTGGTTGGTCAGTCCATATTAATGGACGAAGCCTGAGTGACGTCACCCATCTGTTACAGCAGGGGGCTCTGGAGTCCATTTGTCAGCAGCCGCCATGCTGGAAATCCTGTCTCCTGATACGCATAACCATAGATGTGGCTGCTCCAAAACCGCCTGAGTGCATCTTGTGGAAAAAACAGCCAGGAGTGTATGTGGAGTGGGGCTGTGTGCTCACACGGGGCACCAAATAAAATAAGTGCGAGAAAATGTACTCGCTGGTATGGCCATGAACTATGAGGTCTTATCAAAGTCCTAAGATGGACACGGATAAGTCATTAGTTAAACTCCAAGCCTTCTACTTAAACATTGATTGCAGTACTTTGGATGGGTCCAAACGCCTGGAAAGATAAAAGAAACCGTCTCACAGTCTGTTGTTCGTCTGCTGCCCTTTAAAATGTGTTTTTGCCCCACCTCTCACTCGCTCCATCTCTCCCTCACTCGCTCTCCTTTGCTGCGGAAGAAAATGGAGTTGCTGGCCTGATGCCACACCTGACACTCCTGCCTTAATCTGATTAATGTTTTTAATTTATATAAGTGAGTAGAGAGGGAGAGAAAAAGGGGCTGTTTTTGATCCTGGGTCCAACACACACACACACACACACACACACACATTCTCTCTCTTTTTCTCTCTCGCTCTCTCTCTTCCTCTCACTTATTTGCAGGCTTGGTGTGACGGGTGTCATATAGGCCAAGTCGTGAAAGGGCAGCATGATTTTGTATGTGTGCAGAGAGAAAACGGAGGGATGGGGGGGGGATTTGAAAAGACACAAACGGGAAGGGGAGAACTACATAGGGAGTGAAGTGTGGAGAAAGTCAAACTGGAAAAAGAATGAAAGATTGGAGAGCAAAATTAGAGAAAATGGGCTCTAGTGGCAAGAGAGCTGGAGCAGAGAGAGAGAAAAAGAGAAAGATGAATATGTCAGAAAGAAGTAAAGTAAAGGAAAAGTGAGATGAAGAGCCTGATGGGTTAGAAACAAGGAGAGGAAAAAGAGAATACAGAAAACAAAGAAAAGGGATAGAAAGTTAAATAGATATAAGTTAAGAAATGATGAAAATAAAATAAAAAACGGCTAAACATGAAATTAGTTGATTCACTCCGAAATTCCACCAGATACATGTACATTGCGTGTTCACTCTGGTCTGTTTCGGCTCCGTTCACCCTCATCTGTCAACTGCATTCTCACAGCCGGTCTGCTGGAGGGCCAAGACAAAAGAATTCCTGCAGTAATTTTACAGATTCACTCGCGACAGTGCGAGATAATACAATGTATGTGGTATGAAACTCTATATAAACCTTATAAACACATAAACAAACACACAAACGGTCATTTTTCTTAACGGTCAAAACGGTGTGTTATATCCTGAAAATAAAGCAGATGTTTTAATGATGTTTCGGTGTCTGACTTCCCGTCCCGCTTGTTCTTTTCTGTGCTAAATTGATGCGTTGTTCTCTGGCATTCCGGCAAAAATAGAAGCCTTGTCTGCTGGAGGGCTCAGGACTTGCCAGAGCTGAGATGTAGCGCAGAGGAGCCAGTGGAAGCATACACATTTAATAACAACTCTCAGCTGAGAGAGACGGAGAGATGAGACCAAACATGCATCTGGTGGAAGTTGGCCGTTACAGGTGCTCACAATGCAGACGCTTTTCAGGATGCTTAAGGCCTGCCTCAACTCTACTTTGACTTATTTCTAGGTTAAGTTCACTTGAGAGAGCATTTCCAACATGGAGACGACCATCGTTAGGCTTCTTAACGCCTCTTCAGAAACCAATGAATGACATCCCAGACACTTTGTCCATGTTTTATGCAGTCTATGGCGAAAACCTTGTTCAAACCTTGCTCACCAATTCATAGGTTTAATAGGACTGATCAAACCCAATCTTGATGACGGTCATATAATCCAGTGATTCTAGCCTCAGGGTTTTTTTCCACTGAAACTAAATATTGAGACGGATATCGGTGTGCTTTAAAGGTTTGTCTAACTCTATTCTTGTTTTCCCTCTGTCCTCTTTCCTTCAGATATATTCCTTTTATCCCTCGACACCTGCTGTTTTTTTCCTTACATTTCTTCACCTGTTACTCCTCCAGCATCTTCTTTTAGTTTCTCACCTTTTGACATATTCCACAGAACAAGACAACAAGCACTCGTGTCTCTTCGTCTCTGCAGCGCCAAGGCTCAAGGACAGCAAATGTCATGTCAGTGTTTCTCAGCTAGTCCTTCCAACCACCCTCACACTTTTCTTCCCACATAATATATATTTCTGTTCTGTCCCTGCAGATATCTAAATAAGTCAACTCTATATGCAGTCCAAATCCATGTGAATTCTAATCATCCTCTCCACACATCCAACATTAAGGATGTCAGGAGGCCCACGGAGGATACGGCAAGAGACAGCAACCCTTCCCGCTCCCTGTGGTGTGAACAAATCATCACATTAGGCTTGTTAGATTATGTGTAAGACTCGTTTTCAACACTCTGTAGGCAACTGGCTTTCAAACTGAACTCTATTACTTAAAGAAGATGAGGAAAAGCAAAGGTGTAAACATTGTGAATTCAATGTTCTTGCGCTCGCATCAAGAACAACAACTAGAATAATAAGTAAAAAACTTCTTTCTTTTTTTAAAGTCAGCTCAAGTCAGTGGATTGGATGAGCAACAGAAACGCTGACAACCAATCAAAATCATCCTACCTTTTTTGAGTTTTGCTGTTTGACATTTAGGAGATACTTTGAAATGCTTTGCCTCAAAATAATTAACTGCTGTACTCAAGGGGTCTCTGATAGCCTTCAAAGCCCATCCCACCTGTCCTCATGGGGAAAAGTAAAACCCCCATGTGCCTTCTGGGCTCAAAGATAGGAATGCTAGAACTTACTAAACATCTGTAACAAAGCGTTGAAGATATGATCAAGTCCTCCATTACATTGCTGAGGTTATCAACAGTCATCAGCGACTGCAGAAACCAAGACAATCACGTTTGTCATGGAGGAAGGGCAGTCTGATGGCTTGATTTCCACTGAACTGGGATGGGTGATAAAAAAAGACTTCTAATGTTGGTGCGCCGGGGGCCAAGGGGTACATTTTCAATCCCCTTGTAAAGAGGCAGGCAGCCAGGGTTAGAATCCAACCTGTGGCTCATTTGATTGTCAATCCACACTCTATCGCTCCCTGATTTCTGACTCTATCCACTGTCCTGGCTCTCTAATAAAGGCACTATTTGATTGAATATGAGCTGACATCAATTAGAGATAAAAGGATTTTCTTTTTCGTGGAAAATCTTATTTCATATTTATCTTCATGTTAGGATATTTTTCCCTTAATGATGCTACTCAGCACAGCCAAATGGATCCCAAGGGAACATTATTCTACGGATATCAGAGACATATATAATCTATTGTTTTTGAAAGAGTAATTATTACAGACATTTTGACAGGGCTCTTGTAAAATAAAAGTTTTTAGAAACTCCCCTTAACAGGCATTTTGGGAACTGAGGAGACCAATTTCTGTCATTTTGAAAGTGTAAATTTTCACCACTCTGTAGGACTTCATCTGCTCAACAGTTCCGGGTGTCTTTGTTGTCTTATACCTTTCATAATGCGCCAAATATGATAAATGGGTAACATGTCGGGCCTGCAAGAATGACTCTTTCACTACCTAGACATGCTGTTGCTATCCAGATTGTGGTTGACATTTTCTTGCTGAAAGCAGTAAGAACTTCCCTAAAAAAAAGTTGTAGCAGTAAATGTCGCTGAAACCTGAATGTATGGTTGATCATTAATGGAGCCTTCAAAAACATGCAGGTAACCCTCGCCATGTGCACTAATGCACCCCAATACCATCATGGATGCTGGCTTTTGAACTGAGGACAAGCCAGATGGTCTCTCTCCTTTTTTGCCCCGATGCTGGGGTGCCCATTATTTCCAAATAATTTAAGTTTTGACTCATCAACCAACAGGACAGTTTTTCTACTTCCCCTCTTTCAATATTAAATGAACCTGGACCCAGGGAAGGTGGCAACATATCTGGATCTGATTTTGAAATGGTTTCCAGTTCTTTGTGAATACAGGGATGAATTGCGTCCACAGACAAGGTATTTGGAAGTGTTCCTGAGCCCATGCAGTGATGTCCACCACAGAATCCTGTTTTTAACACAATGCTGTCTGAGGGCCCTTGACAAAGATTTATGTCTTGTCCCTTGCGTACAGAGATTCTTAAGATTTTATAGGACCTCTACTTTTAGAGGACAAAATCCTTTTTGAGGTTATTTGCATTCTACCGTGAGAAACAATTTTCTTCCAGCACAGTCTTTGACAGTGCGGTAATCCCCCCCGCCCCATCTTTACTTCTGATAGGCTCACCCTCGCTGAGATTCTCTTTTAAAAAAACAATTTTCTAACTAACCTGTTGCCACTGTCCCAAATTTTTTGACATGTGTTGCTGACATACAATTGTTTCTTTTTTTTAGATTTATTTTTGGGCTTTATATGCCTTTATTATTTAGAGATAGCACAGTGGATAGAGTCAGAAATCGGGGAGAGAGAGAGAGTGGGGAACGACATGCAGGAAAGGAGCCACAGGTCGGATTCTAACCCGGGCTGCCTACCTGAAGGACCACAGCCTGCACATGGGGCACGATCACAGCTACCAGCGCCCCATAGAATTATTTTTTTTAAAACAATGACATGTTTCAGTTTTAACATTCGATATGTCTTCTTTGTCATCCCATGTTTTTAGGCGATGGGATTGTGGAAGTGTTAGGTTTATGGGGTTAATTATTCATAGTATTTTGATGTCTGCTCCCGTTGTAAAATGTCTTCTTATCCGAGATTTCTGTCTTCAGAACTTCCCTTTCCACGGCCTTGTTCCCTCTCCTCATTCATCAAATTGATTCTTCCCAATCCTCCATTTGCCCACACGCAGCACTTTCTTGTTTTGAGCTTTAAATGAGCACCGGAGAGCCTGAAAATAACAATGGGACGTAAGAATGTGCAAGAATGCATAACCAATTTCAAATCCACAAATGTTCTTCCTGTTGATAGACTAATATGTCATGCAACAAACATCCAAGAAACAAAGTCATCTTGTGTTTGGCAGCAGCTTTTGCCAGAAGACTTCCTTTTGTATAAGAGTCTCTAAGAAACCAGGTTCAGTCTCTTTCAACATGGCAGATAATCACAATGTCCCCCAAATTACCCAATGTCTCTTAGCTGAAGCTAAGTTATGAGTTGTGTGTTTCTAAATGACTTCTTGAGGCTCTGGAGTGGAATAAAAGGCTCGGTGAGACAAATATATTCTGCTGCGAAAGCTTCAAGGGGTTTAAAGCTATTGTTTCCTTTGTGTGTGCCTCACTCTGCCTCTCAGAACAATCAGAAAACTTTGTGTTATTGTTGTTCCTAGCTTTGGAAAAAAAGAATACATTCGCCTAACCTCCATCCTGTCATCCTGTTTGAGGCTACACAGTCATGGCAAAACCTGCTGCCGTTTCTTGTTTTTCACATCCCTGCTTCCACCTGCTCTAAATCAAAGGTTATGCAGCTTGCTGCTAGAGGGATTTGATATCCCTTATACACCGTGTTAAGGTGGGAGATAAAGTTTGTTCATCCTCTGAGGGCTCTGCAATGATGTTACCCCTCATTCCCATCTTTTTTCCACTTTTCTCCTTCTACATGGATGCTCTCTCTCCTTCCCCTCTCCCTCAGTCCATCTTTTTGACTTCCAGCTGATGCCATTATGTAGGCTGTGGGGAGTGTGCAGCACATTGCTGTGCCTGTGTTTCTGCTAATATTTTGGCCTTTGAGCTAAGAGCAAGGGACCGTGTGGTTAGATGAGGACAAGGGGAACTAAGGAAAGAAAAGAGGGAGCGATCAAGCTGTCGAGTGGCGGGGGGGGGGGGGGGGCGGGTTTGGAGATTGAAAACATGGAACAAAAAAAAGAGACAGAGGCAAGAAATGCTATTTTTAGGGAATTGAAAAGAGGAAAGAGAGAAATCATCTGTCTCCCTTTCCTCTCTTGTAAGCTTTCCTGTGAATAACCATGCAAGGCTGCAGCAGAAGTGAATGTCCCAGATGTGACGCTTGCAGTGTAGCTCAGTTGACTCCCATATTACAGTCCTTGGTAGTAGAAGACTGGTACTTTGTAGTGAGAGTGCAAGTGAGTTTCTTTGATCCAGAAATGTGAGGTCAGATTTGGTTCTGATTCAAGGTCTGAATCATCTTTCATCAGTTGAATACTAGTGTTGCTTTAGAAAATTTCATGATTTAACACAGAGATTCTGTTTTAATGCTCTAAGCTGGCAGATTCCGACAGGATTTGTGTGTGCAGCATTCTGTCTCCGCTGTGGTTTTGCTCTGTCTGATAGTTGCGCCTGAACCCCCCTTGGGTCTGCTACAGAGGCGTGAGTGCAGCCATGAGCAGCTGGACAGGTTTTAAAGAGCACAGGGGAACTTGAAGACATACGACAACGTACAAAGAACAAGTTACTTTGCCTTTCCAAGGTTTTATTTTGAAATTCGCCAGATGCTCTGTGTGTTCCCTTGTCTGACTTCCTGTTAGAGTTGATCTGCTCTATTAAACTTAACGAGTGACTGCAGCAGGCTTTATTTTTGGGCTTTTTGGGCCTTTTTAATGGCGAGACAGGATATCAGGGAGAGAGAGAGTGGAGAGCGACATGCGGGAAGGGAGCCACAGGCCGGATTTGAACCCGGGATGCCTGATTGGAGGACTACAGCCTCCATACATGGGGCGCGTGCACTAACCACTGCGCCACCAGCACCCCAGCAGGCTCCTTTTTAGAGAGACTTGGCACATATTTGGAGAGGAGCAGAGTCATGCGGCGCATCTGGCATGCACTGGAGACAGACCAGCAGCACATGCAATGGAAACATGACAAATGACTAGCGAGAACAGGATCAGCTCTGGAGTGTGCGGCGTGGACAGAACTCTTTGCACATGGATCCTGTAGAATCTGCCAGTTGGAATCTAAGGTATTCCACCAATTTTAGGTCTGCCAGGAATTCTGGAAACAAAATGTTAGTCTAGAGACTAACTGGGAGCATGTCTGTGAACACAGTGTTTGAGCCCTGCCAACTTGCTGATGCAAGCAGGAAGTCATTACCATGTAAAAGTACTTTAATCGTTCCCCAAACTTCCCCTCAATTATGTGTTGTCGGATGGATGGTCTCCTCTTCTGCTTTAGTCCAAAGCCTGCTGCTGCCTTTAAGCCCCCCACCTTAACGAGGGAGCTTCAGTCAGCTGTGGGCGTGACGTCTAACGGAGTACAGTTTGAGGACGGCCCGTCATGTAGTATTGTAGCGTCCCTGTCTGTGCATCATGAACATGCAGATGCTCAGCGATCATCAAAGTCAGAACAAAGCTGGTAGAATTCATCAAGGATTTAAGTGCAACAATTTGAGGCTCATCCATTCAGCAGTTAGTAAGCTACCTTAGCTTGTAACAACTCGGTTGAACAACATTGCCATCCCCAGAGCCACCAGATGGCATGGCTAAAAATGGAAATTCTCAAAGTCACTGTTACCTTTTGGTGGCAACAAGTTACAAACAAAGCAAAGATGTGAAGAATTGGAGTCTCATATATAATTGGGCACATTGGGACCTAATATTCATGTCCCTTTGAAAGTAAGAGGCAAATATGACAAATAAACATTATACGGGTGGAAACAGATGCTGCTTTAAATATAAAACAACTGCAAGATTTTAACTCAAAGTGTATTTTGTTTTGTGAAAAAGCCCAGACAAAAGCAAATCTCTTGTGTGACCATTTCTTTCTTTTATCTCGGGTGCTTTTTGTTGGGATTTGACAACATTATAGTACTTCAATTTAAGACCTGGTATGAAGGGTTTAACACTTTCAGCGTCTGGGGCACCGGTGACGGGGTGGTTCGTGCACCCCATGTGCAGAGGCTGTGGTCCTCTGGAGAGGTTCCAGTCCGACCTGTGGCTCCTTTCCCACATGACGTTCCCCACTCTCTCTCCCTGATTTCCTACTCTATCAACTGTCCTGTCTCTACAGTGGAGGCACAGGAAGCCCAAAAAATGCACCCTAAAAAAAGTGAGTTTTTTTTAATAATGACTATGAGTCATATAAGTCTTAAGATTGTGGTGCATATAACATACACATCAAGTCGATCTATAACCTGCAACCTAATTTTGATAACAAATGATCATGTCTTATTATTTTGTACCTGGTAGAGATTTAGTTTTTCTGACCATGTTGACAACAACAACTTATTTTCAGAAAATTGTCAAAACTCAATTTTTGTCTTTTTGACACAAATCCATTTCGGGTCTCAAGTCTCAGAAGGGCAAGTCCATGTCAAGTATTGGAAATATTGAAATATATTACCCTATTTGTATTCATATGCTAATATTGGGTTAGTTTTTGGCCTAATTGTGCCTCGTTGTTCTATTATCCACACAAGGTCATGTACCTGTGTATTAAACATGGAACGTTGCAACTCAGTCAATACATTTGTAGGAAGGACATATTTTGACAAATTGAAGGCAGATTTACTTAGAGGCGCTGCTAGTCAACAGGCAAGGCGGGCAACTTATTTGGTCCCCAGACCAGCCAATGAATTTTCAATGACAACCTCCCTAAGGGGGCCCCATCTGACTGCTCTCACTCTCGTTGCCCTGCAAAGTGTTGCATTGCAGTGTAAACCAAAGTCTGTCAATAAAAGTCACCGAAGGAAATTTAAGAGGAATTATCCGTCTATAGGAGAGAAAGTGTTGGCTGGTAGACATAATGTTGATGAACGGTGGTTGGGCCACCCAATGAATTTTTGGGACCAAGAGACTCTAGCTGGTGCCACTGGATATAACGTTAAAATATGGTTTAATTTACAGCCCAAGGAACACCTGGTTACACTTCTAAAAAATCTTTGAGGGCCCAAAGTGGCAGATGTTGACAACCTCTGGTGTAGGTCAGGGCTTCCTTATATTTGCTATGCCAAGGACAGCCATATAGCTTATCCTCTGTCGCAGACCCACCTCTTGCTAAATGTATTTAAACTCCTTCCTGTTCATTACAATGGCAAATATCAAAAATCAGATTTCAGCTTCTCAATATATTAACTTAATTTTTTATCAGCAATTAAAAATCTTGCTGCTCATTTATTTCATTCAATATGTTTTTATACCAGTCTTGTAATTTCTGACATCTTAAATTACTTATTTAAAATGTCATTTTCACAAATGATGTAAGTTGATTTTTGTTATATGTTCCAGAGAACCCCCGTGCACCTCTGGGTGACCATCCCGGGGGGCATGACCCCCCACTTTGAAAACACTGGTGTAGGTGACTGCATCATTTTATTCTATGACGATGAAGTCATTTATTATCTCAGAGATAGCCAAGCTAGACATTCAGACAGTCTGTGCATGTGAGGAGGACTTGATCACTGCTCTGAGCAATATGAAGATTAAATCAGAAATGTCTCTCTCAACACCCAGAGATTTCCGTACACTTACATTAGGCATCACTTTCACTGATACATATTCATTCTCTAGTAAATTAATTGAGCAGAATATTAAGAAGATAGACAGTGTGTCTTGATATATGAGTTTCAGCTTAGAATATGATTTTTAACTTTAACAGATGATGAGCAATTTTTCAAAGTTTGAGCCCACATTTGTCAAAACTTCAGCCATTATTATAACTCTGCGCATAAGGGATCAAACCTGCTACTGTTTAATTATGGGACTGCCTCCCTAACCACCGGGCTAATCTGATGGCTGATGCATTAAACATGGCCAGCAGGTTTAGAAACTAATATGACGGAGGTACTGAAGGAAAGTTTGAGCACTCATTTTGGAAACAGTTTTGACTCTTCACATGTCTGGAAATGTCTGTGAGTGTGTGTGTGTGTGAGCATGTCTAGGCCACTAAAGGTTATATTTACCATTTGTCTGGAATTCGGGAGAGGCAGAGGCCAGCTGGGGATGACAGCGTGGACCACCAGAATTCTGATTACGATTGTGGATGATCAGACACACACAACGCAACAAGAAAAGGTGTTTATGGGGGGATTTAATCAAATGTCATAGCTGTTGATGTCATACTGTGAATACAGAGTGTATGAGGCTTGGAAATAATGGGAATTATTGGGGTAGATGGGCGAAGGTTGTGGTTCTTCAAAGACCATGTCACAATTTTATTGTCACTAGTCTCAGACAGAAGAATGCCAGCAAAATAAATAGAAAGGGAATATGAAAATCATCAAAAGCCAAACAATGGCGGTCCCAGTATTGGAAATGTTGACACTACATACATTTTGAATAATCTGGAAACAGGCAAAGGTGGATATGAGGATGGCTTTGAGTCTCCTGGCAAAAAGCTGCATACCTGTCAGTCAACTTAGCCATGTCCTTAATGGTGTATATTTATGAATCGGGATATGCTCAGGCTTCATTAAATCAATGAGTTATTGAAAAAATCACCCTCCCTACAAAGTGGACAATTTCAAAGAAGAATGTGAGACTTTGTGACCCTGTAGATGTCGTCCTTGAGCACTAGAAAAACAAAAAACAAAAAACAAAAAAAACTGCTGTTTGGCAGCACCTCTGCTATTCTGAAGATTTCGCTCTCATCCAGCCACACACCTCCAACCTCCCCTCCACTGTCTGCTGCTTTAGCACAAGCAGCAGAGAAAATTGCCCTTTGCTTGAGCTGCAATTGCCTGTGGCCTGCATAGTTATGTTAGCGGGCTAATGTTAGCACACTTTAGTTAGCTCTTAGCTTCACACTGCATGTAAATTGACACGGAATTGCCGTGATCTTAAAAACGCTTACATGACATCCAAATAAGCAGTGAATAGGCTATGTTATTCTTCTTTTCTCTAGTCCTTGACGAAAACAGGTTTTACATGCAATGGGTGGAGTCTCCTGTCCATGTAAACATGATGTAAACACAGTTCTGACAACAACACAGCCAGTGGGACTCACTCTTCTCACTCATTGTAGACAGTCATGACTCAGAGAGACATTTACAGAGGACTTTATTACTTGCTATATTTATAATATAATATGTCAAATGTCGCACATTCTTCCTTTAAAAAAATGAAACTGCTAAAGTAGAAATTTAAGTTTGCGTGGAAAGTGAGTATGAGATATTTTATTTCATCTTGCCAACATAGTAAATATATATTGCAGGTTCCAACTTTTGGAGAAAAAAATTACATTTATTAAAAGAGATAAAATAAATGTTATAAGATTTTTCCTGAAGAAAGACTTGATGCGCTGTACAGGTACATGCAATCTGAAGGTCGGTAAACGGAAAACCCCTCCAACCATTGCAATTAGGTGCTTAAATAGAGATACACTGCCAATACCAATTTCATCATCTGTAACAACATTTCTGCTGTTATATTGGCATTTTTATTTAAATGAAAAAAATATTTGATTGCTACGCTCCATAAACTTTGGGATGTTACAAGTTCATTATTAAATGTTTGCATAGTAACTGAGTGAGAACATGTACTGAACCACGTCCAAAAGCCAAAGAGAAAATGTGAAAAAAGGTTGGGTATGGAAGCTTTGATATGCTGAAAGGTAAAAAGGTCACTGAAAGATTTATGTTTAGAACTATACTTGTTATATTGGGTGAAAAGCACAGGGACATTTTTCTTCAATGCTAAGTTCCACCTCTGCAGTCAGGCAATGACTCAGGTAACTAAATCCCACAGTAACCCGACTTAGTTGACTCTATTAGCCAGCTGACTAAAGTGACACTGCTATTAGTGGAACATTTAGTATGATTAATCACCACCTAATCAGATTTGCATATATAATGACTTGGGTTCCACCAGTTATGAGGGCTTGTGCCGCCCAAAATATTCAGAGAAACACACTGTGTCTTAATGATCATCCATCCGCTCAGGTCAGCCAGCAGGGTCTCTCTCCTGAGTCCTGCCATGATAAATGTGTCAGCCAAAATGTCAGCTGAGGGAGAGGGCTTCGTTCACAAAACTGAAAATGACCACAAGCATGAAATCAATAAAAGGGGTTTCAAAGTGTTTCCCATTGTCCACATCTGACTAGTAATAACTCATGTCCAATTCAAAAGTAGGATACATAGCAACTCGTTGTCTGGTTTAAAATCCCCAACAATTGTTAGAAATCTTGGTGTAAGGTATAAGACATATAGGAATTCGAATAGCTAACCCTACACACTAAGATTTGTTTTTTCTCATAGTTCACTGCACAGCTCCTACATTGAACCTTTTGTACTTTTTGTGTTTTTTATTTTTATTTTTTCATATTTTACATTTTTAAATTATATTTTATATATTGAAATAGCTTCTTATACTGTATTATTTAAGTTGTTGCTAGTTCTGCTGTATTTCCTTGTTAATTGTTTAGCACCAATACACCAAGTCAAATTCCTTGTATGTGTAAATTTACTTGGCAATAAACCCTGATTCTAGAAATCTAGAAATAGAAAATAATCTTGCAAGGGCTTTTAAGGGGGAGGGGGGGGATGTAGCTGATTGGTAGAGTAGTTCATCCCTGAATTTATAGCTTGACAGATTATTCAGAGCTCCTTTGACAGTTGAATGTACGGAAAGTGTGGAAGTGTAGTAAGCATGGACCGTTAAAACGTTGACGTTGTCTTAGTAACATTACCCATTGGGCTACGAGGCGGACTTTTGAAGCCCAATGATGACGGTCGCCATTGGAAATGAAGTCTTCAAACAATCATCAACCAAGCAATGGACAAAGTTGTGGTGCTGAGGCTGGCCATTAGCCTCCTGTCAAACAGCTATAAAGTGCCCTCCTATCAGTCAGATCAGTCACGCCCCTAATTATGAATAACTTTATAAACAAAATCTAATTAAATGACTTTATTATACTAATATTTACCAAACTTGTGCAGTGTGATAGAAATGGTGAATCCTCTGTAAACCAGACCTTCTCATTTCAGTTCAACCTGAGTGATCTACACAGCCTGCAGGCTTGGTCCATCAAAGGCTCATCCCTACCTCATGATTTGAAACACAGCTCCTTTGTGTCTTCATTCATGTTGCAAGTTTGTTGTATATTCCTATTTGTTATGTTTTCCCAGCCTTCTTCTCCCAAGTGCTTGTGAGTGGTTTAGTGTTCTGACCATTGCCTGTTTTTTGCTCTTCCTTTGCCTGCCTGTTTGGGGTTGTTTGCTTACTGATTTATGGACTGGACATTAAAGACTGCCTACCTTTTACCTTACTATGTGTGAGTTTTGCACTCTAGGTCAATCTCTGTTTTTTTATTGGTTACGACAGAAGTGTCATTGTGGGAAAACAATGAACCCCACGTTGCTCACAGGTGTGTGAATGTGATTACCTCTGAAGGCCAGTTGGCCACTTTATGGAGCACCCTCTGCCATCAGTGTGTGAATGTGTGTGGAAGGCTGAAAGTGACATGTTGTGTAAAAGTGCAGATTAGCAGTCCACCTCTAATTAACTTCTGCCAGGTTCAGGTTACACAATATAACAGAAATAACAAAGATAATTCTAACTTTAATAAAAGATTTTCTTCGGTAGCCAAAAATGTAATTGACCAGATTGGTTTTTCTTTTAGATGCATAATGCATATTAATAATTTTCCTGTCTATCAGGGTCCAAAAATAATGACAGGATCTTCGCTTGTTTTATTAGAAGCGGCATTCTCTAATGGAGCCACAGTGGTTGCTACAGCAGATTATTTTATAATTGAAGACACAACCATGCGGAGATCTCTGGTGTGTCTAAGCAGAAGCTTTTTAACGATGAGTTCACATCTCTAAGTCTTCATCTTTCTTATGTTGAGGACATTACACATTCCAGTATCGAATGATTCATGCTATCAAACTTTGTTTAGAAAAGCCTTTGTATTTTACCCCATCTCACTCGCACATACTTGTACATATATATTGTATTCACCTCTGAAACCTAATGCAGATCATATCTTGACAGAATTCAATTCTCCATCAGAAATGAAAACCCTTCTCAGGCCTTTCTCTGAAATTTATATCAGGAAGTGAAGCAGGAGCTACTACTGTTTACTCACTGATTATTGTTCCTATCTATAATATGAACTTTACAAGAAGAAAGCCATAGATGATGGAGAGAGCAAGAGAAAGAGAGAGAGAGAGAGAGGTGTGGAGGAGCTACAGCCTTATTATTAGTTTTTCCTTGAGATTACAGGCAAGAGCGTTTGGCTGAAGCTGTAGTCAATTAAAAATCTGCCGGGAAGGAGGAGGGAGAGAGGATGGAGAGAGCAAATATGGGTAAAAGGGATTAGCAGAAATAACCATGTCAGAGGGCTGGACTGCAGACAGGAAGATGTCCTGCTCCTGCTCATGATTCGTCTGGAAAGGAGTTTTAAAGTGCAGACAACTCCATGAACACTGGTACACTCTCAGGCAGACACATTTATAAGCCCTGCAAGAGCATTCATTCTGTCTTAAGTAGGTTGATGCCATACAAGTTTAATTCTCATCTTAATGGTGATGTCCAGTTTTTGGCTGTTTTGTATTGTTGTAGATGAATCAAGTAAATAAGAGTAGATCCACAACAAACACAACACAGGGACACTTCAACGTAGGCCATTTAATCACTCACAGTAATTAGTCTCCTCCTCAGTCTTCTTTACTTCATTTAAACAAGGGGAAAATACATCTGCCTGAGAGGTGAGAAAACGTTAGTGTTAGTGATACAAATCACCTCCATTAAACACCGGCCTGGATACGTTGTTCTTTGATTTCCACAGTACTGGTTTGGTCTGCAGTCTTCTGCCTTGTTACGAGATGCTGGGACTCTAAAAACCCCAAGACTCCCGTTAGAAAATAGAAGACTTTTTGTGCCTATCTAGTCCTATACACCAGGATTGTAATTCATATTAAGAGACATTAAAAGTTGCTTTTAAAGATTGCAAGATGAAAAGTTTCCTAAACAGCCCCGTTGGTTAATAATCTGTACATAATGTGTATATAAAAAAAGTTCACTGTAGGCTTCTCGATCTATTTTACTCACTTTTCCCATGGTGCCCAGATGTGTAGCTCAATAACCTCCTTATTTATTTTATACTGTCTTCAGTAAAATCCCTCATTTCAGCTGCTGTCTCTTTAAGCCCCCCCTCCCCACTTTCCTCTGATTGGCCAGCTCAGTTTGCAGTCACAATGAAATTTGAGTGAGCTACCACCGTGTGTCCTTTAAAAGAGCTGCCCGGGGAGGGCATGTCCTTCAACTTTGATCCATGCAAAAATACTGAGGTCAGGTTCTGTCACCCACCTGGGGAGGGGTAACTGCCCTATGTGATGTCACAAAGGGAAAATCTCCAAATGGCCTGTTTGAGCACACATTTTCTGAAAAGTGGAGCAGGTAAAAGACGAAGAAGAAGGACTTTTCTCATAATTGGGGGCTGTGTAGACAGTATAGGGACACATTAGTGTTAGAAAAACATGGTAAAGTGTATTTTGCATAATATTTGACCTTTAAGAATAGTCTTTGCTACAGGAAATATAACCTTTGGGCCAAATGATAGAGGTATTTTCACCGATGTTGACTAATCAGAGATTTCATCTAAAGAGTGTCTGAACGGGCCAAGATTGTTCATCATCCACTTCTCACTCACTTTTCTTGCACCTGTTAGTGCATGCCAATTTTGCTTTTATGGTTGCTATTACAGTTTTTTTTTTGCCAATGGTCACATTTATACAGTCAGCTACACAGTCAGCAAAAAAATGACTACATTCACTATCAACTTCCATCACACAGAAACATTCTCAAAACAAACATTAACGCTGACCTTAAGTGGCTCAGTCAACTCTGGCACAGCCACTTGGACTCTCTCCTTGCCAAAGACGCCACCTTTGCTGCTCCCACATCATTTGTTCATTGGAGGACTTACTGAGGATTGTTGGTGGGGGGGGGGGGGTAAAAAAAATCAAAATCGAAATGACTACAATGTGTCCACTTTGCTGCATGAAAACAAAAGATTACTTGTCTTAACTAATGTAAATGTTTGTACGATAAAGCCCGGAGAAAAAGTACAATCTTTGCAATGTTTGTTTGAGGATGGCCTCTGAGGCATCTGTACATTTCATTTCCACCTGCATCACCCCTGAAATTGGGTCCTCAATAGTTTACAAAGCTGTTATAATGTGAGACTTTACTGCATATTATGCCACAGTGAACATTTTGTAGCTGTTTGCCTTGATGTTTAACTCTCATTCCTCATCTATTATAGTGACACCCATAAACACCAGCAACACATTAGGCCCCATCTGCTCAGAGTTATACTCAGCAGCCAACAAAAAGAAACTTTGTGCACGCCAAATCCCCAGTGAGACACTTTTAGGTTTTCTTTGCTGCAAAACAAACTTGCATATTCAGCAAAAAACACAGCAACATATATCAGGTAACCTCTGTTTCCCTGTTGTTGTAATGAAGCTACTGAAATCCTATTTCACAAAGTGCCTTAAGGTGTGTTTTTGTGTGTGTGTGTGTGTGTGTGTGTGTCAGGCAGAAGCATTGCCATTACATGTAAAGGGTTACCCATTTATGCCTAGCTCTGCGTGTGCCCTGCAGGGTTTCCCCCTTAAAGATCTCTGTTTAACAAGACAGCAGTGTTTAATAAAGGTGAAGGGTTCAGCTTCATATTAATGTGCCTCACCCTCAGGCTCTGCTATCGGGGCTTCAACATGCAGCAATAAAAAAAAAAAAAAAAAAAAAAGCATCAGATTGTCTGAGAGGCATCCTCACATCTCCAGTAAAGTCTGTTTCATTCTCCACTTGCAGGTTAAATATCTCATTTATTCTTATCCGCTGTGTAATTTAATACACAGTACTTCTTGAATCTGTTATCAATATTTGCTCGCTTCCAGGGTCATGAAGCCTTATCTGCTTCAGGGAAACAGTAATAAGGTAGATATTATATTAAAGGGGGCTGTTTTTAGCTGTGGAGTATACAGTCATCATATAAAATAGCACCTCAGGCTTTTGCAATGCTCAACTTTTCTCATTGCTTAAGCAGAAATAACTGCTGCAGATTCAGAGAGATGCTATTTGTGTGCAAGTGTGTGTGTGTGTGTGTGTGTGTGCTTTCTGGCAACGGCACACTAAGAAATGATGTGTGTATGTGTGTGTGTCTGTTTTTAGAGAGTGGATATGCTGGTGTTTATGTATCTGGGCCAATTGGGTTTTAGCTGCTTTACAATGCTGATCCCCACCTGAGTAATGATTTTCTTAATGCATGTTAAAGCCACAGGTTTCCAACAAATTATCCACGGTCTGCACAAACAAACACAATGCCTTAACAAGTCAGCAGCTGAATGCCTATAAATCAGCTTCTTTTTTTTTTATATGCAGAGCATTACTGGAGCTGCTTATCATTTCAAAATAGCTCACAAACAAAAAAGCCATCAGGGTAAAAAAGCAATAAAGCTGTTTCTGTTGATACACCACCAGCTTCCCTCACTGATTTACAGGTTCATTATTGTGTTAGCATTAAAGCTGAATACAACATACTGACAGGGTGTGTCTCCAGCTGGAGTTTTCAGACTTGGAAATGTCATGTTTCATAGTCATATGACATGTTGATGTTAGCCCAAAGGTTTGATAAAAATATCAAGTCAAGAACTAGCAAAATAAGAACTGAAGAAAATACCCACACAACTTTGTTAATCCTTCACCAACATGAGCATTTACTTTGGATTTAAGCCTTGACTTGTACATGACCTGTGAGTGTCAGAACCACAGTTGTGTTGAATCTTTGTGTGCTTTACATCTTAAAGTTAAAGTAAGGGCGCACTCACACTAGGCAATCTGTACTGTACCCAAGCACCTTTGACCCCCTGTTACGACCCCTAAATGAATGACTGGTTTTACAGGGAGTCGAACATAAATCAACCAGTCAGGTTAAATCATTTCAAGAAAAAGGTTTATTTTTACAATCCGAAATTGTTAACAACATTAATCATTGACCAAGAAACAACAAAACTATAAGCTGGAAGTCTGGTTTACAAAACAAAACAAAAGGAAAGGTCAGTCACCTGAGCCAGCCCACACAGGGCCATCGGACCGGGCACTCACCCTCTACCACAAGCCACAGGATCCCTTAAAACACTGAACCAAAGCCGCGAGAAACCCAGATTACTCACCCAACATTAACACAGAGTAGACATTTTGTTGTGACTCTCAGGAGCCAAGGAGAGAGTGAGAGAGAGCCGGGCAGTTTCTGCCTCCTTATCTGCACCGTCCTCAATTACCCCCAACCATACACACCCTAGGGAGAGACAAAAGCAATCAGTCAACAGGTAACAAACAAGTACATATTACAACCAGCAGAGGGGGACAAAACAACATACAACGTAACACCCCCAAAGGCCAGTTCGTTTGACTTGTGTGAGTGCTCCGATCCGTGCTAAAGGTGCACTTCCTTAGACCTGGCACGGTTGTAAGAGGTGTGCTTTAGCCCGGTACAGTTGCTCATGCACCAGCACAAGCACGGGTAAACATTAAGTATAATCAATCCCTGTCTCCATTATCGAGAAAACCCAGAGTGTTGTGGCTGTATCTGAACAAAATTACTCAAATAATTGTACATTTGTGTATAGTTGGGGTCTTCTTAGGCTGCTCCTCTGCTGTGAGAGTTGTCTCACAGAGTCTCATTACATAATTGAATATGTAGCTGGGTGGAAAGATGGTAGGTTACAGTGTAACATGGGTTCTCTGAGAGTAGTGACTGCCTCTCCATCTTCACGTCACTCAGAATAATGTGTCAGCCAGAGAAGATAGAGGTACTAGTACTACATAGGTAACCTGGGTGTGCCAGTGAGGTGAGGTGTGAGGTGTGAGATGTGAGGTGTGTACATTCCCTGTACATATGGAATTTGTGGCGTGGAGAGATAATGTAGTCAGTCAGGAAGTCATCTCAACCTATGGTTTACCCCTTTCCCAGAGAGTGAGTCTCTTTGTGGTGATGATGGTAGTTGAGTATTAGACTAAAGAAGCAAAGCGATTTGACCAACAAATAAATGTAGAAGATGACCTACTATATTTTTCTAAAAATACAATTTAATTTAAGTGCTATGTACATATAGACCAGGAATACATAAATCCACAAAGGCAAACACAATCCTCTGGGCGCATGGAGAGATGTCAGAGTGAGGGGTTGCCTACAAAAGAGCGTCCAAGCAATAGGTGGTTTGTTGCCTTGCTCGAGGGTTCCGCGGGCAGCAACCACACCAATTTCCATACTTTAGACTGCACCAGGACTAGAACCAGAGACTCTCCAGTTCCCAACCCAAGTCTCTACGGGCTGAAATATCTATACTGCTTTGGTTGAGCGAGGGATTGGAGCAGATCCCAGCTGTCATTGGGCAAGAAGTGGGGTAAACCCATGACTGTTCACCAGACAATCACAGGGCTGACATATAGAGACAGACAGGGTTTGAGAGGTTTAGAAAATGACCTTTTTTGTTGATTGTGTATACAGCTTGGGTGACCTCCCATTAGGTGATCTCATACATATATATTAATATTTCTAAAGGTGGTTACTGTGACAAATCTTAGGACATATTGATGTCAAGATTGTTCTTTAGACAGATAAGATAAGTGTTGCTATCAGGGTGTTTACAAGCAGTTAAAAAGAAAAAGCACAACAAACATTTAATTTATTTTAAATCTGCCATCAAATGGGTTCATAATTGGTCAAATTAATCCCCGTCTGTCTTTAATTCCTATTTTTTCCTTTCTTCTTATCACTGTGTCATCTTAAGATTTACTATAGTTATTTTTTAATGGCGTTTTTTCATTCAGACATAACAGTAGAGCACAAAAAATAATAATTTTCCTCATTGGTGAAGTGGATCCAATTACAAATTGAGATAGAGACATGAATGTATTAACAAGCAGACAGCTGAATATAAATTCAGCCAGTGCACAAGCTGGAGATACCATCCATTTTGTTCTTCCACAAAAGGAAACTTGTCATGCATTCAGAAATGATACAAAACAAACAGCATGCTTTATCACTTTACAACTGATACATGCAGATTTAATGGAAAGTGAAACCCTTGACTATGCTGGCAAAACATCAGGAAGTGAATATTTGTGTATATCCTCTGTCTATAGGGCAGTATTTGTATCAGGAAAGAATATATTTATTATATTTATGGCAGTCTGGGATGAGTTTGGAAGGTCTGACACTGAGGCTCAGATACTGTTCCCTATACACCAGCTTGGTGGAAGGATTTCTGCTCAGGACATTGAGGCAGTTTTTCCTCAAACATGCAGAAACAGAATCAGCTTTTACTGTACAGGTATGCTCACACATACAAGGACTGACTCTGATAGACTGTAAACTAAAACTATAAACTGTTATGACTGTGAGACATTTGTGTATTGAAGTGTGTGTTTTGTGCATCTGTTTGTCTTGGTGCTGTGCTGCAGGTAACTGCCCTTGATTGGGTACAAATCCTGGTATGAGGGCAGGTCAGCACTCAATGATTTCTTAATGTAGCCAAAGATTTGAAAGTTAAAAGTAATTAGCTCTTTTTAGATGAAAATACCAAGCAGATTATTTCTGACATCTATGTAAAAGTGAGTTCATCACACTTGAAGGGATAGTTTGGTATCTTTGAAGTGGGGTCTCTTGGCGTCCTTGTCAATAGTAAGTAGATTAGCAACCATAGATCCCTGTCAGCGTGGCCCCTTTATTGAGAAACTGGTCAGAGTACAGGAACACAAGCTAGGCTATACGGCTATACAGACAAGGTTGTTGTGTAAATGTATGCTATATTTAAAAACTTACAGCAAACCACTTTGTTTTCACACTTATTCAGCGCACCACAAGCGTTTAGCTCTGCCCACAGCGCACTTATCAGCTGTTTGAGTCTAACAACTCAACATTAGTTTCGCTGAGAAGACTGAAAATTATGATGTGAATTTTGACATTACTGCATCCTAGTTTGAGACAATTTTAAGTAAGCTGACAAATGCTTTAAGATTATCCGGCTGAGACTGCACAGAAATGGCTCTGTCGTCCTCTTTAATAACGCACACCTAGTGCGTTTTGATCAAGTAACAACCGTGAGGATCATGGGTTGTGTCATTATTTAAAAAAAACAAACTGTGTGAGCTGAAAACTTACATCAGCTCCTCTGAGTTTTCTATTTAATTTGTACAATTTTAGACAAGATCTGTAAAACATCAGCATTCAGTATATCAGAGAACAGGATGATGAGTGTTGCAGCCTGCAGGCATGTGTGAGCCGCAGGTATACTCTGATTCAGAAAGGGTCCTGAAGTACTGTTTTCTCCAAGTTCTACTTGCAGCTCTCTGGGTTCAAGGACATGGGCTCACAGTTTACACACAACCAGGTAACATGGGACTGCTTTCCTCTTTCTTCATCAAAGTATTCTCATGTATCCACAGTAAACAACATGTCATATTCATTGTAAACTGGCTAATTTTAAAGTTTCGATGTAATTGTCTCTTTCAACTGCCACAGTCAAAAACAACAGAACAGTGTGCTGCTGGTGGAGCGACACGTATGTGGTGCAAAGAAACGCTTATACTGTGTGGCTTTCTGACAAAAAATTAAAGCGTTGTGATTTTTTTTCAATATAGCTTACATTCACCCCAACACTCTTTCTTTGTTAGCTCAAATTTCCTCACCATTAGCCAAATAGTGTGGAGCAAAAAACCTTGTCTGTGTAGCCTAGCTTACATACCTACACTCGGGCCAATCTCTCCTTAAAGGGGCCATGCCTACCATCATCTCTGTGGCTGAAACACGTAATATTTACAAGTAAACCCCACTTCAAAGATACCAAACTATCCCTTTAAATTCAAGTCAATTCACTCAATCAAAACCTTTATTAGTGATGGTTAACCCTCATAGATCAAGCTGGCTTTCACTGCAGTCATTGATCTTTTTTTTCAACTTTCTTGGGTTTAATTCTGAGAACCGACTTTCTTTAGGCTGCCCAAAAAAAACGTTTGAGTCCCATGCCTTTAAGCAAAAGAACAGACTGTGTAACCAAGTCATTCAATTCATAGTGCACTCAAAATAATTAACCAGATGCTAATTTCTCTACCAGGAGAGAAAGTTTCAAGTTTCTTCCCCTATGCTCAGATTTTGTTTTTTTTTGCCTGACTGCTACCAGACACTTCCTTTGCTTTGTGGATTGTTTCAGGACACCTTAATTTGCATCGCCCAGAGCTCAGAATTAACTATGTATGTTAATCACCGTTACAGGTACTCCCTTTGAAGATTCCTCACCACACACCGTCACGGAAGCACTCGAGAAAATGATTGAACTTAATAAGGAGAACTTCTAGACACTGATAAAAGAATACAGGGATGTCAGACGACCATAAACTGAATGAAATATGAACCTAGTCGCAGTCAGCCATTGGTTCCTGGAGAGCCAATCAGTTGCGGTCACCATATTGGAAATACTGTTGCAACCAGTGTTGGGACCGTACTGTAATGCCACTACTATTTGGGGTAACTAGAAACTAATGAGTTACTTTTCAGATTCAATAACGTTGTAACAGTTACTGAAGTTCAAAAGTACTTGTTACTTTGTGTGAAACAGCCGACAACAAGCGGGCGCGGTTACGCTAACGTCAGCACAGTAGCATCCTGGGAGGAAGAACATCGAACGCTGTTAACAAACACAGGGAGGTGATCATTCAGCCGTGAGCTTTCTGTCACAGAAATACTGACATTATTTTTCCTTGCTCGAGTTAAACGACAAGAATATAGCAGTGAGTTGTAGTCTATGATGTAGGAAAAGTTATTTCACAACACCTAGCTAAATAACAACACCCTTCCATTAAACTATCTGTCAGAGAGCTTAACAACAATACACTTCAAGACCGGAGATCCTGGTGCAGCCCATGTCAGCTCGGCAGACCAAGGAGGAGACACTCCAGACAAACAGCCAGCTTGATTTAAAACACCGCCTGCTCCACCATCTGTATAGACTATAGACTGACAGACAGGTATGTTGTTGGCGCCGTGCTTCTTAATAACTGTTGACGACTGTTGCCTTCAGAGATGTCAGAACTGAAAATGACTACAGTACTCTTTGAAATGTGTGAGCTGTCACAGCTCAATTCTGCCACATCGACACTAAATAATGTGACATTAATACGAGGATTGAAGCAAATAAAGTAACGCTCTTTGAAAGTTACTAGTTACTTTGATAATACAGTAACTCAGTTACTTTTTGATAGTAACTTGTAACTGTAACTAGTTACTAACTTTCAGTAAAATGCCCGACAGTGGTTGCAGCCCAACATTTGATTTATCTAACATCATGTAATGAGTTTTATTTGAGGCGAGCCTTACACATGTGGGCAAACAGCTACAACGGGACCACCTGTCAGTCAACCCAGACTGCCCAAAAATATACAAATGCAGGCATAACTCTTTGCCTACACATAATCCAAACAGGTGAGTTGAAAAGGTGAGTTGAAAATACCCATTATTGTACTGTCCAGAACCAAACTGGGTTTTATGAACCAGGTTGTAAAAATGTGTACTTCTACTGTAAAAATGGGACCTGATGGGGATTCGTCGACTTTATGAGCCAGCCTTCAGTGGACCCTCGAGGAAGATTTATTTTTTGAGACTTCAGCATACTGAAAGAGCTATACAGCTTCACAGGAACTGCACGTTGTAGATTTTGCTGAATGCAATGGAAATTGTCATGTACAAATACAGTTTTCCCCCCATGGGAGACCCCCAGGGAGACCCCCCAAAACAGACTGCATCTTATATACTGCGACCTATATTCTGGATTCTACTGTAATTATCATACCATGCAGAGATAATGCCCTACAGAAACCAAGCTGTGTGCCTCGAAGTAAAATCTATAAATAAATCCATAGTGTGTCCTGCTGGGTGTGGTGTGCAGTCATGTCGTCGCTCTGCAGGTTAACAATGCCCGGCTTTTGTTTTTGCTCCTTTCCCTTGAAGCCTGTGTGGTACAACATGGTAGGAGGTGGGGGCACTTTGAGGTACTCAGGGCAAAAGGGCAGCAGTTCGAAACCTGCTTTGAACTCTTGACTTGTTCATTTGTAGTGCGGCTCTGTGATGTGCACATGCTCTGTGGTCCCGCTCGGAGACATGCACAGTGATCGCGCTGCTGCGTCTGTGATAAGAGCCTTTGATGGCTCAGTTTGTGATTGAAGACCGGCAAAGGTCCGTGTTAAAGACCTACAGGGCCGGGCCTCCCCAAGCTGCCTGCATCCCTTTAAGCATGGCTCTGTTTCTCTCTCTCTCTCTCTCTCTGCGTCTCTCTCCCCATCTGTCTCATCTTTGCACTCCCCCCTCATCTCTCTTTCTCACATTGTTTCGAAACATCAGCAGCTGGACGTTTGATCTCTGCTCTATCTCAGTCTGACACACACACTCCGCTGTCTGCCGAATCCATACTAACGATGCCTTCTGCCATAAGCACAAAACATCAGATGGATGTACTTTAACACCAGAGGTCCTCTGAGAGCATTTCTCATTTGGCACAGGAAAAGGTCTCTTCTGTTTGAGTTCAGCACTAAAACTGATCCAAAGCTCATGAATGTGTCAACAGAACACTCTCTGGTCACATTCTTTGCAGTAAAAATTGAAATGACGACCAACTTTAAAGTTCAGTTTATGTACATGCGAGCATTTAAAAGCCGCTGGGAGAAATAGTCGCCTGTGTTACCCTTCAAACTGCTTCAAAAGTAATCCGGTGTATCCATCTAATGAGTCACTGAACACTGGTATATTATGGATGTTTTTACAAATCCTTCCTCCCTGCACACAGATCCAGCATGCAGGGGTTTGAGCTATTATTGCATTCAATCATATTCTGCCCAAGGCTTGAGCTTTAAGAGCAGCTGGAGAATATATTCAAGAAACCTCAGTATTTGGTCTGCAGCCTCTGGACTAGTGAAAGTGGTAAAGCCTGCAAGAGAGAGAGAGAGAGAGAGAACTAAAATTGAGGTGTCTGTCACTGCACAGCCCTGATCTCA
Organism: Labrus mixtus; assembly: GCF_963584025.1. Lineage (NCBI taxonomy): Eukaryota > Metazoa > Chordata > Actinopteri > Labriformes > Labridae > Labrus > Labrus mixtus. Next base: position 23,375,499 of record NC_083621.1, read on the forward strand.
GAGCTAGAAGAAAAATTGATTTCATTATTCCAGTGTTTTTGCATGGTGATGTATAAAATATCCTCTTGGATCTGGCCTCCCTTTATTGAAACGCCTCAGAGTTAACCAATAAAGTGATGACCATATTAAACAACACATGCTGACATTTTCTTTTAAGGCAGCTGAAAAAGGCGATATCCATTTTTTTAAAGCTGACCTATTCTGCTGATCCCCATTTTAAAACTCACATGTGCTTTTACAATGCTGGATTTGGGCCAAGTTAAAGATCAAGAGGTAAACTTATGTTGGAGTAATTCCATGATGAGTCTGCAGAGGGCGCTAATAAAAAACATGCAAATGACGCAATAGTTTCCCCAGATATGTAACAAAGAATTTCCCATGATGGCTTCAAGCCTTTGCTTTGGCGGCTGTGGCTCAGTTGGTAGAGTCGGCCGTCTCTTTTTTGGGGTTTGATCCCAGCTCCTGCAGCCACATGTCCGATGCGCCCTCGGACAAGACACTATACACCAAGTTGCTCCCCCTGCTTTCTCAGCGGTGTATGAATATGTATGAAAGGGATTAGTTACCTCTGATGGTCACTTTACACAGCAGCCTCTACCATCAGTGTGTGAATGTGTAGGTGTGACCTGCAGTGTAAAAGTGCTTTGAGTAGTCAGAAGACTAGGAAAGCAATATACAAGCTCTATAGGTTTGACAGACTGATAACATGAAAGGTGGAAAGTAGTATAATATAAGGATCTTTAACATTCTTCTCATGAACATTAACATCCCGTAGAGCTATCACTTGATGAGAATCAGTGAATTGAACTGCATCTGTGACTCGGAGTCTGTATCAGTGCATACTGAATCTTTATTTGGGTTAAATTGAAAACAAAACTAAATCACTCCTCACTCTAGTCTACTAATTAGCATTTTGCAGGCCAGCACTCTTCATAGCAGAATTTTTACCACCAAAAAAACCCCAAAACAATGATAATTATATTCCAGCTTTTAATCATCCTTACAAATGAAGATGAGTTAGGGTGCAACCTTGAGCAAGGAAACATCAAAAAACCCCAGAGGAACACAATTGTTCATGTAACTTTTTATTACCTGCCCCATAACAAGTCTGAAGTCAGGGAAAATTGTACAAGTGAGGTGTATGAATCCATGTTTATGCAGGAGTATTTGCAGGCTGTCAGTTTTCTTCAAAGGGAAGGAGAACTTCAAAGAAACTGTGCAGATCGCGAATGGGTCATTTCACAAACAAGAGACAAGCAGAGAGTCTTACAGCAAAGTCTACCAACAGCAAATCCTCAGCCTCATGATTAGTGTAAATAAAATGATGCAAACGACACATGCTTATCTCATAGAGTCCGCTCAGTGCTGCTTTGATGAATGTTTACAACCACTGATTCATGCAATGCTACGGCTGACGCTGGATACATTTCCATGAATGTAAGAGAGACGCAGTTTCTGCAATATAATGATGCAACCGTAACCAGTTTTCAAAAGTAATCAAATCTTGCTTTCTTCTTTTTCTTTAAACTAAAGGGTTTACAAATGAATGGAGGGAAATGTCCCAACATAACAACAACCCTCTGAGTCCAAACCTTTGCACATGCCCACTACACAAGAAAAACCTGCATGCAACTGAAGTTGGAATTTGTGAATTAATTTTTACATCAATGGTTTCAGTTTCTCATCTTAAACGACGACCTAAAGCAATTAAATATAACAGAATTTGTCCTTATTCAAGAAGCCATTGTTTTTTAGCAGAAGAAATCATGAAAATCTCTGAAATTTATTGTGAAATGGTACGTACTATTCACTTATAAACAAATAAAAGCAGCGCCACTCCGCTCTGTTCCGTTTGGGAAAAGCCAAAAGGTCAGCAATGAAGTGAATGTCGACAGGTAAAGATACGATATGTAGATTCTGCTGCCAGGGGGCTCACAATCAATACTACAATAACAAAAGATGACGTAGAGGCTGGCGGGGAACCATTGGAGTTCTCTCTCTGTATCCTGGATAAAACAGGATGTCCTTTAGGTCGAGGCTACATATGAGTGACAAAATGCTGCCATGGCAACCTGTCAAGAAAACATAGAGGGCTAGCAATTGGTATCCACCCACTTGTCCAAATATCATTGCTTCTGTTTTTAAAAAAAAACGAGGTTGGCTAACGCCCCACAGCCAATTTCCATGAAGTCCGTGCACCATGGTTTTGCTCCATCGGATGGCGCACTCCCTTCCCCACTGGGTCCGTTTCATGTGCGTGAGCGCAGCCAACATGTACACACATCACAGGAGAACTACAAGATCACGCGGGAATAAAGAAAAAAACATGTGAAGACAACATGTTGCTTTGTCTTTCTGAGGATGATTTGTTGTTCGTTTGGTGCCTAATGTTAATAAAGTGATGGAAAATACAATCTTTAGTCTGTATATTTTGTTTTATTTTGAAATTGATCGGATTGTTCTATTCTGTCGAGCTTGACGTACAGATGCAGCGGACTTCCTTGAAAATAGACTTGCGGAACATTTGAAACGGAACAGAGTAGTTCACGAACCAGTTTCCAAAGTCACCGGTGGTCAATCAAACTTTTTTACAGATCCTTGCCCTTGGCATATTGTGTTTCTATCAGAACGTATATGCAGTTGCTCATCAGTACATCAGTGATTGTTTTATAATTATTTGTCACGACTGGATTGGTTGCTTGTCATTTTAGGTTGATGTAGTTCTCGTTTTTTTTGACACAGTCAGAATTTTGATTTTATCCTAGCCGGGTCTTCTTGTAAGATTTCACCTTTTCCATAAGTATTTTGGGTTGAAAGCCAGAAATTCTACAATGTTTCACCCAAAAAGTGTTGTTCAGGAAAGGCCCTTCATCCCACAGTGAAAGGAGCTCTTTAAGATATAGTGGCTATAATGAATTCTATAAATAAATAGGTAAGTGTAACTGATTTACAGCCTTTTACAAGGCTGTTTCTGCATCCCATAAGTGGCTCATCTCCGATGTAAAGAGGCACTGACAGAAAAAGAGAGAAGCTTTTTGTGTAGTACAACAAAATATTCATCATTGTACAATATATCGATCTGCTTCTGTTTATGTGCAACAGAAACAATCTCCAGTCCAGTGGCAGTGTTGGCTGTCCTCCGCTCTGTTCTGGGCAGAGTGGGCATAATGACGAGGGAAGAGCAGGGCGCGATGCCAGGCAAGAAATCAATACCTCAGGAAATAAGATGCAAACCCAGCAGCTGCTGCAGGGAAGCTGATTTGGTTCGGTTTGTGTAGGTGAGTAAGAGGGAGAGATAGAGAGAGAGAGACCATGTGTGTGTGTATGTGTGTTTGGTATTTTGTATGTGACTCTGCATGTGAAGTGCAACTCAACAGTCCTGTAGAAGAGGGCGAACTGAAACAAATTATATTTTCAACAAGGTCAGTGTTCAGATATATTTGTGTGTCAGGAACGGAAGAGTAAGGAGGTGATGTAGTCGTCACGATCAGCTCATGCACATGAAATTGTACTCTGCTTGCATGGATTTCCTAGTTGTAAACAAGTATGTAGGCATCTGCTTTGTTTTGGGCACTGACAGAGCAACAATCACTTCATATATCAACAGTCCTGTATGTTCTGTTGTAAACAACTTAGTGCATTGTGGGAGGAAAATCAGGGTGATGCTGAGGAGGTTTTAAGTCTTTTTTCTTTCTGTAGCGCAACAAATGGGTGTTAATTTTCTGTACAGCTGTTACAATTGTAGGCAGTTATGATGTAACGTTAATGTACCAAAATGTTATACAGATTGTATTAAAACTTTGATCAGGCTCTGATCACACCAGAATATATGGACAGACCTGTGGTCGATATGGTATCATCATATGGTATCATTCAGTCTGGTGGTCAGGAGGGATAAAATAGAATGTAACATATGCATCTCATCACTGCACAAACGTTCATATTGCCCCTCGTAAAGAAGGGATGACACAACACACATGTGTTAACACCTTTATCTTTAAGATATGACTGTGGATAGAAACAGAAATGGATTAGAGAGAGAGTGGGGAATGACATGCAGCGAAATTTCCACAGGTCAGATTCGAACCTGGGCTGCCTGCTTATAATTTTAATTAATTCATTTCATTTTAATTTTCTTTTCATTGCCTGTGATAAATTTGTTGCTTTTACTCCAATGTAGTGTTGACATAGTCTCATCCAGTGAAGATCCCTGTCCGCATTAATGTCTCTGCCCTACTTAGCAAATGTAAAGCAAATAAAGAATGGGATTTCTCTTTTTTGTTTGTTTTTTTGCTACACTGACGTCTGGCATGACAACTGCAACATGTTAATAGCTCTGAGTCAACCTAACGCTGATATTCCAGTGGGAGAGAGGATCTGAATCAAAATGTGACATTGAAGGGCTCTTTATCCAATTATTACTTTAATGAATTCAATAAGGTTTAGTTGATTGACAGCTCTGATAGTTCTCCCTGTGCACCTGCTGATGTACTTATGACACTCTGATATATAAATAGGCCTGCAATAAGCCAGGCAGACTTCCTCTGTACCTTTTTAATGCAGCATTTACCCGCTAATCAGCTAACTCAAGGGCATCTTTGTTCACAAATCATCCATCTGCCATCCACTGGTTTACAACTAATGATGCAATCATTTCCATTTCTGGAGACGCAGCTTCACATCTTCCACTCAATCAGCTGACATCTGCAGTATTTCAATTATTCTTATTTCCACCTGTATGCTGAAGAGTAAAAAATGTGAGAAATGTAGGCTTTGACACCCCATAGCTCACTCTCAGTGCTTTGTGTGGCTTCTGAAAGCATACATATCACACTGAAGAAGTGTTACAGGATGGCATTTCAATTGGTCTTTCTATGAGTCCGCTTCATTAATTCAAGTGAAAACAGTGTTATATATGGATGCTGCTTTCATGTAAAAACTACAACAACCAAAACTAGCTAATTAGCTTTCATTAAGAATCCCCCAAGTTATCCCACCTTTCAAAATGGTACTCAATCACAACCATATTTCAGAGGTAGAAGTTACATTACACTTACATTTACAGCTACCAGGACAAACATGGTAGAATTTAAGGTGAACCTTCTGCCTATTTTGAAACTATCTTAGCTGGTGCAACACTTTTATTTCTTAAAGCACATCAACCTCTTTAAATAGAAACAAGGTTCAAATGGCTACTTTTTAATTTAAGAACAGCTGGTGCAACCCAGTAAAGTGCGCTATCACCGTCAGCTAGGTTACATTTTTTCTTTTTTCATATAAAGGGAAATAATGATGTTATTTAAAATAATTTTCTCCTTGGTCTGACAGGATGTCTCATGTATAATGGTCCAGATGGTTAAAACTCTGCTCCTCGCTTACAAAACAGCAGCAAAACGGCTCCTCCTTACCTACACTCTCTCATCCAGGTCTACACTCCATCCCATCCACTACGCTCTGACAGTGAAAGGCGTCTGATCCAACCTTCACAACAGGGTCCTACGATGCTCACTAGATTCTTCTCCTCTGTCGCCCCTCAATGGTGGAACGAACTTCAAAACTGCAGAGTCCCTGTGCGCCTTTAAGAAAAAGCTAAAGACCCAGCTCTTTCATGAACACCTTCGCCCTTTATGTTGATGATGATGATGATGATGATGTGTAGGATGGTTTCTATGCTGATTACAACTCTCTAGAACAGCTGTCCATGTTGTTCTTTGCCTTTGTGCGCTGCCTGTCAGCACCTGTGTGTCCGATCAAACTTAAAGCTGTTTGTTTGCACTTTGTTTTCCTCCTTTCTAGATCCTTACTTGTGTTGAACTTACTCTCCGATGAAGGGAACGTTTATTGACCTTCACACTCGACATGGTTGTTTAGCTTCTCACAACGTCTTTGTAAGCTTCGCACCCGCTGTTTATTAACAAATGTATGTTGTCTTATAGGGGTAGGCATAACTGCACTAGGATAAGGATAATACTTTATTGATCCCCAGAGGGGAAATTCGGGATGTGTCTTACGACAGGGCAGTTGCACTCAGATACCTTTAGTAGGCGCCAAAGTGCAGCAAACCAAATTCTTCCATATTGTTGCAATAATTTAGGGGAAAAGCTGTGACGAATCGTATACATTTTGATCATCTTCATGTTAGCTTTGAGATCGGCAGTAAGTCTTACAAGCAGTTTACAACACACATGAAGAACTGAACTGAAAGTTGCCCCCAGCGATCAGCCCACTCCAGAGAGAGAAGCATAGAGAGGTGTAGGATGCAATGCAGGAGAAACAAACATGGTCGAGTGAGAAAAACAGCTATCTAAAAGGTACAGTATGTAAGATAGCCACTGAATTAAATGATACTATATCATCAAACATATAGGGATCATGCTATGTTGAACTGCTGGCTGCTGACTGTTCCGAATGTGCAAGAAGCATCAACAAATATATTTCAAGGTTGACTGTTGCCTGTATTTGCTGTGACTTGTATGACATTGATGCCATAAGAATATATTTATATATTCTGTATATAGAAAAAAAAACGACATATAAGAAGTCGTGGGGCTGTGTAACCAGGGCAAGACCGACTGTAGCTGTGGGTGGAATGTGATCTTGAGAACAGGCGCTGATAGTGGACAGCAGCAGATGAATGTGACAGTGATGTCCTGTGGCTTCGCCTTGATTCATGCTGGTATGAACACAGAAGTCTCTGGCCTGCCTTGCATCTGTCTGCCCACCAAGCCGGCCTCCCCTCCCCGGTGCTGGGTGCTGTCCAGAGTTGTACGTGACTTTGTGCCAGCTGGCCGCTGCCTGTCGCTCAGGGCAAAAACTCTACTTGCAGATGGACTCCACCTACTACTGGCAATGGACACACACACACACACACACACACACACACACACACGCACACACACACACACACACACACACACACACACACACACACACACACACAACCACTCATGTGTACACGCAGACACCCACACTGTTTATCATACAAACCACACTTTGACTGTTGGGTATCAGTAAAATTAAAAATAAGAATCCAGCTTTTAAGAAACAGATTTTGAGGCTGTAAATCATTTTTCTTTAGGTTGAGCATCAGGTTTTGCAGTGAGCCAACAATGTCCATATACACTAATCACATAGATGCAAGTGGACATTAACAAGAGTTTTATAAATTAACTTTCTATTCTATTATACATTATTAAAAAGTGCTTGACTTACCAGGTAGTAGCTAGATTCAAAATAAGTACATTTACATGCAGCTAGAAAAAGTCAACATTCTGTGTTAGTTCGACTAAAACTAAACTATCACTATTGCTCCCCCCCCCCGTCCCGTCCCGCCGTCTCCCCCACTGGTCTGCATTCACATTTAGTAGCATTGTTCCATGCCCGAAAAACCCGTTCTGTATGTAAACAGTCTGATACAGCAGGTTGCAGCATTGCAAATAACACCAAAAGCCGAAAGAAGAAGTTACCATGGCAACCACTCCATCCTGCTAACGCTGGATGTTTTTTGTCATTTCTGAGACGCCAACATCAACCCTCTTCCTACTTCCACATCTATCGTGCAGCCCAGAGGACGAAATGGGACCGCGCCGCACGGATACGACAGTTTTTAGAGCAACAAGAGCCGTTGAGAACAGCGATTACAGCGGCCCACTTTCTTGTCACCATTGGCATCCACACGGACATGGTGATGGCTAAAACACAATTTGAATTTCATCAATACAGCATACTTCCTTACATCAGCACAATGAGAAAGTAAATCATTTAGTTAATTTTTTAGACTTAATTAAAGCGAGTATACTGCTAAAGCTCAAATATTTCTTATTTGTCAGAAATGTTAAATTAAAGGCCAAGCTTGTAATGAGAAAAAGTAGCCAGTGCAGCATGCAAAAAGTATGTGTGGAGTTAATTATACTTCTATCAATATTTTTATTTATTGTGAGTCTATTCAGCACACATCTCCCATTTAAAGTCTATTAAACATAATTTTTAATGTTTTTTTATGAAGGTCTGAAGTTTGAAAGATTGCCGCCTCAGATAAGAAACTTTCTGTGAAGAGAAAAAACGTGTGGGAGGCAGAAAGTCAGAGATTTTGGATCTTAAGTCTGTAGCTGTGGCAGATAATCTTTCTTCAGCTATTTGGGATTCTTTTGTGCCCTCATTAGGCCTCCGCTGTGATTTCTGTCAGCGTTGGATCTAGCGGTGGGTGGGAGCTTGGGAATTCCATTAAAAACAGGTACATTCATCTAAACCGCAACCAATTTGAGACGGTGTTTAAGTGCTTGTTTGTTGCTCATTTAAAAGGTAACTACAGGTACTGTGAGAAAAACCCTACCCCAAAACGTTCAACTATGTGTAGGCTTAAATCTTTAACAAATGTGTAATATCTGGTGTGTTTTGGTTGTATATTTGTAATCATTTCTGTAGGTATATGTTTGTTAGCTCACTGACTGCCTGGCATACACAAATGAGCATGTGTGTTGCACAGCGCTTTTCCACACCTACAGTTTGGCACCTGATGTTTCCAATCCCCCCCCCCCCCCAACACACACACACACACACACACACACACACACACACACACACACACACAAACACACAAAAACATGCATTGCATTGCAAATGCCCAGCTGTCAAACATTCCTTGGTGTTAACTCGATGAGAGGAGTGACAGAATGGAGGTTTGTGTCTGTAGATAATAAGATTTGGATGAAGCTATTTTTAGACTTTATGGAAGGTAGAGAGAGTGAGAGAGAGAGAGAGAGAGAGGGGCTCAAATGACTGCAGTGCATCGGCAAACAAGGCAAGCATGCACACATGTCTGCTGCACACATCAGAAACACTGTTTGTCTCCTCTACTCTTCTCTACACCTTATTCTTACTTTAACCCCTCTTCCTAATGTTTCTTCTTCTGGTCTTTCTCCTGAATGCAGATCAGCATGCTAAGAAAGAGTGTCCGGTCCTGTAATCTCAGTGTGTAAGCGGCCCATGAGGTTTGTGCCAAGAAAAGTGAAACATGCAGGAAGCAAGTAGATGTATTTGGTCCTGTGATACATCATCAGTTTGGCAGGAAATGTCTAATACTTGTGCTCTGTATCAACAAATATCTTGTCAAGGTTAGGCTTGATTTGAAATGTGGATAATGCAGTGTTTCATAATGGTATTCAGTATAATTAGTAGTCACAAATGTTTATTCCCCATGGGGTTAAAGGATGAATATGCAATATTTTACAAATAAGTATAACAGAAATCAAGTATATGTAAATGTCTCTCTGAGTCATGACTGTCTACAATGAGTGAGTCTCGCTAGTAGTGATATGTCGTTCATGAATGATTCGTTCAAGAAGAATGAATCATCTGGGTGAACGAACTGAACTGAATCACTTACTGAAAAGAGTTGTTCATTTCACAACTTCAGTTCAGCTCTCCCGTCTCGTGTCTCTCTCTCTAAGGCATTGGTCAGTTAGTGTTTCGACTGAGTCGGTTGGGAGCCCTGTGTCACTCAAGCCTGCCCCTCCATCTCCCTCTCATGTCTCAAAAATTGAGGAAGTATAGCAAATATTTTATTTAACATTTAGGTGTCGCGAAAATGTCTTATTCAATTCTGATACAAGTACTGAACGATTCAGTGAATGAATCTTTTGAACAAATAACTTTACTGAAGTCATTCTACTGATTCAGTACACTGAAAAGAACTGCTTTTCACATCACTACTCGCTAGCTGTATTGTTGACAGAACCGTGTTTACACCATGTTTAGATGGACGGGACGGCCTTTTGTATGAAACTGTTCTAGTCAAGGACTATAATACAAAAAAACAAAACATATTCACAGCTCATTTGGATGTCACATAAGTGTTTTTAGATCACTGTCAATCTGTGTCAATTTTTGTATAATGTGAAGCTATGAGCTAATCAAAGTGTGCTAACATTAGCCCGCTAACACAATAATTTAAGCCACAGGCAATTGCAGCTAAAGCAAAGGACATTTTTGTCCGTTACTTGCTCTTAATGGTGCTAAATTATGGTGCATTCTTCTTCATAACTCCTTCGAGCGACCACGAGTGGAGACGGTTTTGTGATGTGTCGCTGGAGGAGAGCGACGGTTTCACAACATCGGAGGTGTCGCCCAATAGCAGTTTGTTTTGGTTTCATGCTGGTGCTCAAGCAGGACATCTACTGGATCAAAAAGTTGCACGACATTCTTCCTTTAAGGTGGGATTATATTGACTAAATATCATTGCAATATAAAAAGTCACATCATAGTTTGCCATTGGACTTTAGAGTCAAACTCCTGACAATAGCACACTTTAATAAAAAATTGGTTCAAAACTGCATCTGAGAGTTTTTGTTTGTAGCTGAGAGGCTGTCTGAAACAGGTTCAAACTTTTTTCTGCCACAACAAATCAATACAGACTAAAGGACACTACACAATATATTATTGGAAACCATCTGGAAAGTGAGTGTGGTGCCAAATAATTAAAAATATATATCTCAGGAGTGAAGGAGATGGGATGGGATCCAACAGAAGAAAAAAAACAATCTTGGGGTAAAAACAAAACATCACAGACAAGCAGATGTTTGAATAGTTTTACTTTGGAAGTAAAGAATAATGGAAGAATAATGTCATCAAAAACAAAAGAGAATCAAAAAATCACCTTGCACTTCATTGCTTTCATACATGCCCTTTTTTATTGTTTTAATTGATGCATTATCATCAAAGTAGTATATTGATCATTTGTTTTTTTCTCTTTAAAGGAAGAATGTGCAACATTTTAGACATAAGTATAGCAGAAATCCAGTATATCCTCTGTAAATGTCTCTCTGACTCATAACTGTCTACAATGAGTGAGAAGACAGAGTCCCGTTGGCTGTATTGTTGTCGGCGTTGTGTTTTCATCATGTTTGAATGGACGGGACGGCCTTGTGTATGAAAGCTGTTTTAGTCAAGGACTAGAGAAAAGTAGAATACGAGCTACGAGCTAACTAAACTGTGACAACATTAGCTTGCTAACACAACAATGCAGACGACAGGCAATTGCAGCTCCAGCAAAGGACCATTTTGTCCGCCGCTTGCACTTAATGGTGCTTAATTATGGTGCGTTCGAACTCAGGGGTTGGAGGTGTGCCACTGTAGAGCGCTTCAGAATATTGAGGTGTCGCCAAACAGCAGTTTGTTATGATTTAGTGCTGGTGCTCAAGGGCGACATCTAGATCAAAAAGTTGCAGATCCTTCTTTTTGCAAATGTAGAATAAAACGATTCATGTCATGCTCAGACTTTTGTAAAGTGTGAGATGAATCCAAACTGCAGAGTACGCAGGACTTCCAGCACATCACCCTGGTGTCAGCCTCCCTGCACTGTTGACCAGATGATTTTAATGATGATTTAAAAAGCTTTACATGACCCAGTGCATGAAAACTTTAAAGCAGTTTAACTTTTGAAAAATTGAAAAACTCTCATTTCTAGTCTGGCTGTGCCTGGTTTCAATGAATTCACTGCAAAAACTCAAATCTAATCAGGTGTGTTTATCTGATTTCATGTCACAAAATTCTCATACACATGTTTCAAGCCACATTTACCTGACAAGTCCTCCTTATTTTAAGATGGTAAAAAAGGAAAAATAAGGCCCGGAAGGCTTGCAATAAGTAAGAAAAAGAAGTCTGGCAATGAGGCAAACACATTTCAGTTATCCATTATGCATTTGCATTATATGATATATTAGTATGGCACCAGGATACATTCATTTCAACTGTTTTAAGTTTTCTTAAATGTAAAATGTCCTTGAATAGGGGCGCTGGTGGCGCATTGGTTAGTGCGCACACCCCATGTACAGAGGCTATAGATGCAGGTGGCCTGGGTTTGAATCCGACCTGTGGGTCCTTTCCAGCATGTCATTCCCCACTTTCTCTCTCTCTTCCTGTTTTCCGGCTCTATCCACTTTCCTATCTCTCTTACAAAGGCACAAAAATCCAAAAAGCACATCTTAAAAAAAATGTCTTTGAATAAAAGCAAATTTGAAGCTTATAAAGCATTTTAAAACAGACTTAACAGTCACTGTCAAGGGAAGAACTTTTGTAACTTAGCAACAGTAAGTACAGGTTGGAAGTACTTAAATTGAGGTCATGGGCGATTTTAGTGTAAAAAAAAATGAGTAAGAAAATTATGCTGCTGGACATAGACCAAGGACTGCTGAGTGCTTATTCTTCATAAAATCAAAACAGATGAGTAACCCAAAAAAAAGTCCGTCCGTCCGTCCGTCCCCCCCCCCCCCCCCCCCCGTCCAGTGTGTGCCAAAGAAGACTATAACTAATTAGTTGATTTCGTTTAATGAACCAGGCTGTAAACATGTTAATTTATGATGAAAAAACAGGTATTTTTGAATGGGTGTTTATGTGACTTCCTGGTCTCTTGGACCCAGCCTCATGTGGACAATCGAGAAACTGCAGGTGTTTTTTCAACACTGGAGGTTGTCCCTTGTCCCTCTTTATCTGTAAAGTACAATAAGTAATTTATTTCTCCCTGGAATACAGTGGAAAGGAACGAGGAATTGGCATAAAACAGAAATACGTGAGTACTTAAGTAAATGAAATATACATAATGTACTACGTTTATTTCCTCCACTGTTTGACTGGAATATAAACATCTCACGTGACTCCCATGGTGCATTTTGTTTTTAATCTTGGCAAATGAGTCTGTGACTTCTACCAGAGATAATCTGGGCAGCGTCTTCAGGGCATCTTGGGTGCATTTCAGTCTGTATTTGATGTGTCTGAACACTGGCGTAACACCCAGGACACTTGTTAATGCCAGATGCCAGCATGTAGACAGAGGGGTCTATCCCTCTCAGTAGATCTGGGACACAGAGACACACAGAGTTACTTCCTCTCAGGGCCGTAAGCCATGTAGTAGAAAACACTGGCACACGCAGATGTCTCCAATTTTGTACCCGATTTAACAATCCCTGTGATGCAAATGAGGTCAGCACAATCCAGACACGCTCTGAGACTTCATCATGAGGTGAAGGAAGAGAAAATACTACTTCTTTTTTAAAACCTTTTTTTAATTTAATGTGACAGACGACTTGTCCTCTTCAAGGTTGTTTCACGAGCTGAATAAAAAAAAAACAAAGGGATGTGGAGTCGGCTCTGAATCATTGGCTGAGGTTGAGAATATGGGCCCTGATTAATTAGGCATTAAAATGAAGCTTATCTTATTTATAGAGTGCTAAGCCAATAAGTTTCCTAAAGGCTTGCTCAGCTGTAATGAGCAACAGACACAATATTTACAGAAAAATCTATGTTTGGACATGTCCTACTTGTACTTAAAAGAGCTCTGGCTATCTGCTTTCAGCTTCAGAAAAGAAACCGTCCATGTTTATTTTGTGCTTCTTTCTTCTTTCTTTAAAATTAGACTGTTAAAGGAAAAAGTGGTAATGAGAAAAAATGAAGCCATACATCCCGCCCCCCCCCGGAGGCTCTCTGATGCAGCTGAATACTGATTCTGTTGAATGTCAGAGGCTGTTAATATCACTGAGGGTGTTATTTGGTGTATGTTGTCCTGTTTCCATTTCATTTCTAGCTGACAGATTTCTTAACAAACAATAATTGGGTGAAAAATGCAGAGAGTGATGTTTGCTTCAACATGTCGGGCCTCTGATTGCTCTGCTGACTCAATAAGGGTAGTGTCATTGTCACTTTAAAGGTCTTCGGATCTTTATATTTCGTTTTACATTTTGTCAGGGCTAAACATTGACAGAAAAATGTCTACTAAAACATGTTCAACATGACGTGTATTAATGTGATAATGAGCCGGTTATTCTGTAGGCACCTACCAGCATTCTTAAAAAAAATAATTAATTAATTTGATAAATAAAATCAAAAAAAAACATATACATACTTTTGGATTTGAGAGACGTTGGTCAAAATGTCCTTAAATTGAAGTCTAGACTTATGATGTCTGGAACTGCAGAGAGCGTTCTAACTAGTGAGCGCGCGCGCGCACACACACACACACACACACACACACACACACACACACACACACACACACACACACACACACACACATACACACACACACACACACACACTCACTCACTCACTCACTCACTCACTCACTCACACGCACACACACACACACACACACACACACACACACAGTCACACACAGAGCCTTTGAGACAAAAGGCAGACAGCGTGTCAGAGTGCTGGGCAGACAGCAGCCTGTTAGAGCAACAGATCAAAGAGCCATCCAGCTCCATGATAAATACATTCAGCTCCTCTACATGGTCAACCAAAAGACAGACAGAGAAAGAGAGAGAGAGAGACAGAGTGAGAGAGACAGAGACAGAGACACACACACACATAGACAATGAGAAAGTTTGATGTGTGTGTTGGTGTTGGGCTTGCAGAGGAAAATGTATGAAACATATGATTCCAAAACATCAACCTACATGTTGGACAGTCAGCCACTGTCAAGCTATGATACAAAACTTTGTGGAGTGTTAACTTCATGTTCAAAAAGACATCAGCTAAGGGATTATTTTTAAGACTCTCTCTAGGCCAGTCAAATGCATTAGCAGTAACTCATCTTTTCAGGAACATGGTTGAAGAACAAGTTGAAGAAATCCCCATGAAATGGATCTTTGAGAGTATCCTACTGCCGAGTCGTGACATATTTCCTACTGAAATGGGATAGATGGCCTAGCAGTTAGGCCCTACCCCATGTACGGAGGCAATAGTCCTCCAAGCGGGGGGCCCGGGTTCAAGTCCAACCTGCAGCTCCTTTAGTGCATGTCATTCCCCATTTTATCTCTCTCTCCCTGTTTCCTACTCTATTCATTGTTGTGGCCAAATATAGGCAGAATGCCCAAATATAAATCTTCAAAAAAGAACCAATCACAAGACAAGAGGCGGGACATAACGTTGGGATGAATGTGATTGGATCGTTGCATCCAAATACAATTTCCGTGACATTTTTTCTCAGCAACAGTACGGCAGCTTTCAGTAGCAAAACCTACTTCCTTATGCAGCGGTCCTTGATGTAACATCCGGTGTTTCCACGGCGACGATAAAAATGGCATGCATGTCATGGCGTCCAGAGCAACAAGACAAGCTTACAACTATAAAATTACAGATTTCTCTGGCTTTGATAACGGTTGGAAATATTTGAGGTCATGTTAGTACTCAACAAAGACAAATATAAAACATTTATTCATTTTTTAAAATTAATTTAGATATTTTAATGTAAACATTCTACATATTGTACGTTTAACAGCTAATTCCAGCACCAGCAGCTTAGCTAGCGAGATGCATCTGTGATAAGAGGTAACTAATATTGAGTGGGATGCCAATTTTGTTTTGCAACCACATAAATAAAAATTATAATAAAATAATAAATAAACAGCCTTCAAAAGCCGAGTTGTGTTCCTGTAGATGTCAAATAATTATTTAGACCAATGACTGAGGACACCACATTGTTTGCCAAGGTAATGAATCAGTAGAAACAATGCAGGCTTTAGGCACTTCAATGTTGGCTTCACTTTTCATGTCCAGAGGTCATGTCCAACGTTTTCATAAAGTCATGTGTAGACACATACCAGCTGAAAGAGGTTATGCACCATGAAGCTCAGCGGCAGACTGAGACTGCAAGACAGAAAGCATGGATATAAACTGTTCAAGTTTTAAACTAGTCAAGAGCCCAGCTTTATAAAGCTTTGACGAAGGAAATCCATTTAACATGTTTTTTAGACCTCAAGGATGCACTGAATGTTTGTTTACAAGACAACCCCGGCTTTAACTGAAGGGGAACTTTAGTGTGCATTCACCCATCTCAAATCCTAACCCCGTTCTCTCTCCTCATGTTGGACCCGGCACTGCATGGATAAAACACCCACGCCCCCCTGTAGGGGCCATGTTGTGTGGCTGATGTCCCAGCAGGATAACTCTGCGACTCGTCGGGACTTAAACAGCTCCTTTTAGACTTTTTTAAGTCTTCAACTTGTATTCTTCTGCACACCACGCAGATCTCTGTCTGCTTGCCTCACCACACATGTTCCTGCTTTGCATCCTGGGTCATGTTAAAGGGGAGAGAAATCCACCAAAGTGATTGTGGATAAAGGTTTACGCCTGGTTTAACTCAAAGTTTTTGAAAATCAGGAGATAGAAGTCAAACGTATGTCATTAGAGTTAGTGTGAGGTTGTGTTTTCCCACACATACTCCACACTTGAGGTGGTTCAGGCATTTGATTAGGATGCCTCCTGGTCCTCCTTTTGGAGGTTATCTGGGCACGCACAACTGGGAGGAGACCCCAGGGGTAGACTCAGAGTTCGATGGAGGGATTATATATCCGGTCTGGCCTGGTAACGCCTCACAACTCCTTAGCAGGATCTAGAAAACATTGCTGGGGAGAGGGAAGTCTAGGTTGATTAACTGCGCCTGCTGCCACTGCGATCTGACCTCGAATAAGCAAAAGAAAATAGATAGATGGATGGATGTTTTCATTAAACTCATATTTATTTCCTTCCTCTGACTGTGTCCTGTATACACATTTCCATCCCTGCCATTCTTCTTAGCTAAATGCTAAATCTTCCATTTACTCCAAAATGTTCTTTTTGAGAAGGTATAATAGGGCAATTCAGCTGTAAGGTCGTAGAGCTGACATAAGTCTTTAAAACAATGGTTTGTTCAACATGCCAACACTGGGATTTTTGCTCTCCTGTTTCAATCTGTATTCTGTCAAACTCAAGCCAAACAGAGAAATAAACCATAAATCATGGATGAAATTGTCAAATTATAAAATCTGAAAGGTTTTCTTATTTATCACAAAGTTTTTATTGATGCAAACCCATTCTGAAGTTACGAAACAGAGCGTCTTAACACTAGCTTTATTTCACTTTATTAGCAGAGAGTAATGGCACTTATAAGTACAGGTCGTTCCAAAAATGTTACCATTGGCAACGGTATCTCATGATGTATTGTTGTGCAAATTATAACTGATATTGTTTAATGTACTAACGCTTGATAAGGGTTAAAAAAAAAAGACTTCTGTAACCATTTTGCTTCAGCTGCTAACACAGCTGTTGGCTTTTTTTAACCGTTGGTAATGCAGTGTGATAAAGTCTTCAATGAGGGTAAAACTTGATGTAAATAGAAAGACAAAAGTCTAGCCCTATTTTGCCAGAAAAAAAAAAAGTAAGGCCCAAACTAAAGAACTGGGTAACACTTTAAATTAAAGTCACAATATTCACGATTAACTTGTTGCTTATTAGTCTTCATTGATCGCTTATTAGTACATTATTCTACATGACCATAATCCATAGCTAATAAACCATTAACTATGATTTTACCATCAATATCCTCCTAATTACTTATTGATAGTGAGTTAGGAAGTTGTTGAACATGAATTATGATCTTGAATGATCATAACATAAGTGCTGACAGGCAGTGAATAGAAACAAGTAGTGTTTTTTAACCAATCACCATCATCATCATCATTATCATCAATAGCATCTATTTCTTAAAGGACAAAGGGACTCCAGATCGAATGGTCTTTGGTAATTAATTTCACCACTCAGGAACTACAGTAGACTCTTAATCACTGTTGGACACCTCGTGCTCTGTTGTGAAGGTTGGATCCAGGCGCCTTTCATTGGCAGAGCGTAGTGGGCGGGAGGGAGTGTACACCTGGATGTGGGAGTTTAGATAAAGAGGAGCCGTGTTTGATGCTGTTTTGTTATCAAGCAACAATATGACGCGAGTGACACTAGTGAAGAAACAAATCGTACAATGTGCTGAAGTACAAGTAATGTATTTATATTTCGTGCAAAAAGGGAAAAAAATGAAAAAATGTAAAAAATTCAAGCCTGCATGCACAAATGAATTTAATAAAGGATCATATCTTCAACAATCAAATTCATTTCACCACTGATTACAACTAAATGTTCCACATCAGTCATTTGGAAAGGTCCGTGTTATTTTATCTGACATTTAATTTTGTGGAGGGATGAGATCATAGGCAAGAAATGTCCTCATTGTGTGTGTGTGTGCGTGTGAGAGTGAGAGTGACGTCTTGAGTTCATCCCCCCAGCTGTTATTTGGATCTAAAATTAGCCTCATCGTTCCAACAACAGCAAACACAGAGAATGAAAGGGAAAAGTGAGAAGGGATCAGAGAGGAGAAAAGAAATGAAAAGGAAGGCAGTCAGAGCAAAATAAATGAGAGAAGGAAAGAAGGATGGTGAGAGAGGAAGAGGATGAATTACAGAGAGGAGAATAGAAACGTGGATTGTAGCAGACAGACGGAGGGAACAAACGAGGGGGGACAGGGAGGGAGGGGAGTGAGTGTGTGATGCATAATGCAACAGTCTGCTTTCCAGTCTTAATGTTGCCCGGAGTGTTTCGCAACAAGACCACCAGCTCAGCTCAGGACACACACACACACACACACACACACACACACACACACACACACACACACACACACACACACACACACACACACACAAATAGAAACACTCACATATGCAGAAACCCAAATCCTCTTTTAGCTCAGATGGTATACAACAATGTCAAAACTGCCTTTATAATTTCTAGGAGAAATAAAAAAAGATACTGTTGGAGTAAGTCACCAAACAGATAGTGTGTGTACGGGAGACAGTAGTAATTATTTTGTGCTGTAAAAGGATCATTTTTATTTTCACCAAAACAGTCTACAAAAAAATCCACTCAACTTAATGATAAGAGATAGTTTTACTTCATTTTATGGAGTATCTGTCTCCAGGAAAACCAATCAAATTAAAGATCAATGGTGGGGTTGTCAACCAAAGACCACCTTCCAACCATAGCTTGTATGAAAAGATGGATGACACAACAGCTCCCCAAAAGTGAAGCCAAAAGCTCTTGAAATGAAACCAATGTGGAAGAGTGCAGAATCCTGCAGTTGGTACGTGTTATCCATAGTTAGGGGCGTAGCTGACCTGATTGACAGGTGGGTGCAATGTAACGGTTTGTCAAGAGGCTTAAAACCCGCCTTCGTCCATTAATATTTACAGTCTATGAGACTACAGTCATTGAAATGAGTGTCTGCTTCAGACCAACTCAAGCTGAACTGCTGAAGACATGAGAGTTGACAAGAGAGATCTTTGCTGTATTATTGGTGAGTTAAATGAGTGTTTCCGTAGCGAAAGGTGCTGCAGGTGAATAACTTACTTAAATGACTTAAATAATAATAAAGCACTTTTATGTAAAGCTGCTTACAACATATGTATTCAGCCATATGGATGCAATACAAAAAAAGTAGAAAGAAACATGCAACTTTTACATAAAGTATAACTTCGAGAGTTTCTAGCTTCTTCAACAGAACTTATAATATTATAAAAATAGTCATAACTGGGGGGGGAAAACTGTGTGAGCTGAGTCATTGTGAAGAAGAAACTGGGCTGGAAAAGGAGGACGGATGAGAAGGAGGGGGGTGTACAGAGAGAAGCTGGGAGGGGACGAGTGTCGGTAAGAGTGGATATCAGCGGGAAGTCCCAGGTACATACACCAGGGCTTAACACACACACACACACACTCGCACATACACTCTCATGCTCATGCTTCCCCTCAGGCTCTCCCAAACACAGATGTGAGCAAGCTAAAAAAGTACTCAGAATGTGACAAACACTAAAAGAAGATATTTGGAGGCAGTCTCAGGTACATGCATAATAACACACACACACACACACACACACACACACACACGGTTATACATACGCCCTTGTTCAAAAGTGGAAACAGTCAAAAAGGTGTGTTTGCATGCTTAAGGTGATGCTGGGAAAGCGGAAAGATGTCTAGTTTAATATCACTGGTCTCCATACTTGAATTCTGGTGTCCCCTTAAGACACATTACACAACACATACAAAACACACACACACACATACATGACTATACACACACCCTAGTTCACAGGTAGAAACAGTCAAAAAGGTGTGTTTGTGTGCCTGCGTGTGTGCATGCTTGAGGTGATGCTGGGAAAAAGGAAATATGTTGAATTTGTAAATTCTGTCGTCCCCTTAAGACGCATTACCCAACACATACAAAACACACACACACACACACACACACACACACACACACACACACACAAACGTTTCCTTCCGTCTCTCTCAAACAGGCTCAAAATTGTAGAGATGATAAAAGTGTTGCTCTCCTACTGCTTCACTGATAGTCCATTACAATAAAACAGTGTATTCCTCTCAAACTCAAGTGGCTGTAAAATAACCAAATCCTGCTTCCATCGACATAATGTCTCCTCTCATCCTATTTTTCTCCTCACCGCCCTCAGATAATACAGACAGGGCTCGACACCTGATGGTTAGATTTCCGTGAAAGTTGCTCTGAGTTTTGTCAGCAGGGGGAAGAGTACAATGTATCCAGTTTGAATCCCGGTGCAGCACTATCACCGAGTCTGTGTCTGAGGGCGAGACTGAATTTACTCAATTACTTATTTATTGCTCTCTGCTTCCTTTCCATTTCCTCTCTCAAAACTATTGCATACGCCAGGCCACAGGCGCCTGCCTAGAAATAGATCTGCCACTGAAATCTGCAAAGCCTTTAGTCTCCAATGTGTCCTGATAGAGAGTTCAATAAGACAATGCTGCCAGATATCACTTCCAAATTTTAACAGAACTTACACAAATGTTACATAATATGTTGTGATATTATTTTTATTTGTGGTTAATTATTAATTACAATCATGAAGTAAGAATAAAAAGAGTCATTTCCAAATCTTCAGCATCCTGTCATATTGGCTGACAAATTCATAGCCAGAGATATGGTGACAAAAGTTCATGCTATTCTCAAACCACATGGACTACAAACATGGACTACAACCACAAATATGGTCTATTTTGAAAGCCTACAATCTGTAGGTCCAGTAAGAGTTAGAATTCTTCCAAAAATCATTAAAACATGAGAACTGCAGCTGATATAATGTGAGGTATCGTCACAAACCGTAGTCCATCTGGTTTTAAAAACCGTCATCCTGCTTTCAGGATGGGAGGTACTGACTGAAGCAGCATACTCATGTGTCCACAATCCCATTGGCTACAAGAAACGTCAGACGCAATTCAATTGGCTGGGTGTAGAGATGTCAGAATAGGGGCAGATACCTCCTTTGAACTCAGGCTCTCATTGGCTATTATTTGCTGGAAATTGTGAATGGAAGCTTGTAATTGGCCAAATGAGGTGCCATGTGAGAGCTCTGAGTATATGGTAAATGGACTTGAGCTTATATAGCTTTTCTCATATTCTGACTACTCAAAGTGCTTTTACACAGCAGGTCACAGCTACCCATTCACACACCGCTGGCAGAGTCTGCTATTTAAAGTGGCCATAAGTAGTAACTAATTCATTCATACACATTTATACGCCGCATACGAAGCAGCTGGAGCAACTTGGGGTTAAGTGTCTTGTCCAAGGACACATCAGACATGTGGCTGCAGGAGCTGGGGATCGTACCCCCGACCTTCCAGTTAAGAGAAGACAGACTCTACCACAGAGACACAGCTGCTTGGTGAGGCCGCCATGTTGATGTCTTAGAAGCAGAATAAAATTAATTATTTTATGAAATATGAACAAAATAACGTGAAATATCAGGATGGCAGTGGCAAATTTAATGCAATTAGAGGACTTATATGGGTGTAATGGGTTTTGGATTCAATCTTACAATGGATTTGGATGGAGGGGACACTTGCTGATGCATTAGGACCGTTTTTGTTGGAGTATCATGTCCAGAAAAGTAAATTAAAACTTCAAATGATGAGTCAATATACAGTCATTTATATGTACTTGTTTGTCATTGGTGTGACAGAGGCGTAGATTGTGGCTGCTGTGTTTGTTGGAGCTTTTAAGTGTTTACATGGTCGTTGTCAAAGAAAGCGCAGCGTTCAAAAGATGTAGGGCATGAGTTATACATAAAACACAGCTGTTGTGTACACAATGGTTAAGAACACAACAGCTCCGTCCAACAGTGCACGCCCTACCCCACTGGGTCCCATTCTGAAGCATGAGCACAGCCATGAGCAGCTGGATTCTCAAGATTGCAGGAGAATTACAAGATCACATGGGAACAAAGAGAACTACGTGCAAACAACAGGCTACTTTCCTTTATTGATTTGCTGTTCTTTTGGAGCCCATTTTGACGTAATAGTTGATAAAGTGATGTAAACTCCACTTCTAATGCAGAAACACATGCATAAACACTCACATACTCACTCACTCTCTTGCAACAGAGTTACATTTTTCACATAACTATAAGTGCCACTGACAATAAATGACCCACAGGTATTTATAGACCGTCCAGTGTTCTTTACCCATGAGAGAATACAGCCAAGGTTGTGCAGAGAGAAGGTAAGTAAATGAATGTTTACAGCCTACCTTCGTTTGATGTTGATCCTGATCGATCCTGATAGCTTGTCTGGAGTTTTTAAATAATGAATGAGGTTAAGCTTTTGTGCCTCATGTGGAAATGTTCACTGATGTTGTGGGACTGCTTTAGTCAAATATACCTTCAGTCCACCATCCACATATTTCATACAGTGTCTCGTGTTTTACTCAATGGGTTCAGGTGCACAGTTCAAGGAGAGAAGTTAAATGATCCCACTGGAGCTCAGTCTGTTTCGGAATAACTATGGAAATCTCCCTTGTAAATACCAACTCGCCAGCCTGCAGGCACACCTGTCTCTTAAAGGGAATGAGCGCTGACACTCCAATTGGTTTGATTCATGTTATGTCCAAAACACACCTATGCATAATCAAGCAACGTCATACAACCTCTTTGCGCTCTTCTACTGCCTTTGCACCCTAAGGCCAGGTCCACTAAGAATGGATTGCACCCTCTAATGGCACCATTAGTTGCGCAGAAATAGCACCCGCAATCTGCAACGTTTTAGAAACATATCTTCAAAAGATTTTGGATAACATATAGGCCGGCGCTAACACGCCCACAAAGTAGTCCTGCTGCGTGCAGTTTGCTCTTGTTTTGAGTCTGAAAGTGGAGTTCAGACTTGAAAATTCTAAAAGTCCTTTTGCTGTTTAGAACAAAGCTTCCTCTCTAAATGGGGCAATGGAGGGAAATTGGGAGGGGGGGACTTGCATCCTCGTTCGTAATGGCTCTAAACCTCCCCAAAGATGTGGATGGAAGTGTCAAGTCTCTGACAGCCCCCACTTGATTAATCCCTAATTATTGTAACAATAGTCATGTCAAAGTATTACCTGCAGACATTATAAATAGATCATTTCTTTTAAATTGATACGTAGGCGGAATAGTTTTCCTGATGACTGTAAAAGTTTGCATGTGACATATCTACACCTCCAGCTGAGTGCAATGTGCCGTCTTTTTGTGTTTATTTAAGTAAGCAGAGAGGTCTCAATGGAGTTAAAAAGCACCATAGTAGCATCCTTTGGCATTTAGCTCTGGTCTTTGACGAGATGGTATTTGCAACAAGGCTTATTTGCCGAAGAAGGGGGACATTTTTCACCAAACTGACATAGATACAAATAAGACAGGGGCACCCAGGATACTATCTGCTTAGCAGTGCAGTTCGCGCCAATTTCACCCTTTGCACATGATCTGTAGTGTTGTGTTACTCGAAATCGGTCTACCTTTTGAAGGTCTCCGTCTTGGCTTGCAAAAGCATTTTTACTAGGTCTTGTCTCGGTCTCAGACTTGACAGACTCCAGATTTAAAATCAAGACCAGTCAAGGCCACCCCTGATTGTCTTTCTTTCCACGTCATGACTGTGATTAGAAGGAAAACGCCTCTTTTTAAAAGAACAAATAACATCAATTCATTTGTAGTTAGATTGTTTCCCCTGGTTACGGCAGCAACTTCCTGGTTTTACGGTCTAAGTGAGTGACACAAGACGATGATTTTTCTGTGATTTTTCTGGTCTTGTTCTTGACTCGGTCTCGGTTAGTGTGGTATTGACTACAACACCACTCTGTTGATTCCACGGTATCTTTTTTTCTCTTATTTGCACAGGTAAAGCAATGCAATCCTTTTGTGGATCTGGCCCATATTGTGCGCCACTTCACTATCAAATTGGCTTTACCTCATCTTACTGCTGTTGGGAGAAACTCTGAAAGCTTCAGTCTCCCTCTTGTTTTGTGCCATAAAAGCACATCAAATGATTTCCTGCCAGACCAAACCAGACGGGACACTGTACAATATGGTGCAGTAGTTCAGGCTGCAGATCCTCCTGGCAACTAAATGTTTAGCAATACCTCAAACTGAATGTGGTGATGATTTACTGACGTCACAGAGTAATGAATAGTAGTTTTATAACTGAAGGAGCAGGTCCAAAAAAAAGTGTTATTGGTCCTTATGGAACCATGTAGTGGATGAATTGTTTGAATTAGCCCTGAGTGAGAGGATATGTCCGTCTTGCCTCAGGTAAAAATGTTTGACGGGCCTTCTTGAATTGCATTTTGTTTTCATCCCATTTCCCCTTCACAGCTCCCTTATGCAGCAACAATAACAAAATCATGCATGCCTTAATGATTATTTCAGTTTCTGCTGACCTTGTACTGTTTTGCTGATGTTGTTACATTTTATTCAGCTCTGTGGAAGAGAATTGAATTAAAAAGAAAAACACAAAAGTATCCAGTCTGATAAATATGCATTTTATTTTCCTCCTGCAATGTTTCAGCAGGAACAGAAAAAAAAAGAGCAGCAGAACAAACAAAGCATGAGTTGCCAGCTCTTTTCATTAGCACAGGCTCAACACACCGTCGTGCTGCAGTGTTGCCAAACAACAGGATGGTAAAGTCATGATGAAGACTGAGGCTTGCTTGCACATAAACGGTTTAACCAGAAAGATCCCCCACATCTCTCTGCACACACATTTAATTAAAAGATAATTACGCAGGTACTTGTGAAGAAAACAACACATGGAGTAGGAGAAAGACGAAAAAAAACCAGTGATTTGTTTACACATAGACATTACCATAAAACATAAACTCACAGCTATTCTACCTGATTATGTCTTCTGTAGCAGTTTACCTACAGCCCATGCTGTGTTTTCTCTATTTCTCCAATGTGTTTGGATAATTCACTGTTAATGTACAGATTTATGGAATACAGGCCCGCAGACAGACAGATGGATTCTGAGCTACAATCCGTTTCTCATCACTTCAGTCGTTGAAGTGGACTCTTTTCTCGCTTGCCCCAAATTCTTTTTTCCTGACCCAGTTCGGCTCCTCATAATAGTAAACAAAAGATATTTCCGGTAAGATTAATAAATGGCAAGCTTGTTTTATGTTCTATGTATATCTCTGGACCAATTTGGACATGATGACGTCACAGCAAGTTAGCCTTCGTGCGCATCATGGTGGAGGCAAGTGGAGGGAAACTTGAATAAGCACTACTTATAGTGATTTACATTGTTGTAACATACATTAAAGGCATGGTTGGCAATTTTGATTTTTGTTGAAATTGTCGTTAGGTCCTGACAGTAATTTATAAAGAAAAAAGGAACAAAGATAATCCGTCATCTTTAGCAGATGTAAGCATGTACAAAACTTTGACCAATACCTGCCACGAGGTACCAATCTGACGAACCAATCATCCCTCCCTGTCACTACATGTCTTCACTACATCTCGGAGGAAGGTGCTATACGTTTTTGGATGAATTACTTTTTTTAAGATCATGAAAACACACATTTCCTGTTCTATCCAAGTATTGACTGCTAGTCTTTTCCTTGTAGAGAATACTTTCATGACCAACCCTTGCATGCATTTAGCACAGAGGAGCCACATTTTAAATTAAATGTTTAAAATAACATGAGTTTTCCTTTCAAAACAGTTTTTTGAAGCTTTTTGTTGTAGTGACTTAAGTTCAGAGTGCTTTACTTTCTGTTTGGACACAAAGCTGCTTTTATTTCGAAAGAAAATAAGAAAACTGTGGTAGACCGAAGGTTAAATAAAGTTTAGACTGGACTGACCGAGGCTTGTGTTGCTCTGTTTCAGGCGCAGGAACGTCACATGAAGCTGTAAACACTGAACTTATTACACAGTTGCAGCAAGCTGGACTCACCATCCCTTTCTGTACAGAGATAACGTTATAAAAAAAGACATGCAGAAGCCCTATTTCCTAAAACATTGGGACGTTCTGTAACAAGAAAACAAAGACAGAAAGTGATGATGTTCCAAGAATTGAAACCCCATGATTAATTGCAAATAGAACAAAGACAACATATCACATGTTTGAAATTATATTGAGTCTGCTACACTGAAATAAATGACCTGAGACTCTATAAGTATGAAGCCACAATGACGTCAAGCTGATGTCATGAAGCCTTGAGTTTGAAAATTGTACCCCTGCCATCTTAAAGGCCCATATTTCCCTTACATGGTTAAAATGGCATTAACTTAGGTCACGTTTACAATCAATCAAACAATCTACTGGGATCAAAATGGGGTTTGGTTTACAAAGTTCTGCATTGACACGGATATATGCCGTGCACATGGAACCCCAAAAAACGACTACATTCGCTGTGGTATACATGACAGGCCAGTCGTTGGCGGTACGACTTTGAGATAAAACAACACATGTATGTGAACATACTCTTCCTTCTACAGAGTGGTGAGGTGTAAACACACTGTAGACAGACAGTGAGAGGAAATTCTATTTTACAGTCTGTTGTTGAGACATGCTACACACACATGCACAAACAGGATCCCATGGACATGCACTTATGGAGAGATGTCAGAGTTAAAGGGCTGCAGACTGAGCGCTCTCCAGCTACCAGACCAATTTCCAAACAGAAAAACAGATCTGGATTTTATTTTTCAATGAAAAAAGAAACTGGTAATTCCGGTATTTGATCTTGTTAATTCTGAAAAACAGGGCAGATTTTTATTTTCTCATGTGAATGCATTATGCTTCCGTACTTACCACCTTGTGATTAAACGACCACAAAAAGGGTTTACATAATTTTTCAAGTGTAAATTAAAACTTTTTTTCAATCAGGGTTAATTTCTTGACCTTCATTAAGACAAATTGTCCTTTAAAATCAGGCACTGTGCACATATAGATTGTGGTTGCATGCTCACTTAAAACCACAACCCCATTATCCTTAGTAAGCCTGACTGTGTGTGTCTCTTTATCCATTGACAGCTGCATCACTTGCAGAACATCCTGAGATGTGTTTCTTTGTGCTGAAGATATAACACAGTATGCAGACTGACAGCTGTGCAGGCTTCAGTACGAGGCTCCTGCAGGTGCTAGAAATCCTAAATTCTTTTGGATCTTTTTGTTCTTTATCTATTTCAACGAATCTTTCCCCCTTGGGTGTCTCCAAATATTAGGCCTATGGTAAAATGTGTAAACTAGTCACAAAATGATATCTTATAGTTTACTTGACATGGTCATGGGTTTACATGTTTCCTGTCAGTCAGCACAGACAGAAATTGTAGGTTTGTTTCCTTTCTAATGTTCTGAAATGGATGTCACACCAATAAAGGCCTTTCATTCAGGTGACCAATGATTGTGTTCCATAACCCAAAATGTTGATATACTCTGTGCCGCCATACGCTGCAACTCTAGTCAATGATTCTGTTCCCACAGCGGCCACAGCGTCTCCAGATACAGACGGCGTGCTCTGTTTCAAATATGCTGCAAGTCTATTTTCAATGGAGTACGCTTCAAGCAAGCAGAAAAGAACCAAACCCGGACAGGAAGTCAGTCAAGGGTCCGGTCAACTTCAAAATAAAACACACAGATTGGTCAGAATTCCTTGTGGGAAAAATTCTGGAAGTAAACACAGACTGGTTGATTTCTGCCTGGCTGTGGCTGCTCCTTTAAGACACTTTCCAATTTCAAGATGGACAGACAACTACACAGATTTATTTCTCATCCTAGGCAAACGTTTGAAAATGAGAAACAACTGCAGCTTGAAAACAACGTGTTGATGTACTGGAGTCTCTGAAGGAGACGCTTATCAAGACAATTCAGTAGACACGTTAATCCTCCTGATCCAGGACCTGTTCATCCAATGAAAGTGTTTCTGAAGATCTGTTAGGTGTGTCTGTGGTCTTCAACACATGTTCAGCTTTGATGAATAGAGAGGGCCCTGGCTATGGCAGCTGGTTTACTCCAAAAAAAGTACAAGGCTTCCTGTAGTTAGGTCAGATGCGAGGTCAATTCACCACAGTCTGTAAAAATAGCAGACTGAGACCAAGCGGCAGCCTCCGGTCTTGAAAAACCAGGTAATGACTGCTGCCTGGGCGCATTCTCTGTGCCACTCCAAAACTCCAGTCATATTTTCTTACTGTTTTGCACCGTGTTTATTAGCAGGTGCCGAAGATTCACTGGCACCAGCACTTGCACTTGTGCTGGGTTCACTGTGGTCGACTTCACTTTCTGCTGTGCTGCTCAACGTATCCACAGCACAATATCGTATCGAGCCACAATGTGCAAAACATTTTAACCGTCATATTTGCCTCCTACCCTTGCCATCACAGCTTTGTGTGTCAACTATATGATTTGTACATCTTTATTTATAAAATCCCAGAGTACTGCATGAGGGACCACAGTTTGTGACAAAATGGGTGAGATGCACTTTTCTTATTCACCACTTGTCACTTCAATCTTCATTTAATATCAAATCATATTATTCTTTACAGTTGTGTATTTTGCTATAAAGTATTTTTTGCTTGTGTAACATTGCAGCACTTACTATCCCAGGTTTGTTTGTGTTAGCATTAAGTTACAGGTCACATCAAAGTATAAATCAACTTAAACAAACACACAGTCTTGACTTAGTTCAGTCATTTTTATTTAGTTTCTGGAATTGCAACATATCATTGTTTGTCTGTTATCCATATTTACTTTTGTTTGTTCTGTTGTCCACTTCTCCATGTGGTCCCACCTAGCACAGCACTTCCTGGGTATTTATAGGGTTGATGTCATCACTGACATCACTGGGGCAGACCATCTGAAAGGGTTTTGTTTTCTGTGAAATGTTTTCTGTCTTATCATTTCTTTCTTATGTAAGTTATGGGTAAAATATACTTGAAGTATTTTAAGTTGATTTAGTTGAGTAAATCATCTGATGTTAAAGGTTTAAAGGGTTTATTTGTATTTCTTTGTGGTAAGAGAAAAGTGAAACTCCCTATGTGAGTTTTGTTTAACCCAGGTGCGGCCATTTTGTTAATGGGGCAGTCTATAAAATCAGGAGACATTTGTTCTAGTGATGGGAAAAGCAGTTCTTTTCAGTGTACTGAATCAGTAGAATCAGTTCAGTAAAGTGATTCACTGAACCAACTGAACGGGAGCTCCGCCTCCGAGTCACTCTCTTCCTCTCAGTCACGAAACACTGACTGAACGTGAACGAGCGAGACTGCGAGTCAGCAGCCTCAGTCACACACACACACACACACACACACACACACACACACACACACACACACACACTGTACTGACTGAAACACGATCGTTAGTGGATGTTAAGACAGTCAGCTGGGTGAAATTAAGTTGGATATAAAAGCCGTTTGCAAACTGACAGCAGCTATAAAAAGCACATACATTTTCGCGACACCTAAATGTTAAATAATATATTCGCTACTTCCTCAATTTTGGAGACATGAGAGGGAGAAGTAGGGACGGGCTTTAGTGACACAGAGCTCCCAACCGACTCCGTCCTGTTGGTTCAGTCAGTACGTATCACTGACATGAAAGGGAGAGGGAGGGCGGGCTTTGAGCGACTCTTACGGTCTGTAGAGAGAGAGACATGAGACGGGAGAGAGGAGAGCGCAACTGAAGTTGAGAAATGAACGACTCTTCAGTAAGTGATTCAATTCAGTTCGTTTCATTTTGAACGAATCGCTCATGACCGACACATCACTAATTTGTTCCTGCGGGGAGAAGAGGTGAGGACGTGCTGCATTTAACACGGTCCTTAATGTGATTTAGGTATGAGTTCATTTACCTGATTCTTCATTGAACTTTTGTTGTTTTTATGAAATGTTGGGATTATCACTGTAAATAAATGCTCACCTTTGGGAGAACGTCATCTCCTGAGTTTGCCTTCCTATCACCTTCCTAGACACTTGTGTCAAACTACTTTACACAGTTTGAGAATGAATCTTTTAGAACATAACCGTTGAAGTGACCTTGAGCAGATTCATTAGATGTCTGACCTCTGTTCGAGGAGGGGACAGAAAAGAAAGCGAGCACTTCACCATGTTTCACCAATTTGCATGTTGGGCTCATCATGAATGCTATTTTATGGGTGATGATTCATATCAAACATTCATATTGTTATAGAATGGAAACAGTGGAGCATTTCTAATATGACTGCTGGAGATAAATCTCTTTTCTCTATTTGTCTTTGGTTGATAAGAGCGGGACTGACGTGAAGAGCTGAGATTTGCATTTCTAGATCTGCTACTGTATCTTTCTGTCCCTTTTCTTCTGCTTTTTCTCCTCCAATTTCTCCTTCAATGTGTGTGTGTGGCCCCCTGATTTACCTCTGCACTTTTCCTGCTGCTTTGTGCACGTGAGTGTGTGTGTGTGTGTAGGAAGTTGCTGTATTTGTTTCTATGTCTGCGAACGTCTTTTCTTCTCTGTGTGTTAAACAGAAACTATTTTGGCAGCATCCTTCCTCTATGCATCCACCTCTCCTGCACGCATCCACCTTCCTTTCTTTCTTGGCTGTGTGGGTCTTTCTTCAGCTTTCTCCTTTCTCTCTGCCTTTTCTTTGTCCTTTTCTAACCTCTCTTTCTGGATCCTCTGAGACAATCATAGTGGGGAAAAATAAAAAAGAGAATGGAAAAACAATTAAAACCGCCCTTGCCTTGCTACCTCCAATCGTCTTCACCGCTGGTGTGAAGTGTTTTTCGTCTTATTTTTGTTCGTTTCACCGCTCTCCGGTGGCCAAAACCGGCCAAAAAGAAGCAGGCAAATATTTACAAAACACATCCCACACCGGCCTCAAGTGTCTCTTCTCCCCATTTTTGTTCTCTGCTCTTTTTTTGTTGACTGTTTTTTTTTTTTTTTACCCCATCTTTACACTTCCTTCACCACTTCTCACACTCGTTTTACCTACTCTTCTCTCTCGATGTCATCATGTTGCCTGTGTTTTGTAATTATTCAACTCTGTTGCAGACTCAAAGTGGGCCCTGAGCTGATTGAAGCTCGTTAAGGGGAGAAAAGGAACAGCGCAATTGCATAATGGCTGCTATTTGTTTGCAGATGATCTTCAAGTTGGTGTGTGTGCATGTTGTGCAAGTGTGTGAGAAATAGAGTGTTTGCTTGTTGCTGTGTTTTGGGGATTTTATGCGATGGTTGATGGATAGGTGTGTTGATGATAAAACAGTTTCTTTCCTCTTTTGCAATGTCCTTGTATAATGTCTGTCTTTGTCTGTCACTGTCTGTCTTTATGCGTGTGTCTATGTGGGAGTGTGTGTGTGTGTGTGTGTGTGTGTGTGTGTGTGTGGGGAGATAACTCTTTCAGTTGCCCTTGATATATGAAGAAGCTTGACTGAAAGGTCAAAAACTCCTTGTAGAGCAGAAATGGAAACACTGAGGGCCTGATTCACTAAGAATGGATTGCTCCCGCTAATAGCTCCACTGCTCCGTCTCAAGGTCTCAATCACATAGCATAATAGCTGCAATGATATTCAGGCACGAACACACCCAAAAAGTTGTCTGGCTGTGTGCAGTTATCACTTGTTTTTTGGTCCCAATGTGGAGGGAAGCTGTCTGCCCCAATACTCTTTGCAGAGCTTTGCTCTCGTGCTGCTGGGGCAGGTTTTACCAGATGAAGATGATGAGCTATGAGGGGAGGGAAAACTTTCTGTGGGTTAATTATAATGCCAGGGTAAAATAAATGTAATATGGGATTCACCACGTCAACAAAAGTTCCTCTCTGAATGGAGCAAGCAAGGGCAACTTGCAACTCAACTCCAGAGTGTCTCCACAGATCTAGATTTATGGGCTTTTTGTGCCTTAATAAAATGTTTTTTTTTTTTTTAGAGAGAGGTAGAAAAGAGGTGTGACGCTATAATAAAAGTTCATGCCTTTATATCAATGCTACGTGTAATTGGACAAATTCACAGTATCAACAAACAATTGGAAAAGAACCTGATGGCAAGCAGAAAACATAATACTTACATTATTTGCATGAAGATTTTCCCTGGTGCCCGTCATCACCCCCACCTTTTCTGACTTCTAAAATAATAGTAATTTAACAGTTTGTTTTTAAATAATACTATAATCAGGAATAGTTTTGATCTATAAACTTTGTGCTTTTGTTAAGGCTGTTGATGGTCTATGATTGGTGTGCAAGCATGGGCTGACTGTGAGCCATCATGCTGAATGTCAACCCTTTCTCAAACAGCTCCAGCAGCCATTATCCTTCTACTATAAAGTGCCGGGCAACTCTATGCTGATTGTCCTCAGTATTAGAGGTGTGCTTGGTAGGCTAAGTGCTGTTATTATTTCCCCACATCCTGGTGGAAAGGTCATGGTGCATACAGAACCTCATCCATAAACACACACACACATGTGTGGGTACACAGCTATACTTCCCAGAGGGTAACTCTCAGAGGTATTTTGGCAAGAACAAGTGTGTGTAAGATTATTGTGATGGGATTTTATTCATCTTGATGATTAAAATTCATGTTAACTTTTAACAGCAGGGGTCTCAGCTTTTGGCAGCTAACAGACGGCAGGTTAGCTACAGGTCCATCATTATTCAACTTTGTACTTATAGAGTGCACCCTTAAGGTCGTAATGTTGGTGTCCCTGTGTGGCCGATGTGTTAGGTTGCTGCAGAACACCAAGAGGTACGGGACAACTTTGCTATTGTGAGTGCACCCTAAGTGTGGTTTCACATTAGGGACCCGGGCTCGGAGTACACCTTACCCCCAAAGTCTGGATCATTTGACCACAAACGTATGATACTCAAGGAAGTGGACCCCTATATGACGTAATGGCTCCTGTTGCTTCAAAAAACTGTTGTATCCCAGGCTCATTTTGTCCTCTGAACGGCACAGTAGATGTGGATGTAGGAAGAGGGTCGTTGTTGGCGTCTCAGAAATAACAAAAGCATCAACAGTTAACAGGATGGTTGCCATGGTTGCTTCTTCTTTCTGCTTTTTGGCTGATTTGTAAATAAATTACGTGTCTACACCTGCTGTATCGGACTGTGTACATACCCAAATGTACTCTGGCACTGAACGATGTTACTAATGTGAACGAAGACCAGTGAGGGAGAGAGGAAGGGGGGGAGCAATCGTGCACAGGCACAGTACGAAACAATCGTGTCTAATGTGAAAACGCCCTCAGGCTGTTCTCCTTCTAGCTCCACAAACACAACGATCGTCTTCTTTTTCAAACATGTAGTCTTCAGTGACATCTCTCGAGGACATGTTTTAGACTTCACTCAGCTTCCTCTGGGATCACAAAAGAATTCATCCAAGTTATTCTTTTTTTTTTTAAACTCTGCTCCCATACTGAGCGTGCCAGTCCAAACCTGAAATCCACGAGAAGCATTTCATATATTTTAATATTTCTAAAAGAAGGCAATGGGTGGTACTCGTGAAATGAGAAAAGAAAATGAAAAGGAAAGTTAACCTTGAGGAAATCATCCATTTTCAATTTGGAGTAAACAAACAATGCTTTTTAATAAATAAAAAAAAACAGTTAGCCATCTAATTAGTAAAAACCAGTCGTGCCTCTAGCCAGTAGATTATCTCATTGTGTATGCACATCGATGGAGCTAAGTGTTAGCATATGTCTTCATGCTTTCAGGCATCAAGGATTAAACGGTGGAACTCTGGAGTGAGATAATTACCCATCTTTAGGTTGGAAACTATTTTCTTACTTTTAATGTTTCCAGTGACTGCCGGGAGCAATATTGATATCATGAACGTGAATTCACCTCATTTCAACATCATCACAAAATGAATAGGAAAGGTTTTCAGTTTTTCAGGTAACATGTTTTGTTATCTGTCTTTTAAGTAAAAAAAGTTTTTTCTCTACTTTGATACCAGTAACTGTCCGTACCTGCATATTTAAGGTGTAATATGTAGAATTTACAACTGTTATTACTGCCATATAAATGCTTTATTTTGTAGTTGTAATGGTCCTTCACACAACCTAATGGTTCATCATTGCCAAGTAAACACCGAATGTTAGATCAAAGACCGCTACATTAGGAATTGCTACTGAAAGCTGTCGTTCTGTTGGTGTATGTGCTGCTGTGATAAACACATCATGTATTCGATACTTGGATACATTAGCTCGTTGGTAATCATGTTCTGTTCCTCAGGTCGGTTTAGCTTGTTCCTCTTGACTACGGTCAACTCCCAGTTCCTTTTTATCGGGGGTGTGGGTGGAGAAACAGAACAAATCACTCCCATGATTCCCCGCCAGCCTCAACACCATCTTTTGTTATTGACTAAGAGCCCCTTGAGTCAGTATTTACATACCGTGTGTTTAAAAAATGATGGCAAAGTGATGAGCTTTGCAAGTGTTTTATTATTGTGTGGTCTTTGATGTGTCAGTGTTTCTTCATTATAAACCTTGTAACGCTCTTCTTATGTCGCCTTGACACACACAGATGATAATTAAATTTAAAAAAGGAGTCAACTTTGGGCTTCTAAAGTCCATAGCTGGATTGTCATGTTTTAGTCTTGTTCAGTTTTAGTTGGTGTTTTTTTCTGTTGTCCTTTATGTTTCCTGTTTTATTTTGTATTGTTCTTCCCTCTTGTTGCTTTTTTAGTGCTTCCTGTTTTATTGTCTAATTTGTATCCTCGTTTTTCTCTTTTCCCTGTGTGTGCAGTCTGTAGTGTTTCCTGTTTTACTTTGTAGCAATTGTTTCTTGTCTTACTTCCTCCCTTTGTCTGCTTTCACTCCATTTTGATCGCCCTGATTGTCTTCACCTGTGTCTCCCCTCTGTGTCAGTTCATACGTCTTCCTGCTCGTGTTCTGTGCTCTTCCCTTGTGGCTCTTGGTTGTCTTTTGATGGACTGTGACAGGTCATATTGGGCTTGTAAGAACCATTGACTGCATAAAACATGGAAGCAGTATCAGTGATGTCATTATAGTTTTTGAAAAGGTGTTCTAAAGCCCGAAGATAACAGTCACCATGAGGTCAAACAGGAAAAGAGATGAAGCTGCGGCATGCCTTAAGCCTGTTGGCAAAAACCTACAACTGCTTCACCTTTCAGTCAACTAGACCTGTACTTATACATTTAAAATAAGATAACCAGCTTAGGCTACTTAAGCTAAAAATAATAATAATACTAATGTAATCACTTTAAAGGCTCACTGTGTATCTCTGACACCTAGTGTTTAAAATGAGAACTGCAGTCCAAATTCAAAACATTGAAGAGAGCTGTCTCTCCCCGCCCCTGTTACACCCCTGAATAAGGAGAGAAATAATCACGAGTGATTCAGTTGTGTTTCCTCATCAAGAGCGTTTAGTGTAACGCATTACATGTTTACAGAAATATAACAATGTACAAAAGTACACATTTACAACATCTTTCACATTTCAGAATGAATAGAAGTGGAGGTAGGATATACACCTTTTCCCTTTACAAACAATAACAAACAGTATTTTCCTGCAATAAATCTTTTCCTCACGCATTTCTTTTAAGCATCAAATATACAAGTCTTAAACTCGTATTTAGCTAATAAAAGTGCATGAGTCCAACCACATAAGACAATGAAACAACTTAAACACATCCTCACTCCTGTGAAACAGAAGACTACACACAGAACACGCTGCGGCGCAGCTACGGGTTGTGCTGTGGCTCTGAGCACGGGCTCGATTGCTAGCAAACTTACTGTTCTGAAACTTAACTTTAAACTTACTCAAACATCGAAATTACTGAGTCATGAAACTCTTTACTTGTTAGTAAGTTATTTCGGACATGTTAGCTGTGTTTATGACCATAAACATACCTGAATAAGGAGAGAAATAATCACGAGAGTGATTCAGTTGTGTTTCCTCATCAAGAGCGTTTAGTGTAATGAGGAAAACACCGCAATTTCTCCTGGTATGTGGGCGGAGACAAAAGCAATCGCTCCGAGATAATCTAACTCAGACAAGTCAGTAGATCACAGATACACATCAACAAATTTTACTTTTAACAATAAAGAATGAACTAAATCATGTCTATTAAACATTCTTTTAGCATCTTTAAACTTTTATTTTAACATAACACTGATATTTAAGCATTTTAACTTATTTATACTTTTTAATCACTCTCTATATAACTTCTTGTGACTATGCAATGTTTTTATCCACAATCAATTATTTAACCCTGTAACAGATCATGAACTCTGTGTTTTATTCTTAACTGTAAGTGCATTCCTTTTTAACATCCCCTCCTCCCTTGAGGCGAGGTGCACGCAGGTTGCCATGTCTCGGACTCTGAAGCTTCAGTGTTTAGCCAGCTCTGCATCGTTCCTTAAACCTTTCTGATTTCTGCTTTCTAACCCCTTTCTGCTTTCTCACCATTTTTCAAAAGCATCGCCAATATTTATCCTAGTTTTGCCACTGTTCTACGTCTTCCAGCTTAGAATCAATTCTGTCTGAACAAGTTTGATTCCCCGCTTCCAATCGCTGCAACACCTGTTGGCTTGCCGTTTGCCTTGTGAACCGAGGGGTGTCCAAACCGAGGGGTGTCCCGTGTGGGGATGCCGCCTACCTTCTCTGGTCAAAACAAATACTTACCATTCAGGACCAGAATCTAAACTTAGGAGGAGGACATACTGGCTGCTGCATTGTTGTAATTCTTGATGAGTGATACATTTGACTGTTAAGGGAAGGCAGGATCATTAGGGTTAAAGTAAGTTCTGTTAAAAAACAAAATGCACTACCTACACATCTACACAACAAAATTAGCACGGCGTTAAAAAGAATCTTTTCATCCATAGGGGACGCTGACATCAACACAAAATGATTTAAGGGTGCAGAAAAGAGACTGTATAAAGTAAGAAGAGAGATAATGAGATACTACTTATATAACACAGGATGGGTCGTCCAATAAGAATACCAAAAATAGTCTCCTCACAGGTTTAACATCAAGTATTTAAAACTGTCACATAAAGCTGTAAAATGTGATCCACTCCGCCTAGCTCTCTGTCAGCATCTATTTCCATACAAACACCAGGCATTGTGTGTGTTGACAGCACTGTAACTAACGCCTTCTTTAAACAGCAGCAGCAGTAACAGCTTCAAACAGCTCTGCACGAAGTGTGTGAGGGAAGCTGCAGAGGGAGGCTTCAGTGGGTTTATTTTGTGGGCGACTCAGCCTGATACAACCCGTCCCAGAACATGACAACAGAAGCTCACATGACGATACCTGCTGCTTCAGCAAATAAACAACGGGGGGAAATAAAAGTTGAGATTTTTATTTATTTATAGTTTTCTGTCACAGTGGAATTCCATAGCATGACTCATCTTTAGCAAAATAGATTTTGAATAACTGTTTTCCATGAAAAATAAAACCTAAAACAGATTTTGTATTTGTGCTTTTTAAACTTTGTTGGTAAAATAAGTGTTACAGCAAAGTTACTATTTCTACAAGCTATATTCATCTTCAATCTTCATTGGGCCTTTTAAAAGGTTGTTGAAGAGTTTTCTAATACTTGACTCCACACAATAAGACTCATTTGGCATCAGATGGCTTACGTTGATGAAAGTTTATACATCAGATGAATACTCGAGGAGACATGATTCAACATCACACTTCTGTACTCGTGTCTCGCTCAATCACATCTGCAGAACTTTTCAAAAGGCATCGCATATATCCAAAAAGACAGTATCATTATCAGGGTCATGTCACATTGACCCACCTAGACTAAACTGTGACGTCAATAATACTGGAGCGGTTAATAAGTCTACCAAACATCCTTGCAGATATCAGGAAGAACAGTTGACACTCTCTAAGCTGTACTTGGTGTTCTAATAACAGCTGAACTCTGTCAGGTCTGACTGACATTAGAGAACAGTGAATAAACCTATGACAGCTGTACATTATAATCTAAATAACTACAGAAATTCCACCACAAGGTTATTAAGTTGTTGAAGTGCATTAAGTTCTATGTGCTAATGTCTAAAGCTACAAGTCAAAGGAGAGACAATTCACATTAAGTAAAAACAGTGGAAAGGAATCATGTCCTGGTTCGGGTGATCAGGAGTAGACTTTGTCCAGGACTGCACAGCATTTTCATAACTCGTCCCATGTTAAGTTGAGACTATGTCCCGCATTTCATTGGCTCTAGTTTCAAAGGTTGCCTCTCTGAAACCTGGCTTTCATCCCAAGGCTGTGAAGAAAGCAAGACACGTCTATCTCTATTACTTGTGTCAGATGTCAATCAATCAACACACAAGCGGGGTCAAGTGCTGCCAACCTGTCAGCATCCTTGTTGACTACATTATGCCCCACTGGCACGAAACAAATGCACAAGCTACCAGGAGGTTTTTTTTTCCAATGGTGCATAGAGGAGAGTACAGCTCGAAGTGACACACTACAGGCTCTATTTTGACGGTGTTAAGCATGCTGTCTAAAGGGCCTGTCACAGAGTGATTTGGGGCATGTCCAACAACATTTTGCTCAAAAAATCAATGCAATAAATAAAACTTTTATCATCTGTAAAACAGTTACAACCAGAGTGTGGGAGAAATTTGTTTTTTCAAAATGCCCAAAATGTAAAAGTTAATTTCCCCCAAGGAGATCCATCCATCCATACATTATCTATAGCGCTTTTCCCGTTCGAGGTTTCAGGGGGCTGGAGCAGATCCCAGCTGTCACTGGGCGAGAGGCGGGGTACACCATGAACTGTATGCCAGTCAATCACAGGGCTGAGATATAGAGACAGACAACCAGCCAAACTCACATTCACACCTACGGGCAATTTAGAGTCACCAGTTAAACTAACAAGCATGTCTTTGAAATGTGGGAGGAAGCCGGAGTACCTGGAGAGAACCAACGCATGCATAGGGAGAACATGTAAACTCCACACAGAGAGGCCCTGTCCGAAGGGGATTCGAACCAGGAACCTAACTTCCTCGCTGTGAGGTTACGGCACTAACCACCGTGTAGCCCCCTCAAGGAGATGTTGTATCTTATTTCAAGAGTTAACAGGGAGGATAACATAGCTTTCATTTATTTTCGTCCACTTGATACTTACATATAAAAGGTGTATTCTATGAAGTCTCTTGGCCTGTGAAATGTAAAAATCTAAAACTAAAATCTTCATACAATTAAAGGGGAAGTCCCGCTGAGGCGACATGACTCTGGAACCTCCCAGCACTTTATGCAGCCGTCAGTTTCCATTCATGTCAAACAAGCTTGTTGACAATTGACACGGACTTAAGTGAAGTAATAGCTCCCAGAGAGCACTGTATCCTTTATGTTATTCTATTTTCATCTAGTGTAGTTGCTCACTCATATTGTGTGATATGTTGGTTGCACCTTCTGAACCTGTCGTTTTAAAATTTGAGGAGATGCTTCTCCTAACACTTGTCCATTTCAAACCTGTCAGATTGTAAAGTGTATGTATATATCTGTGCAAATGAGAAACCAATAAATATAAAAAGTTGATATAGGGTAAATAAGGACTGTGAAACGATGAATTTTGTTAATATATAGATTAATTTAGATAAAGAAAGAAAATCGTTACATTTTAAAGGTCACATATTATGTAAAATATACTTTACCATGTTTTCAAACACTAGTTAACGTGTCCTTGGTCTGTCTACAAACCCCCCAAATATGAGAAAAGTTCATCCTCTCCGTCCTTTGCCTGCTCCACTTTTCAGGAAAATGTTTTCTCAAACAGGCTGTTTGGAGATTTTCCCTTCATGACATCACAAAGGGCAGTAACTCCTCCCCCAGGTGGGTGACACTCCCACAGCTAGGTGTTAGTTCTGTCCTTTTAGTCTGCCTTTTCACCTTAAACAAATAGGGCATGGTGCCGGAGAGGGGCGTGGTCCCACTGTAGTACAACAAATGTTTTATTCACAGGTAGCTTGCAGTGTAGGTAAAGAAAGTATACATGCATGCTTACCGGTAGGTGAGTGTGCACGTATGGTGGTGATGAGCCCAGAAGGAGGGGCCCAATTTCAATGGTGTGTACAGACGAACATTACCACTGACTCTACCTTTAAGTGTTCAAGGTCATACTTGTTGACCACCTATGGCTTGTCCAAGTGTTCTAGTTTCTGCCGTTTTAGATTTCTGGTCTGAAATTCTACTTGTAGAAGTTCATTTCCATGTCAGGCTGTGAGTCACTGATCTCATTAAGTCCAGTATTGAGATTCAGCTGATGTAAGCTGTGTACATTTGCTTAAATGACATTTAAGACCCAGTTTAACTGCTGGGGTCCATCAGGGTATGTGTGGGCAGACAGTGAGTAATGCTCCCCTCATTCCCTTAATTCTGTCAAGGTGACTTTGAAAATGCTCCTAAACCCTCCCCTGGCTGCTCTGCCGAAGCTGCTCACCGGTCAGCTTTAGAAAATGCAACTGATAGAAAGACACTTTTTACTGTAGAGTAGTGAATCACTTTAAAAATATGTTTTGAAAAAGGTTGGTTTAAAACAAATGCGTCTCTGCAGTGTCCTCAAAACTGTAGTTGGTAACTTTAGATTTGCATTGTGTTGCAACTTTGCAGAAAGTATTCGGCAGTCATACATAAAGATGGGTTACTCAGTAATGTAAACTCTACCTTCACACTGTTGGAAGTCTCTGGAGTTGTTTGCATTTCAATTTGTTCTTCAGCACTGAACTGGAGTGACTGAGCACACAAAAATAAACCAAAAGTAACTCTAACATGAGTCATGAGTTGCCTCTTAACCTTTCATTGAACTTGAATCTTTACTTGAGGAAGGAAACCTACACAGGCCTGAGGACAACATGCTTAGCGATAACTCCAAACAATGCTCAGCTATGCTCCCCCCCACTGAATTGCTGTTAACATTTATGAAAACACAGATGTTGCCTATGCTCAGGAACTTAGCCTACAGTCATACGTAGTTCTCTAAAGCATTAAATGACTTAATCAGGAGGAATTGAAAATTTAATCCTTCAGAAAGTCAAGGAGTCTAAGCCAAGCTAGCAGCTCTCTTAGGCTGGAATGAGGCAAAGGTTAAGCTAATGCTATATTCAGCATGTTAACATGCTCCTATTAACAATTATAAACACAGTAAACATATTTTGTTTAGTGTGTTAACATGAATAGAAATATCCCGAAGGGCTCCATCCTTAAGACGAGAAAAAGTCAGTTTGGATTGGTATTGTTCTTTTTCATGGCCGTCTCATTCATTCATTGGTCAGCCTCATCGCTGCATCAGGCTGCTGTGACCTATAACACTGACAAAAATAGAAATCTAAGGTTAACACTACTCTGCTTTTCTTATCCTGCGAAGTTTAAGTGTGAGTCAGTGTGCCAGTCACTGGTCCATGTCTCAAGCCAGCGCTTTGACCTAGGGGACAAATCAGATGATGTCATCGTCCTCTGACACACAGAAGACCCGTAGTGTACAGTCTGCTCCAAAATAAAATAAGTAATCTATTCCCAGTAATCAGGAATGTTGTTTCCCATTCATGTCTGATTAGTCTGGACACTTTTTCTCAATGCAGATTCAGTCAGTTTTGTCATGTGTTACGATAGACTGTATATATAAATATATGGACATAGTGTCAGTGACGTCACCCAGCGTTTTCTGAAGCAGACTTTTGAAACCCATCTGTGGCAGCCGCCATATTGGAAATTTTGTCTCCAACAAACTTTGGGTCAGCCTAGTGAAAGAGGTTAAGCTGAAGAGGGCCTCCTGACAAACAGCTACAACATAGCTGTTTTGGATAAAATTAGTTTTTTTGGACCAGGCTGTAAAGGTGTTTAGTTCTGCTGTAGAAATGGGTGTGTATGTGACTTCTGGGGCGTTTGCAGCCAGCCTCAAGTGAACACTTGACCAACTGTGTTTTTTTTCCACTTCAGCAATCGCTTCATTTTTTAATACCGGAGGTTGCTACATGTTTGTGTTACTGACCTTTCCATTGAGGTTGAAATGTGCCTCGATCAATGGGAGGTACCACCATAGACTGTAACTCATAGATGTTGTATTAGTGTCCATTTGTTTGTGAACTCTTTATGAAGCAGTTGCCAAATTGGAAATGCTGTCTCACACTAACTTCTTGCCTTAAGCCTCCTGGAAAATGGCCACAACATGCCCATCAGTCAATTCAGCCAACCCCTAATTATGTCTAATTATGAATAACTCTCAGCCTTAATATTATCAAAATGGAACCAGGCTCCTTTCCGACATGTCATTCCCCACTCTCTCCATGGCTTCCTGCTCTATCCACTGTCCTATCAAACTATCAAATAAAGGCATGAAAGCCCAAAAATATACCTCCAAAACAACTGTCAGAAAATAAATAACATAGTTCAGATCAGATGCCTTCAAATCCTATTTAATTACGGCAAAAAATAAATATTTGTACTTTGTTACATCCCACTTCTGCCTGTATGAGCCTTAAAAGATGTTCCTGTCACATTGTGCATCAAAGCTTTCTGTAGCATTCCTGCAGCACGGAAACCAGCCTCTCAAACATGTCATCGTTCATCTCGGCCCACTTATTCCGCTCGGTGGAATGCGAGGCGCGGTGACCCCTGAGTCCTTGAGTGGGCGAATGTTTTGATTTGATAAATGAAAGCCAAACTCCCCACAGAGCTGTTTAACCTTTGTTTTTTTTTTCTTCACGATGTATAATTATGCAATAAACACGTTTCAAACGCAACATAGAAGGTGATAATTAAACCTCTTTTTACGTCCTTCCATCTGACCTCCAAAACCTGTTTAACAGTCACTTGTTATTTGTTGCTATTAACCTCTTCACACTGACAAACAGGAGGAAATAGATGCAACAAAACAATCATTGCGGCCTTCCACACGGTACAAGTGATGAAGTATTTAGCTTCCTGTTTTTCCTCTCTTGTGTCTTGTTACTGGTCCCCATGATAATCATTCTCTTCATAGCTTCCTGCCTTTTCTTGTTATTTTTAGTGATTATGAAAATCCTCTTTCAATCTCAATCCCTTCACTATTTTTACTTCAACTAATTCCCCCTTTACAAACACAAACCGTCGTGTTCGCCTCCGCCTCACCTGTGCAAAAGAGAGGAAATTAGCAAAACAAAATAACTGCTCTGTGCTATTTTTAGCAGTAATAATCTCCTTATTACTCCTCTCTCCCTCTATTATCTGTTGTGGGTTTTTTTTCCTCAACACCTGTACACATCCACCCCCTCTCTCCCTCCTCTCTATTCACCTGTGTGCAGGAGGAAATTAGTCACAACAAAATATCATTAAAGCGCCAAATCTACCTCCAATTAGCAGGAGCTTGTGTTTCTCCTTTGATGTTCTATGTA
This sequence comes from Labrus mixtus, assembly GCF_963584025.1. Taxonomy (NCBI): domain Eukaryota; kingdom Metazoa; phylum Chordata; class Actinopteri; order Labriformes; family Labridae; genus Labrus; species Labrus mixtus. The sequence goes on from NC_083621.1 coordinate 23,418,937, forward strand.
AAGGTAAAAGAGGACGTTTTAATTAAAAACAGATTGGAGACAAATGGAGGCTCATTAAACATCTGAGAGAGGCAAAAGGGTGCATATTTAAGACTCAGATACAATCTCAATGGATGCTGTTTGACCCTTCAGAGAAGGAGGTCAGGATCTTTTACAACCAAAGTTCTGGACCAAAACTTCCGATGACCCCCTATACCCCCAAAGCACATCACAATACTTTGTTTTTCATCTTCTAAAAACAGAAAAAGTGACACAGGATTTAAGAGAGCAATACACTGGATGCAAAACAAAAAGGAGATAAACATGGTGGGTCACCCAAAACAAATGTTTTGCCAAAAATAGTTTCAAGCATAGACTGTAAATATGAATGGATGAAGCCTGATTGACGTCACCAATCTGTTACAGCAGGGGGCTCTGGAGGTTTGTCGGCAGCAGCCGCCATGCTTGACTTCCTGTCTCACCCAAACTTTCAGTCAACCTAACGACAGGCTGAGAGCTGGAGCTGAGGCGGGTTTCAAGCCTCTTGACAAACCGTTACATCACGCCCACCTGTCAATCATGTCAGCTACGCTCCTAAGTATGGATAACACATATCGTCCATAAAATCAAAACTGATGATTTATAGAAACCCCCCCCCCCCCCCGTACAGTGTGTGCTAGTGATGACAATAACTAATCAGACCTATTTTGTTTTTTGTACCAGGCTGTAAACATGTTAATTTATGTTGTAAAAACAGCTTCTTTGCCTGTTGTGTGTATGTAACTTTCGAGGTTCCTGGAGCCAGCCTCTAGTGGACACTCAACGAACTGCAGGATTTTGGCTTCAGTCAACACAAGACCTGTAATCTCATTATGGTGTGTTATATCTTAACTCCATTATAATGTGTAACTGCAATTAAAATTGTATTTTAACCACCACATTTGATATCATGCTGCATCCTGTATATATTCATACTGCATTAGCACACTGTTCTGTATCATGTTAAACCAGCTTACTTTTAACATTTATATTACTATAATCATCTTTACAATCTTTTAAAATTAAAATCTTACACTATAAAATGTTAAAAGTTATACTGTTACACTGATGTTTACAGGACTCCCTGCTATGAATCACACCACCAGTTTAACTTACTGCACAGGAAGTCTTCATTCTCCTCACTTATGCCAGTTTTTAAACCTTTTTCATTATATTATTGTTCAATATTCTCATTTAGATTTGTCTTTGTATTTTACCACTTGCTGTTTTGTCTTTGTGTTGCTGCGATGCCATCATCTCCCCTGTGAGGATCATTAAAGTATTATCTTATCTTTATCTCTCTCTTTATTTGATGAAGAGGAGCTGAAAAAGAAGAGGGTAAAAGTGAGGAGAGAAAACAATAGTTTAAAAAAAACACATCAGAGGATAAAAAAAGAACAAGAGAAAAGGGGGAAACTGAGGCCGAGACGAGGTGCTGCGGTAGGGGAGTGTTATTTCTTGTGATGTGTCATCTCCACTCTAACACCAAGCAGTCTGGCTGCAGGCCTACGGGCCAGCCTTTATCACACTGAGGATACACAGGCCACCTCCACAAGTGCAGAGGTCAGGTCGGGACTGCCAGCTCAAATCTCGTTCTCTCACCTCAAGAGCTGCAGCGCCTCTGAAAGTACAGCGAGGGTAGAATCTGTGCTCGCGAGTTCAAAGTGAAATTCTCAACAACAAAAAAAAATCTCTGTTTTGGGTCGAGTGTTTTTCTTTTTGCAGAAAATAGTCCCTCTGAAAACAGCGATGATTTCACAGAGAAAATGGAACATTGTTTCTTGAAAGAGTGATGGCAGAGGGTCAGATCCAGATCCTTCACCTGAGGGAAACTAGCACAGTTTAAAAATACTCCACACGTACAACTTCACGCTCCAGATTTATGAAAAAAAAAATTGTATTCATGTATTTAACAATTTTCAAGGAGACTGATGAGAGACTGTCTAAGAGCAGTCAAATTATAACATTTTGATTAATACTGAAGTGTCTATTGACATCTAGTTTGATTTGTATCATTTTAATTAAAAAAATGTGGATCAAAAAACTTTTTTAAGACAGTTTGAAATCATTGGAAACATTTGGACAATTACATTTTTTTAGACAAGAGGACTCTTATTTTCCCTGAGGTATAATGCATCAAAACAAAAAAAGGCAAACTCAAATTTCATCTGCTTTACCCAAATGTCATAGAAACAACTGTGTAATGCTTTTACTGTTAATATGTTTATTATTGTTTTTTATTATATAACCTGAATTTGTCTTTTCAAAGGGATAGGTTGTATGAGGTACTTTAAGTATATCAGCGTGGGCCTAGCATGGAAGCTACGCTACTTACTCTGTAAGTCCTGCATGTTTGTAAGAATGGACTGTATGTTGGTTAGTATCAGATTTGCTCATCGCTGTTTTTACCCACATCCACTTCCTGCCTGTGTGTGAATGAATCACAGCAATGTGAGTTAGCACATGCTAGCGCTACTGCTCTGTGTGCGGGGTTTGCATGTGAAGTGTTTGCAGTGTGTGGCTCTTTCAGCGTTGAAGTGCTAAAGGACTCGTCACATGAATAATGAGGTGTACTATAGGAGTCAGAGAGTGGGAGTTGAGAACACACACACACACACACACACACACACACACACTCACTCACACACACACACACACACACACACACACACACACACACGTACGCATCTTTACCTACAGCTGAGCGCTGATGCAATGCATCCTCTGTCTCCTCTTCAGCTCTCTCTCTATCTTCAGTCATTTGTTCGCCCTCTCTTCCCCTACATCATCCCTCTCTCTCTCGCTCACCGCTCCCTCTCTCTCTTCTTCTTTCGCTCTAAATAGGTGCTGCATTAAAGCTCTTGGATGCCACTTTATTTAATAGGAAGCCTTTCTAAAGACGCAGCTGCCAATTGACTGGAGAAATGTGTGTGTGTGTGTGTGTGTGTGTGTGTGTGTGTGTGTGTGTGTGTGTATTGTGTGCATGGGGGGTTAGAGTGAGTGCTTTACCCCCATCAGCTCGTCCCAGTGCCAGGAGCCAGATTGTATTAATGGCATAAATGAATCAAGCCCAGGAACCTTGGTGGGCGCGTTAGTGCCAGCAATGTTTCTGGAGGGAGGGATCTTCTCTGAACCCTGGGTGACCTTGGAATAAATAAAACAAGAGTTCTCCTCTCAATCATCAGCTATGCAACACTGTTCATCCACCTGCATTCATTTTTTATTTTTTTATTTTTTTTAAAGCTGGCAGGATTTCATTGGCTGTCAAAATACAGGACCAGGTCGTCAGAACACAACGTTTAATGTCATCTGATGTGAGGAGGCAACCAAGTCATCTGAGATTTACATGATGTGCAGGCTCAACTGGAAGCTAAAGGGCTACGATCTGCTAATTTGATAGCATCGCACAGACGGGCCATAGTTTGACCAAAAAACAATACCCCCCCCCCCAAAATAGCTGACACACTGCCCACAGCAACTTCAACAAAACACATCCAAATACACAGCAAAACTTAGCTTGCAAAGGACACAGCAATAAAGCCAAGTACATTTTTGAAACAATAGTACGTGAAAATACATCTGAATTTTGATTTTAAAACGGCATGCTCTGTGAATATTAATGAACCAAACTCATTAGCTGGGTCCTTCAGTTAAATTATTCTGACCCGGTCGCTGTCATCAACGAAATGCAGCCTGCTCCATTTAATAAACCAAGCTGGTGTGAATGCACAGTTGAATGTTTCTGAGCCAAAACCTCTCACAGGTTGGCTAAAGAAAGGCTCCTTGAAAGCAGCTAGCATGCCAAATCAGCAGCCAGTTCCAGTAGCATTCCATGTAGGAGCGACAGGCGGACCTATCGGGAACAGGAGACCCTCCACCTCGAGCTCAGAGGAGGAGTGGTGACTGGTGAACTGGAGAGCAATGTGGACGACTGGGGAGGAGGAGACCATTGAGTTTCTTATCATTGAAGAAATCATTTCCATTGGAAATAGGACTTTTACTGTCATGAGACAAAACTAGGTGTCGGCGCAGTCATCAAATTGGCATTGTAACGCTTTCCTGACGCCGCTGATGTGCTGATTGTGATTTTTTTTTTAAGAAGCTGGTGTTTCAGAAAGGATGATGATTTGGAACAAGCGTGCCCAGGAAATGTTCTACATGAGTGTCCTTGCATGCATATAATAACAAAAATAAATAAAACATGTGCATTGCGGTGTCGGTACAACAGCCCTAATGCCTGCTTTTTTTTAAAACGGTTCACTGTTCACATCTCCCTCCCATCATGAGCTGATGCACATTTACAAGTCAAATTTGTTCAGAAAGTCTATTTTCAATTCATGATGTTGTCACAATAACACCTGTTTATTCAAACAGATTCATGAAACCACTCCACGGTATTATTTTTCTTATGACATTTCAAATATATTGCAAATGATCCACTTGAGCGGAAACACCCAGAGACACGCTTTAAGGGGGGAAACAAACAAACAAAAAAAAAAAAACAGGAAAGAGTTTCTTAGAGAGTCGCTGGAGAGGAAAACAGCATCCTGATGACTGAAAGAGGAGTTGGTGTAAAGGTCACAAACGCACACACAGACACATGAATGCTCACACATGGAACACAGACTTGCACTTTCACCCGTACATGGCTGAATGCTCTGAGGTTTACACACCCGAACACGCACACACACACAAAGGTCAATGTTTGCCCGCTTTCCTCCACACTTAGAGGTATACCTTCACGAGTTTCCTGTGTGTGCAGAACAGAGAGTTTTATATGGACTTTTTGAGCAAACTGCCAATGGCAACAGAAAAAAAGGTGATGAATGATAAATGAAGAGGATTTTTTTTTTTTTTTTACTAATTATACTTCACAGAATATCCTGCAGTGAAATGTATTATCAGCTCATCATTGTTAGCGCCCACTCTTGTTTAAAATTCAGAAGAGATGAATCATCGCTAAAACCAGCTTAAGAAGCTCTCCTTGAATCCTTGAATTACTGCGTCTGCGGGATCTGACCTCAGGATCTGTGCTGCTTTGCTGTCCAAGCAGAGAACAATAAGAGTCACGTAGTAACAAGGTGGTATGTCAGGTGATTAATCAAGTGTTCAATATGCACTCGGGAAGCTGTTCACTAAGGCTGCTGGTGTGGGAACTGTCCAGAGTCCTCTGTGCTGTTTGGTCCCAGGTAGATGAATGTAAATGTGTTCTCTGTTAGAATATAGGGACAGTCACTGTGGTGTCTTTTGTGTTGGCAGTAGTCTTTGTTCATTATGCACACACTTCCTTTTTTGTGTGTGCTAATGCAGCTGCTCTGAAATGATTGCATGCAGCTCTTGCATGATAATGTCCACAAATTAGCAGGAAAAAAACGCAAGAAGATGATTTTATTCTGAAAGTCCTGATCGTTTCTATGTAAAGTCTCCGCACTCACACTGGGAGTGTTTTTTAAAAAAAATATTTGTTTTAGTCTTTTTTTGAATGTCTTTATTGTAGGGATCCGACAGTAAATAGAGTCTGAAATCAGAGATAGAGAGAGAGAGAGAGAGAGAGAGGGGAATGAAATGCGGGGGAAGGAGTCACAGGTCGGATTCGAACACGGGCCGCCTGCTTGGAGAACTACTGTGTAGCCTCCGTACATTGGGCGCACTCTCTGACCACTAGGCTACCGGCTCCTCTTACAGGGGCATTCAACTTCCATTGCCCTGGATTCGTGCATACTTGCTCTGTTTTTTTGTTTTTTTTTGCTTACCCAGAATGTGAACTGCTGAGGGACTAATGTAAACTAGCTCTAAGCTAACTCTGGTACAATGCATCAAATGGCAACATGTATGTTTAATATTTTACATGGTCCCTTTCAAAATTTAAAACATTTAAAAATAAAATCTGTCTCTTCTATTTTGTTCTATATATATTTCTCTATGTCCTACTTCTATGTTGTGTTTAAGAGCTAATGTAACGACCACATTTCGTCCCCGGATAGTATTTCTAATTCTGATCCTGATGAGACATATTTAGATTTTCACAGTTTCATTGTTGCTGTGATCCGAATATCCTCCAAATAACTGAATCACAAAGTAAATATTGGTCTGCAGACAACCTGACAAAGTCGTGATCATAGTTCTGTCAAGTACAAGAAGTCACCAAACACACTTATGTCTGAGTTTATTCTTGGCAGTGCTGGCCAGAAATGTAACCAAATATAATTTTATTCCTTCTGTATGAAACACTGAGGCCAAGCAAGAGACAGAAAAAAAAACAACCTTTAGCTACTCATGAGATAAAATAAGAAGTGTGTAGGCCTCAGAGTCATAGTTTCAAGACTTTGGGTTTACAGCATGTTGGTGGAAGTTTGTGTTCTCTGATAAGAACAATGTTCACATTGAGCTTTGCTTTAAAGGATACACCGAGTCTGGACTTTTTGTTAAGGGGGAGCTGTATCTCAGTCCATAGGGACTTGAATTGGGAACTGAACAGTCACTGTGTCCAGTCATGGTGCAAACAAAAGCCTTGAAATGGGTCTGGGTGTTTGAGAGGTGCTGGTTCACTTCCTGAGCACTGTGCTTTTGAGCAAGGTACTGGATTCAAATTCTTCCTTTTCACTGGCGGTTTGAATCTTCTTCAGCAGCGAGAGTCATCATGCTTACATGGCCTCAGAATATCAGTGTTTGAAAACTTGTTTTATCTACCTGGGACCCTGAGTCAGAGCGTATGGCCTAGGTGTGGAGTCAAGTACTAAACTGTTTTATTCAGGGATACTTTTTTTTGCTCGGCCCACTCAAGATACTTAAGAAAAAGAGGAGTTATAGACCATGCTCTTTGTTTTCATTATTCATAAAGATCAAACGTGAAGCCAGCATGAGCACATTTAAAAACAGACGTACGCCTCATTTACCAAACATCTCTATGATGTTCCTATAAAAGTATTCTGACGCTGCGTTTTATCCTGAAAATTGACATTTTCCACTCACAGCACCGAGATCACAAGAGAACAAATTGAGGTGAATCTGTTCCTCGCAGTGCCTGCTTTGTTGCTTTAATATCTGAAAAGTGATTTACAAGTTTTATTATCTCCTCACCTCAAAAAAAAAAAAAAAAAAGCAGCAATGCACCTTTGTACGTGTTTTCTTTTAATCTTATCCTGTCAATTGGCTTGTGCCAGACATGTCTCTTGATGACTATAGCCGCGAAACAGATTGGAACAAAGCGCTAAGTCTGTGCGTGTTTAACTAAATACTTCAGGCCCATTAGGGAGAAAAAAAAAAAAAAAACACTGGAAAAAAAGTTAAATTGAAGTCTGTCCAAAATGACTGCAGAGATCTGCCATCTGAAAATTACCATGGAGGCTTCCTGTTTGGTGATTGTTTAGTGTTTTTGATGTGTGCATGGCCAATGCACTTATTCTTCCATGTATCTACGTGCATGTCTCTTTGAATCCCTATCTCTGAGGTCATATCTCAGTGCCTTCAGTCTCTAGACATCAGAAGGCTGTAATTGTGTGAGTGTGTGTGTGTGTGTGTGTGTGTGTGCGCCTCTAGGTGTGTGTTCATGTGAGTGTTTCCGGCAGAGCTTAATTGAATAGGAGGTAAAGGCCAGGGTGTTTCCCTATGGTGCAGACTCTAAATGTTGCCTCACTGGAGGGGAACCAAGGGGAAATGGAGCTTAGAGACACAGAATGAGAGAGAGAGAGCGAGAGAGAGAGGGGAGAGAAAGGAAAGAGGACGAGATGACTATAAATTTGACATTCCTCAGAGAAATTGAAAAGAGAGACTGACAAAGAAAGAGAGCGTGGCTAAATGTGGGCTCCCCAATGAGACGGAAACGAGTTTTAGAGAAAAGAAAACGGGAACGATGAGAAGAGAAAAAAAAAAGATAGAGAGACTTTATCTAAATGTGTCTCTCCCCAGCGAGAGGGCTTTGAGAGCAGGGGAGCTGTCCTTGGTTCTGAATAAGCCTCTGGCAGGGAACCAAGTCAAGCAGTTAGCATTGAGCACATCGCACAGGGCTGAGGGCTCATACACCACCGCTCTGTCATTGTCTCTCCCTACATCTGTCTCCCTTGCTTTCTTTTATCCCTCCCCCATCACCCCCCCCCCCATCAACCAATCTGTGTTTGCCGTAGAGAGGTGACACAAGTAGTTAGTGCAGCGAACACTTTGCAGCTAAAGGCAACATAAAAACATGGATCTTTCTGTCCATGTTAGTCCACATTTTCAGGGTTGTACCATTGTTGAATTTCATTTAGAAATGTGTCATCATCTTGAGAAAAAAAAAAAAAACACTTGTGTTGCTAAAAGAAGAAACACCTTGGACGTTAAAGCTTGAAGCCTCTGCCTTGACCTTGACAAAAAAAAAAGAGAGGGTAGAAAAAAACGTCCAAACACACTCACTCACTGAAGCTTTCCACCACATCCTGCAGCCCCTCTCTCTCAGAGGACGGATTGCTATGTTGTCATGGAGATGGTTTTTGGCGCCCTTACAACCAAACAAGTTTTCAGGCAATTTCACCCCTAATGGACACTCTTTTCATTGTCAGGAATAAACCCTGTGAAAGGCTTGTTGGCGTGGTGGCGGCTCCCATTATGTTGATGGTTTGGTGTGAGGTGGTCATACACCTCAGTGAAGCTGTCTACAGTCAGAGTTGTTCTTATTTTGATGTTTAGATTAAATCAAACGTGAAACATTTCAAAATACTTAAGTCTAATACTGTGAATGTTGTAAGTAACCAAAAAGAGTGCTTTCCATGTGACCAACAGGAGGCAGTAAACCAGGATTATAGTGAACATGGAGAGGCAACAGGGCTAGAGCATCAAGATGTATGAATTTGCTTTGGTGTGCTTTGTTGCCATAACTTTGCAAGCGTCTTCAGCCCAACTCTTCATGTGAAGTATGTGTTTGTGTATTCAACTGTTACCATGAGACTGTGGCTAAATGGCTTCATTGGAAGAGGGTCATTTATAAAAGGCTAGTTGAGATGGGTTTGTATGGTTAACTTGAGAATCTACAAATAAGGACACAACCTTTTTATGTAAAAAATATTTATGTATTTGTTTGAAACCTGAGACACAACTTGGTAAGTCAAGTTAAGCTACTAAACATGATTAGAGATAATGATACAGCCTACCATTACATCGCAGTCTGCTATAAATAATATCTGAAGAGATGAGCACTCTGCTTCTTGCTCTGTCACTCTCTCTTTTTCTCTTCTTAACTTCAAAGTTCACAGTCCTCTTCCTCTTATCCCTAGAGTGCTCCGAGACCGAGACCAAGGCAGGGCAGGACCAAGACAAGACCAAGACCATAAATATCACTAAATAATCATCATCTTGTGTGCAGCAGGTGTGTAACTCACTTAGACCGCAACGCTGGGACGGTTGCGGCAGTAACTTGGGGATGAAAATAAAAATTCTGTATTAATTGAAGTTATTTGGAAGAATGAGGCGTTTTCCTTCTTAAAAGTAAAGACGTGGAATATCAGTGGTGGTCCACTTCTTCGACGGCACATGAATGTGTATGAATTTGATTAATACTGATGGACACTTTACATAGCAGCCTCTGCCATCAGTGTGTGAATGTGTAGGTGTGACCTGCAGGGTAAAAGCCCTTTGAGAAGCCTGAAGACTAGGAAAGCACTCTACAAGCTCAAAAAGGTTGGTTATTGAGGTGAGAAGGTCCAAAGTCTAAACATCATGAGAGGTAGACCAAAAGAATGAGCTGAAAAACACTAAGAAGCTCTTCGGAAATGAGGAAACATCAAGGTCAGCTCACATGGAAGAGAACAATACGTACAGAGAGCAAAAAGTGAAACAAGCAGCAATCACAGGACGGTCTTCACGTCCTCAGCTCGGTTTCCGAATGTTTTGATTTTTCTCACATCACGTTGTTAAAAATGTCACCCTCCAACCGGAGTGGTCCCTAATTAGGATTCCGACGAGTGTTTGTGGCTCTTGGCTGCTAAATGGGCCCAGGAGATGAGGAGATGATGGCGGCTGGCTGAGTTCGTCTGTGTTGACAGTGCAGGATAGAGAGAGGGGAGGCGGGGAGGAGGGGCGGACAAGAGGAAGAGAGAGGAGGAAAAACTTTAATGCTCGTGATGGGGCTGATCCAAGTTGTTTATTTGGACCACACGGCTTCCTATTTATGCATGAATTCACATTTTTGTTTTCCCCTCTGCTGCAGCTGTTGTGTTTCCAGTGTTGAGGGGGGAAAGCAGAGCGCGAACATTATGTCAGGCCTTACTATTAAAAATGAAACAGCGCTGTAAAAACCAAAAAAAAAAACACAAAGGGAGTTTTGACTTCTCTGTCTGACTGTTTGCCACTGACACATCTCTGTCTGATCCAGCTGTCTCCTCAGCTGTCCATCCATCAACCCTGAGTGAATTATTTGAAGATAAAATGCTCAATGAAGCATAAGGACATCTGGCAAAAAAAAAAAAGAAAAAGAAATCGCCTGGCTAGTGTTTCCTGTGATAGTGGCTGTCGCTCCAGCCAAAGCAGTGGCTGTATTTCAGTGCTAGTATTTCACCACCATTCATGTAAGCTGACCTCTCCAATATTTCAGCAATCATATTAACCTTGCCAGCCTCATCTCAGCATTTATATTAGCCTCCAAAGCCAATATTTTAGCCCTATATCAGTCACACTGCATCTGTTCAGTGCCCTAACATTTAAATTCCTGTCTGCCCCCCCAAACCTCTTTTATGCTCCCTATGCCCGGCCAAGGAGGCATCATTTTATGGCCCCGCACAGTAAATTAGCAGAGGTTGCCTTTTCTTCATTTTTACTGAGCATCTTGTAGATAATTGGGACTGCAATGAGGGTGGGGCTGTCATTAAAAAAAAAAAAAGAAGTAATTAGACAACTTACTAAAGACAAGGAGAGGTTTTGACTCCACGCTTCTTTCAGCCTTGAAATATTATGAGACATTCTGAGGGATTAATTTGGTACAGTGTATTGCAACCCCACCCCCTCCACCCCTTTACCTCCCTCAGCTCACTTCAATCCACCATGATTAAACCTGAGTTGAGCTTAAAGCCTGGCTCAGGCTGCAGGATAATCAGACTTATTATTCCTCCTTTCCAACAATCCCAAGGGTGTTCCCGACAGTGGTAGCGACTGGCGGCAAGACGAAACCTGCTGGACAACTCTAATTCATATGACAGTTACAATCTGACTATTGTAGAACCCATATTCAACCCATGTTGTCCGTGTCTCCCCAGACATTTCTTCACCCAAAAATTGTTAATTTATTTATGTTTATTTCCTCTCTACACAAAGTATTATAATGGAAAATTTAATCGGCGGCGTTATTTACGTGAGGTCACGTGAGGTGGTGTGTTCCTCCTCTGGGTACGATAATCTGTAGTAAAATCCTGTAGGTTGTGAAGTGTCATGATTTTCAGATCTCACATGCTTGAGATTATGGAGAAGAATACTTGTTAGGATGTGTGTGATGCTACCCGGATTCAAAATGCGAGCAAGGCTTAAGGCATGTTATTGTGTTCATCTACACAGACAGTACAGAGCTGGACCTCACATCTGTCGGCTCTATTTCTGGATTGCTTCATGCTTTCATGAAGAATTTCATCTGATATTATTCTGGTATTAGCTTTGAGTCATCTCTAGAGGTGGAGATAGACTTCAATATTTTTAATTAGCTAAATTTAGAGATAAAGCGAGAGAGAGAGAGAGAGAGAGAGAGAGAGAGAGAGAGAGAGGAAACATTTCACAGCAGGGAGGCTCAGGTTCTGTCACAATATTAATGCATAGCTGTAGTCAAGTCCTCTTAGAGAACACTTTGAGTCACTTTGTGCTGAGCTGATTGGTTGAATGTGAGATATAGTTGGATGATTGCCATTATGATTTGAGTAAGTGCTGACTTTTTGGTTTTTGGTCGGTCCAACCATTAAATTCTCAATGTGTTCTTTTAATCCGTGCATCATTTTCTGAGTAATTCTACCAATAAAATACTCAGACTGTTCTGTCTAGGCAACGGAATATGCAAGGTAGTGTTGCAGTACTGGAAATCGGACTTGGTCTCAGGACATGGTCTTGAGACTACTTTTTGAAGGTCTTGGTCTGGAAATCTAAAGCATTTTTACTTGGTATTTTCCCACGTCATCACTGTGATAAGAAGGAGAACAAAGAACTTCCATTCATTCATGATGTCATTTTCATCCCCCAGTTACTTCTGCAACCTTCCCGGTGTTACAGTCTAAGTGAGTGACATGCCCCCTGCACACAAAGTTATGATTTTTCACTGACATTTATGGTCTTAGTCTTGACTCGGTCTCGATCCCTAAATGTCTTGGCTTTGACTCGGCCTCTGAGCACTCCAGTCTGGGGCATGTCTTGGTCTTGGTTAAGGTGGTCTTGACTACAACACTAGTGAGAGGTTTCATAATCCTTGAATATTTGAAGATGTTGCTTCTCAATGTTTCTGAACTACTGTAACTTGTCAACCTGTTGCAGAGTGTGTTGTGTTTCTTTGCTCCACATTCAATCTGACCTTCATTCTGACTATCAACACACAGGTCAAAGATGTATGTTTGTGGAAAAAGAGCAAATGTTAGTAATGTGAGGTCTATGTTGATATATGTAAGGGTAGTTCTGCTTGTGCCTACATTTTTATTGGGTATCAAACTGATGGGGATGCTGACTGTCTTTCATTTTCTGATAACTCGCAGCATCACAGGCTCCTGTTTAAAGGCGAGTCTTTCCTTTATGGCTCATAGAAAGCTCTAACATGTGGTGGTGGTGCCGGGGATGGATTTTCTCCCGTAATGAGCAGTCTGCAGTGTCTGTAACCTGCTGGGGAGACCAGACATCATTTATACCCAGGGCAAACAAGCCACACAGGCTCGCCTGCCAAAAGCACCATCCATTTAATAGAGACAAGTCAGAGAGGGCAGCCTGCATGCTGCCACACAGCCAGCTCTGCACTGCAGAGCCCAACAAACAGAGCGGGAGGGGGGCTGCTGGAGTCCATCGCTTTACAATGAGTATTTCTAATGAGGCAACTTATTTGTTGACATATTTAGGCCTTCCTCCCCTTTTAATGAAATGCTTCTCAATGTGTGTCACTTTCACACTGACCCGCCTAAAAAAGAGCAATTGACATGTTAGAAGTTTATAATGTTACTTTTTCTAATAAATTGGTCAAAATGGTAATAAGAATGGACGCCACAGAAAAAGGAAAAGTGATGAAGAACACTTATTTTTGATACACTAGCAGGCTGCATGACTTACTGATTATTTACATTCAGACAGCATTGCAAAAACAACTGGAAGCTGAGGGAGAGAGAGAGAAAATGAGATAGATCATATTAACATGAAATAGCCGAATCACAGTATTTTATGACAACGTTTTTCCTTTTTTGCCATATCCAGGGGAGGTATGGGATATCTTTCTAACAAGTTTGAGGGACAGGCTCATCAGAAAACGTTAATCTATTGTATTATACCAACCCCCGAGGAAAACAAACTCAAAATGCTTTGACCGTAGTCAAGATGAACGGGCAAAACCGACCTGAGGAAGAGAATATTTTTACCGATGCGCTAACTTATCCGAGTATTATTGACATTATGTTTTTTCTCAGCAGCATATACAAGAACAGTACGGCAGCTTTCAGTAGCAAATCCTGCTTCCTTATACAGCGGTCTTTGACGTTACAGCCGGTGTTTCCACGGCAACGATAAACATTCTGTCTCGCCACATCCTGTTACAACTTTGTAATTACGGATTTATCTGCCTTACATAACTACATTTTGTATGTTTAAAATAACAAACATCTAACCTAGAATGAATTCAGAATCAAAACATTCTGGCTGAGACCCGTGTGCAGATTGTGGTAAAAATAGGCGAGTCGTCTGTTCTCTAGATTTCTGTGAGACACACTCCTGACTGACTCCGGCAGTACGTCAGCTCTGACTTGATAACATACACACACGCTGAAATGAAAACGCAGCACTCGAATGGTCCCATCATCACTGAACTTCTGTCCTTTGAAATGGTTTTACTGGGCAACTCCCAGGTGTCATTTTGAAGGGCATCGCACACTCAGCAAACATCCCAGACAAAATAAAAGCTTTAAAAAAAAAAACACACACACACAGTCTGTTTTAATAGTGTTATACTGGGGTGAAACTCATTTCCTCCATGTTGCCCCCTCAGTGTTTTGGCTCGGCACTCGGCTGAGAAATCCCCGGGGACAACAAGGTGAATGGCTCGGCCTGCTGACTACCTTAAGTTCTTTATTTCTTTTATTCCCCAGATTGTTTGGCTAATATCCGTGGGGGGGGGGGGTTGCAGGGTTATGGCATAGTCCAGTGCCTGCCAATTTTGTTTTCCAAAGCAGCAGCTCACTTCCTGCAAGCACAAAAAGTCTGCCACTCCACTTATTGATTTGATAAAGCCTTCTACGTAGGAGAAAAACTCACAGGCGCAACACTCGTTACCCAGGGAAAATGAAGATGATTTAAAAGTCAGCACATTGCTTGAGTTGTATCGTCACCAGCCTTTCACGACATCTAATTTAAAGATGCACATTTGAAATGAAGGCGATCATTTCGATGCCGCTCTTGCATGTCTGAAATCCCAAGTTGTTTGCTCGGTATCTTAATTTACATTCGACAAAGGAACGTCTTCAGAGATTCTGTCTCTTCAAAGAGAAGTTGAATAAATGACACTTAGCTCTCTGCTCCTTTAGGTAATGAGGGAATTGTGTGTGTGTTTGTGTGTGTGTGTGTATGTGTGTGTGTGTGTGTGTGTGTGTGTGTGTGTGTGTGTGCGACACATAGAGCAGGGAATATTGGCAACGTGTCGTGTAGCTTGTGTTAGCTGTGCAGATAGAGAAGAAGCCTCAAACGGGGATGGTGACGCAATCCATTGCGAATAAGATAAAAAACATTCTTCAATCATTTCCAACAGCAGTACCCAGGCAGCAGATTTAAGACTCGCAGTATGACACTGCAGTTTAATCCGCGCTGATTTTGATTTCACACACTCTGATTTACCCAATTTACCATCTCGTACCAAAAAAAGAGGGCAAGGTAATATTATGCCTTTGCTCATTTACCTTAAAAATGTTCTGCATGACTCATTAAGTTGTGTTCAAGCTGAGCGGAGAGTTTCTGCTCGTGTGTGTGTGTGTGTGTGTGTGTGGGGGGGCTTTGACTTTCTGTTTCTGCAGTAACACCGTTTTGATCTCATGCAGAAACACTGGCATCTCCTCAGCGTAACCTCGCGCTCTGCTCAGGATTAAGGGAATTGTAATTTTGGCCTATGCCTCTTCTGGCACTCTTTGAAAGGGTTCCAGCTGTTGGGGGGGGGGGGTATATGCATGCTTAGCATAAAGGCTTTAGCTTAAATCCAGAGTACAGATGGAATCTCTTTCAAAACACTTTGCATCTCAGAAGTGTAGCCTTATGTTGACTCACCGCCTTTGACTCATTGCATTTGAATATTTTAAAGTCACATACCCTCCTTTTAAATATCCTTTGAGGTCATTTTGTATTATTAGATGTATTTAAAGTAAATCAGTGCTTGGTATCATCTCCTGACATTCTTCAGTACGGCAGCAGACATGCATCCATACATTTCCTTTTGCTCTGTTTTCCACTGATAACGAGTAAATTTCAGTGGTGTTCCCGAGATCTGGACTCATTCATCTCGGGAACACAAACCCAGTTTTAAGGGATAACACGAGAAAAATACAGACGGTTGAAATCTGGAGAAAACAACCAAAATGAACTCATCACAGGAAAATGGGGCAAAACAGAATTCATGGATGTCTGCTAAGGGCTTCAGAGATGGATTTGCACTTCATGTTAGTCTGCTCTCGTTGTCAGTTTCACACAATGTATCATGCTCCAATGGCTTTCTCTTCCTGTCAGGAAAGATGTGCACACAATAATAAGTATAATGAAGTAGACAGGTTAGGCCTTGAAGCATTGATTCATTCCTCATTTGGTTGAAAATATCACAAATTAACATCATAAATGAAGTTAAATGCTCTGGTCAACATGGCACCGTATCTAAAAATCTGCATTTTTTGTCAGTCTGGGACACCTTTTGAGGAGCATTGCGAGATGTGTACTTATTTATTTTATACTGGCGTCAGTAATATTCAGCCTCTGCCTGAAATGATCCATTTCAGCTGCTGTCTCTTTTAGGCCCCTCCTCCCCACATGCCCACTTTTCTCCAGCTGGAGCTCTTATATGAAGCGTTTGTGCTCTGAGAAGAAAAGCGCTGCACGTCCGTATGTTTTATATTTGACGTAGTTTTTAACCCCACATAAATAGGATGTGGGTACGAGACACAATCTGTAGCACACAACAATACGGAGGATATCATACATTTGGAAAAGAGTGCCGGTGAAGTTAACAGCTACTTTCTGAAAAGTTAAAAGATTTTCCAACTTGAGTGCTCAGAGTGCTTGTTAAAAAGACGCTAGGTGCTGCGCTTTTTCTCCTCATTAAAATTACATAGTCATAATAATAAATCAAGGTAAAATAGGCAAGAGAAGGATTAAAAGAATATTACCCACAAAAACACACAGAAGAGAGCAGCAAGGTTAGGCCAGCATTTCTATGGCAAACCTTTTTTTTTTTGCAGTCCATTAGCTTACAGAAGGGGAAAGGCCTTCTTTAATTTTGAATAATACATCAAATAATCTGCTTTATACCCACAAGCTTTTGCAACATCCCACAAATTGGACACATTTATGTCACCATAGGAACGTTACCTGCTCCAAACACACAAAGTGGGTGGCTGATGCCGGAGCTTAGCCAGGTAATGTTGGCAAGCCAGCAAAAATGTGTTGTTGATTAACACCTCTCCACCACCGTTTCACTATCAGGTCTGATTTCTCATGTTTTCAGGAGATGGAAAAATGAGCAACATGGAGATTATGACATGACACGCATGCTGTGTACGATAAAGGAAACAGTGTGAGCTATTCAATTTGCAAAGGTGTCAAAAGAAAGAAAGAAGGTGAACAAAATGTGTGTGTGGTGCTTATAGAAATGGAGGATGATGTGTTGCTTTGTTCAAACCATTTTGGGGCATTTGATTGGAATTTTTGAAACAATGTAAATGAACAATTGTAAAATGACACAAATTAACATAATAAAGAAGTTAAATACTGTGGTCAACATGGCACCCTCAATCTGCATTTTTTTGCCTCAAAGGATAAATATTATACTCACTTTCACCATGAATTATGTCGATCTGGGACACCTATTGAGTAGCATTGCAAGATGATTATCTCAAAAACGTCCTAATTTATCCTATACTAACGTCAGCAAAATCCATAATTTCATCCATTCTTCTTTGCTCACTCCTTCATTATTTTGCCCAAGTTTTATGAAGCTACCCTTTCAAAAAATGTCACTGCTCCCTGTAATTAGCAGGGCTGTGAACAGTTTGCACAGGTCAGGTGTCTCTTTTCCCACACCTTGCTGTCAGGTGAGGCTGGCTAACCTCAGATCAGGAATACAGCCAGTTCCTGCTGCATTCTGACCTCCACAACGCCACATCGTCTTTGTGACTTTAGTGACAGTCGGTTTACAGTCATAAGCAATCCCATGCATAAGTGAGCTTTAGTGAGCGATTTTTCACACAAATGTACTTTGTTTTCATCAGAACTCTTCTGAACATTTCTGACCACTCAAGACAACCGACTGTTCAACTTTGTGTGAGCCAGGAGGATCAGATAATGTGTGCATAAATATTCAAAAGTGTTGAAAACAGAAACTCCACCAATTTAACTTGCAAACAAAACATACCTGAAATAAAGCACAATGCAACCAAAGCAAGCGTTCCACCTTTCTGAGTCAGGAAATTCAGTAAATCTTCCCCCTGTCTTCCCTACAGGGGCTAACTCTGGTGGAGCAAAAAGAGAAATCGCTTAAGGGAAGAAGTGGGCTTGAGCCCTTGCACTCCTGTGCCTTGAGGCTTAAACCTCGGCCAAGAGGGCAGGAGGTGGAGCTCCGGGTGCGGGGGGGTCGGGGGCTGGGGGGGGGGCTGGGGGGGGGGGGGGGGTGGTCTGCGGCTGGGTGAAGACAGAAGTGGCCTTCGTGACCAGGTGTCTGTTGTACAGAGCGCAGAGAGGGAGCTAGGACTATATCCTGTAATCTTGTAGCAGATGTTCACCAGTCAGTGCTTTGGCTTCCTTCCCTCGTTCAGATTCAGAACAGATTCACATTGTGACAAAAGTTCAAATTGATCCAGAAAAAAAGATCTATAAAAGTGAGTCAGGAATAAACGCTGGACAGACGGAGTCCTCAATATGAATTATGTCCACTCCGTCAGATTGCTTTGTGTTTTGGAGTGGGTTTGTGATTTCCACCCTGATGGAAGACTATGACAGGGAGAGGTTGTGAGGTCCATTATGCAATGAAAGCCTCTCATAAAAAACATAGGGGTTTAAATAAGGTGGGGGGGGGACAGAGAAATTTCTTATTTACTGGTTAACATACATTGGGGCTGTGGCTCAGTGGTAGACTCGGTCATCTCTTATCCCTCTGGTATGAATTTTGAATGATTTCACCCCACATTTTGGTAGCTTGGGGGTCCCTTTTGATATATCAACAATAAAATGTAGTCCCCAGGAGCAGAGTTGAGACCAACTGCTTCAGCATGAAAGCCCTAACAAAAGTGGCCTATCTGCATAATGTTGACCTGTGGCGACGGACTAAAAAACCCAGTTTTATGAAGTAAATAAAATACTAAAGACAGATTGTCAGGGATAGAATGTTTGCTTCCTTGTACTTGAGCAGTGACTAAAATGACCGGTTAATGGAATTGGAATTTTATTGTCGATACATCAAAAGGGACCCCCAAGCTACCAAAATGTGACCTGCATTGTTGTGTTAGCAGGCTAATGTTAGCACACTTTGGTTAACTGAAATCTCTAATTTGCTCTTACTTTGGACGACAGCCCATCCATACCATCCTGCTGCACTGTGGGGGAGAGAGGGACAGACATCCTTGTTAATATAGTTTTGATCATCAAACTAATCAACACTCAATGCACAGAGGCCTCTAATTGAGAGCTGCCTTTATTTGTCAAAACGTCAGGCTGGAGAAGGGGCTCGGCTTTAAATTGGGGTGGGCTTTTATTTGAATTTTTACGGTAAAAGCAGAAATGTCCAAAATAAACACTAAAACCCAAACAAATGAGGAAAATAATTTCAGACTTTAGACATCTTTGTTTGACCACTCTTAAGCCCAGTAACATATGTCACTATATTTTGTGGGTGAGCAGTAAAAGAGAAGTGTACCTAAATATTTAAAGTGACATAATGTATTCTCAGTATTACATGATCTCTCTAGTCTCATGTACATCTGTGCAGTTTGCACTTTATTAAAAATGTTACCCGGGGAATAAGAGATGCAGTCTATCAGTAGGTGGTCTAGCTTCTCCTGAACAGAAACTTGATGGCTTCTGCAGATTTTCCTGCAAGCTCTTTCTTCAGTAGTGTTTTTGATTCGTCACATTCCCCACAGCTTCCACTTGTCTGCTGTCAAAACCAACTAACTCTGATGTTTACAATATTTCAAGTTTTGATTTCTCAAAGGTGTACATGGGTTACACTCTGCAGAAGAGTTCATCTCAAAACGTCTCCACTCTGAACTCTAACTCCCATGAGCACTCTGCACATTTTCACTCAGACTTTTCTCAGGGTGAGGACTGAACAGAAAGGGCAATCCCGACTGTGTGTAGACCTTGAAGACAGCTGCAGTCGTCAAACAAAATCAACAACAGTTATAAATCCAAAGCTCAGAGTCTGTTTTTCAGGATTTTCCAGGAATCAGGACCATTTTTTAAACACAAAATGAAAAGCACTGATGTTATAGTGGCCTTGGACATATCAGTTTAGGATCGCAGTCATGATGGATGAGTTAACAAACACAGAGTGTTCACCCTGATGAGCAGAAATGGAGTCCTGTGTGAAAGCAAAAAGCACCGTCAACTTCTTTTAAAGGAGCGATCTGTAAAACTTACTATAACATCAGACATTTAGGAAACATGCTATGTTGAAGTGTTGGATTCTCTGTCAACAATGCAGCAGCCACTGTATGTCTTGCTTCTAAGTTTAGATTCTGGTGCTGAATGGGCTTTATTTGTTTGGTCCAGAGAAGGTAAGGGGGTTTAAGGTACCCCCACACAGCCATTTTGGACGCTCCTCGGTGTGCCAGGTATGAGACCAGTTATCACAGTTACATATTGCTCCTTTAAGTTAAATGTGTAACTTCTCTGATGACACAATGTCATGCATAATGATAACATTTTAACCAACAAAGCAAGCTGCATGACGAAACCAAGTCGTTTGGGTGTGTAATCGACAAGTCAACATCTTCTGTTTGTCATGGAAGAGTGTCTGAGGACGTGTGGTCTGCCATTTGTAGGGGCGCTGATGAAACTCTTCTGCACATCAACAAAAACATGACCTTGGTTTTTAATGCTGGAGGACTTTTCAATATTTACAGCTTCTCTTTTGGAAGACAATTGGGCTGAAAAACAGATAATAAGCAACCTAAAAAAATAGTTGAGGCTTTTTCTTTTTTAAATACAACCAAAGAGATTCATCTGCCTCAACCTTGTGCACACATTTATTTATCATCATTATTCCATGAGATACTATTTTATTTATATTTTATCACCTAATACTATTAAAAATGGCTTCTTTCTAACCTTTGAGAGGTTTTCTTTGGTCCTTGTCATGCAGTAGGAAGATATTCATATGATTCATTAGTTAAAATACCTTCCTACATGTTGAATGGTTGGCGTGAAATCAAGAGCAGCATGCAGGACTTTTCCTGTGGATTATCAGCTCTGATTTATCTTCATCTCTCTGAAGATGATGTAACACTTGAAAGTAAAGCCACGCTTGGTCTGGTTTCCTGTGGTGAGCACCACCTCCCCAATTTTTCCTTTTGTTAAGGCTGCCAATTGCCACTGTTTGCATCTTTAAAAGCAGAGGAAGTCGCAGAACTGTCCAAACAGGCAGCAGAAACTCTCTTTGTGATCTCCTGTCCCACAGAGGTTGATCTCTTTTTCAGTTAGTTACTTCAATGAAGGTTTTTCTTCTCTATGAACAACATGATGATAGGGTCATCAGCATGTGCTTTACCTTTCATACTCAAACCAATAGTGAAACTAAATAAGCTTTACTTTAGGCTAACCAGTTGTTTTTATTCCCTTGTATCATATATGGAAAAAACGCCCCAAAAATCCTTCAAAACTGAAAAATTCAAGGAACATTAGGGGGGATTCTTCTCCCAGGGAGAACAGATTGACAATAAATGTTCTGTGTTTAGCACAGACTTAGAAGAATCACAGCATGTACAAAAATCTGAAGCCCAGATTGAAGCTAAATATAAAATCACCATCAAGTCTCTGATGATCATATACAACAGAGCAATTAAAATATTAGCCAGAAAGCAGATAACATCACATCATTGTAATGTTTAGAAAATATCTACATTAATCTAAAATTGACTAAACCGATTACATTTTTTGATTGTTTGTTTGTTGAGTACTTACATTACCTCAAATATTTCCAATAGTTATCAAAGCCAGAGAAATCCGTAATTTAATAGTTGTAACGGGACGTGCCTTGTTGTTAACAGAGCCTCCATGACAGACAGGACATATTTATCGTTGCCGTGGAAACACCAGATGTTACGTCAAAGACAGCTACACAAGGAAAGCTGAAAATCGCAGTTACCAACCACATGTTTGAACGGGAGCTCCTGAGCTCTCACGTCTTGTAGGTTCCTCTGTAACTCGTTCTAGCCCACTTCAGGGCCTTGTCGTAGACCTCTAGTTGGAACTCTGATTAGGCTAGAAGAATATGATATGGTCACAATGGCCATGCCCAAAAATGGAGCAGAGCCGATCGAATCGATGTGCATGTCACTTGGAGCAGTGCCCACGGTCCAGGCTGGAGGGTCAGACTAGATTGTGGCCTGGGGGGACGGAGTTGCAGTTGGCTGATCTAACATGTTGTCTTCACAGCGAGTTAGTTTAGAGCAGTTATTTCAAACCCTGCAGCAACTTCACCTCTGCCCCAAAGTTTCACCACAGCTGTCGGGCATCAGGCATCATGGGAATGTTGCCTTCAAACCACTGAAAGTTGCTCCACTCTTACACTAAATTCCCATTTCAGTATGTGTGATGCAAGCAGTCACTTTGATGTGCCACACATAGAAATACAGATAATGTTTGTTTTCCACCAAAGTGACTGAGACCAAGAGCTTTTTGAAAGGATGAATTCTCATTAGGGATCCAAGCCGACTGCAGACCTCCGCTTTTAGAGGGGATGGAAAAGCAATTGAAATATATTAATGCTGCATGTCTCTATTTCCTCAAAAGATCAAGACTCATTTCTGCACAATATTCTCCTGTGTAATACAGATTAGGGGCTGACTATAGGTCGCATTCTTTTCTTTGAAAAATAATGATGAGAGATGAAGACAAATAGACAAAAGGTTTGGAAAATACACTGTTTGAGGTCTAAGAATGGTCTGTAACCCTCCCAAGGGCTTTAAGAACATAGCAGCAGCTCAAGATGTTCAGTTTGTAATGACAGTAGGAAAATGAAGTGGAGTTATCGGTCTGTGAGAAAACAGAGGAAAAAAAGAGACCAAGACCCTGGAGATGGAATATGCTAGTAGTTACAGTGATAACCAATCAACTTGGTCTTGTTACCAAAAGCAACATGGTCTCAGTGGTTAACGTTTAAAGCAGAATAAAATGTTTACATATCCTTACATTATTGAAGGTGATTATTTATGATGTAATGTTGATGAACGTTGGTTGAAGGCCCACCCCCCCCCCCCCCCCTGTGAATTTGTACCCTAGGTCCCAACAGACTCTATAGAATTGTCACTTTCAAGGTGTATGAATTAAAAACAAACAGTGTGTATGTTGTAGACATCTCTGGAGGGGCGAGTTTCGCCTTTGTCCCCAAGGGGACGATAAAGTGTACAATATCATATCAACCAAAGAGCAGAGAAGAACATACTGGGGAAATGTAATGCAGCAGTTTAATTAAGTGCATCGAGATCACAACTCTCCAGTGCATACAGTCTATTGCTTTCCCTTGTTATTAAAAGCTTTGGAGTCAGTTCATGTTTATTTAATTTCTGATGGGAGGGTATTCCAGATCTGAGGGCCTTTAACTGAGCACTTTAGTCTATTTGATATATTTATATCAATACATAGAGGGAGCTTTCTCAGTTTGTTTAGCAGATAAAGTTCCACATTTCAGTCTCTATGAAAAAGTAACCGAGTAACCATCTCCACATGTAAATTTCCCCGTTGTGGGATAAATAAAGGATTATCTTATCTTATTTGAACTCATTTATATATAATTCAAAAATGATATTCACCATGTAGACAGCTACATTTTAATTAGGTCAAAAAAAAAGAACAGCTGTTACTACCAAGAGAAGATGAATTTTAATGACTGTTATAAAGCTTTAAGCTATTAACATCAGGTTATTACATTCTTTGATTAATAATCAGATTCCTCCGAAAAACTGAAGAAAAAACAAACTTGCAGCCTCCCCGGTGCGACTTTGATTTTAGTGTTGTAATAACTTACCACACTACGACGATGTTAGCTTGCAAAGCAGACACTCTGAGATGCTGAACATGATATGCAGAAGGCTTTTAAGTGCCAAACATTGTCACTGTGAACATGTTAGCATGTGCTCTGTTAGAGAACAGCCTCACAGAAGTGAATTGTAGCTGCTCGCACGGCTGCAGAGTATCCTCTCCTGTCTACTTTTTTAACTCTGCTTCTTTCTGTCACACTTCCTGCCGTCGTTTCCCTCCATGTTTTTTTTTTTTTTCCTACTTTTGTCCAAACTTTCTCCTCAGCTCACCCTGCCTTGTTATACAAATGATTTCAAATCTTATATGAGAACATGGTTTAGTGTATGAATAAACCATGCAGCATGTGTCCTGGATGCCTTTTTAATAATCTGTTTCTCTTTCTCTGTGGTCTGTCTCTCAATCTCTCATGACTGCCCTCCTGTCTCTCACCGCCTTCTCGCTCTGGTATCCTTTTTTTTTTTTCGCCCTATACCTTCCCTCTCCCCGATCTCTCTTTTTCTACCTCCTGACATCAGATGAGTTTATTGCCTGCCCAAGAGACTCACCACCCACCCACAGCTCGATTGAACTCAGAAGCCTCAGAACTTCTGCGTCAAGATTCAATTTGTTCTGAACCGAGCGAGGGGCGTGTGCGCCATCATTATATCATTAAATTAGAGAAACAGGACAACGCCATCGCAGGCAGAAGACGCAGATCCTGAATGTAATCATCCTAATGCCCCCCAGCAGAGAGCGTCAACCAGGATATGGGGTTATGGTAATGGAGTGTAAGGCTGATTGAGATTTCAGTAGATTAATTAGGCCCCAGGAGAGGGCTGGGCTAAGGAGGTGAGTTGGATTGCAAGTGCAGAAGGCAGGTGAGTTGCAGGGTGAGGATCGGGTCGTTGCATGAACAGAAAAAATAAAAAAGGAGAAAGTTGAAAAAGAGTCAGAGATGAGGAGGAGTCTGCAGGGTACAGATGGAGCGGATGTGGATGGAGACAGAGAAGCAGAAACAGAGCATAGGATAGAGGGGCATGTTAGGCTGAGATGTGTTATGCAGCCGGAAATAAGAGCCAGAGAATTTGAATTGACCTTAATTATAAAACGCTACTTTAAAAAGAAACCCCACAGTGCTTTCCTTATCCACGGTCCAGAGCACAGCACTTCCCAGACTAAGAGAGAGATTTAAAAAAAAAGAAAGAGCGAGTGTCAGGGGGGTCAGTGTCTACATGGAAAGGAAACAGAATGAGACTTAGACAGACAGAGACGGACAAGAGAGCAATAGGTTCAAACCGCGGAGTGTTGGGGCGGAGACAGAGTAGCTTCTGGTCTCTGCGCAAATGTCAGGCTCGCACTTCCCCCATAATGACCCCTGAATCACTGACAAGTCGGTCCAGAGCATGAGGAACAGCCTGCTGACTCCATTATCCGTGGGCAGGTTAGCCCCGGGCGCTGGCACCGGAAAGACTCGAGATCCAAAGGTGGTGTAGTCAGAGGATTAAATTCCCATCATAAAGTCGTCCTACAGAATAAAGGACAGGGTTCATCACAAATCCCCCCTCGTCTCCCATGTCCCTGCAGTGACACGCTGAAATACATTGCTACAGTCAAGACAGTTTGGTAGTGGAGGACTGAACACGTTAAAATACAACTTAGAAAAAAAAACTCTTTTCCTCTATGAACAACTGTGACTGAGTGTACAAAATAAAATATGGACTTATACTAAGGTAATGCAGCTCAATCATCACTTATGGGCCTCCATACTGGTGACTGTGTCTGCAGAGACCCTGTCCTCTGCCTGCATTCTGATGTTCTAGTTTACTCTGGACCTTCCTGAGTGGGTGTGTTTCCCCATGCCATTGACAGTGTGCAGGTGAGTGGGAGTGGATACAATTTAGCGACTGGACGCTATTCAGACCGGTGAACAGGACGGACACAGACATAGTGGGTTAGGCTTTCTCCTGCTTTCAGGCCTGGGATGATAAGCAACGTGGAGTTGGTCCTCACTGGCAGGTTTTTCCTACATGCACTATCAATCCCCTGCAGATGATCTGAAACGCAACAGCGCGACTATTCTTCAACCTACCTAAAAGAGCACAAATCCCTCCACTGGCCCCCTCTTAACTGTCCCTGTCCTTGGATTTTCAGTGTTTGATTGTTTTGTCTTTGCAGCATAAAGCAGAGAATATAACAACATTTTAACACCGGCTTCACTGAATGCAGCTATTCAATTTTTCTACAAGGAAAAAAAATACAAAGAATAAAATAGTTTTGACTTTTTCAACGTCGTACATTCTGCATCAATAAGCTTTTACTGAACTAGGGTGAAAAAAGACTTCTAGAAGTTTTCCCATTGTACAGCAGAGCCTCTGCTTTCACAGAATGTCCAACAGCCTGTTTTCAGATGCAGCTCTAGTAAACCTGACGTATTCAAAAAATATATAACTACATAACAAGTGCAGAGGAACACTTCAACTCACACAGCAGCCATTTGCACGGTAACATTTGCCCTGTTTGGGGATCGGTTTGCTGCCAGAAGAACTCCCTGCCCTGTCCCAGAGCAGTTTTTCTGTTATCTCTCAAACACTGTCTCTACGTCTGGGAAATGATTCAGGGGCTGGACATGATAAATGTAGACTGCAGCTCCAGGAAATCAAACAGCACTCAGTAAAAAGAAAAGAAAAGGAGAAGCTACTTACCGCTGTTACAAAAGTGTTGAAAACCAAATGTTTCACTTTTAATAGACTCTCAAGAGTTTTCTTAAAGTGACAGAGTACAAAAAGAGTGTCACATTAAACCACTGCTCTAACAAGACAGACTGCAAAGTGATAAGTCAGACTAACTCGGATAATTGGCTGTTTTCTTCTCTTTTAACGTGTATGTAAAATTCACAACTTACCCCATTGTCAATAGTCGTGACGCTTTGTGTCTGCTCATGGGATTCTTTGCAACCCATGTGAACTGTTGAAAATCTGATTTATCTTCTCTTCCCAAGTAGTACTTCCACGTGTGGGAAATACAAAACTTGAGGCCTGTATAAATCAACTGCACCTCCAGTAAATCAAATACGGTGCAGCGTGCAGGACTATAACTCTCCTGCTCCAGTACTTAACCCTTTCCTCATTAGGGGCAGGAGCTCAATAATGGCGACAAGTTGAGGACAGGTTGGGTTTGTAAGGTTCCTGGTGGAAAGAAGGTATTAGCTGATCATTGTGAAAAGATAACACATAAATCACGCTTAAAACTAAAGGTAGAGTAAGTTCAATCAGGAGAGACAAGTAAATGATTGAAAGATGAAAGGTTTATTTTAGATATGTGACATAGAATGATTGTAAGAGAATCTTTGGCCTTGAACTCTACAGCGAGACAGGGAGATTGAAGATGTCTGCCCTGAGCGGCAACAAGATCCATCCCCCCCTCTAGAGTCCAGACACTGGTGGTGGAGGTGTTAGCGGATGATGTCGTCTGGGTTGGGGTTATGCGATGAAGAAGTTGATTGAACTGTGAAGACTGGAGTTGATGTGGAGATGGGTAATGATGTCATCTGAGGCAAACTGCGAAGGCTTGGGTTGACCGGACGGTGGCTGTTGATGTCATCTGAGGCTGATGGGATGAAGGAGGTGATGAAACTGCGAAGGCTTGGTGGCGATGGGGAGGTGGAGGGTCGCTCGAAACGATGGCATGAATGCAAAATATAGTCTTCCTGTCTGAACTTTCGCTAGAGCTACATTTAACCTGGTCCATATCTTCACATCTTATCGTTGGAGCTACAGTCTGAACTCTCAATTCTTTCAACCCACGTAATCGCCCTCTTAGTGTTGGGAGTAACGCGTTACTTAGCAACACATTACATAAACTCTATTTGCTGCAAGCGGCAACCTCCAGCCTTGAAAAATGAAGCCAATGCAGAAGTGCTAAATCCTGCAGTTCCTCAAGTGTCACATACACATGACTGGTGTTTTCAAAGCATAAATAAACATTTTCACAGCCAGGTACAAAAAAACGAAATAGGTCTGATTAGTTATTGTCATCACTGGCACATACTGTGTGGGGGGTGAATTTTGAAATGTGTTATCCATAGTTAGGCGCGTAGCTGACCTGATTGACAGGAAGGTGCGATGCAACCGTTTGTCAAGAGGCTTAAAACCTGCCTCTGCTTCAGCTCTAAGCCTGTCGTTAGGTTGATTTAAAGTTTGGGTGAGACAGCATTTCGATCAGCTGACAATGAGCCTCTAGAGCCCCCTACCGTAAAAAGACGGCTGACATTACTCAGGCGTCGTCCATTAATATTTAAAAGTCTATGGCTTTAACAAGTAATGTATCTAGTTACTCAAACTGTATGTGTTGGGGGGGCAAAGACATGATGTGGGGCGCGGCAGGGGTGTGGTCAAGGTTAGCACATTACCTCCAGATAAACTCATCTCAGATGACTGGACATCTGCACCTTCCAGTTTGATCTAACTGCTGTTAAACGTTCCCAAACAGTAACATCTGGTTTTGAAAAATGAAGCCAAGGAAGTGCAAAATCCTGTAGTTTTTAGGATTAGTTCGTAATCCTAGTAGTTCGTCGAGTGTCAGCTTGACGCTGGCCCCGGGAATACCAGAAGTCACATACACACCACAGCCAAAAAAAAACAGATATCACAAGATCTGTTCTGATTAGCCTTCTCTTCTCACAATAATGGGTAAAAAATGCTATTTCAAACCATTTTACATTTTTTAATGGTTTTGGAAAGAATCTTGCGACCCCCCAGGGGGTCCCGACCCCTACTTTGGGGACCACTACTTTAGACATCACTCCACCAAAGTAGGGCTCCAATAGTGTCTGAGTGGGGTACTTTTGATAAGAATTCAAACAGAAGGAAAAGTTTAGGTTGTGCAAAACCAAAATCTCCCACTCTCCCTTACCAATGACTTTCAAAGCCATGTTCAATGTGTGTTGTACAAACATTTGCTTCTTTTCCCTCCTAGTAAACACAATTATTTTCAGCCATTGATCTCTTCATACCTCCTACGTAACACAGACCCACAGAGCGGTGATCGGCGGATGACTCAGTGAGAAACTCTACATGGATGAAGTGGAAAATAATGCCTTTCATTGTAGAGGGGACAGATGGACCCTTGAAAAAAAACAAAACTTTTTTATATCATTGGTATCCATGCATGTCCAAACAAAAAAGGAAAATTGATGTCATCATAGATCTCCAACTTCCTTCTAGGGATTTTTTGCTCTCGGTAATGGCTATACCCTTTCTCAATTGTTCAAAGAATGTCCATGTGTGCATCCTGTTTCTAGGTTCTTAATCCTCCTTGAAATCCAAAAGCTTGGCATGTGTCTCACAGTGGAAGTGCTCTATACTAACACATACAAGCCTAATTGATAGACAAGACCATGGAAGATGACTTATTGATGTCTTCCACTGATAGTAAGCCAGACCCAAATACAGAATTCTCTTTGCACGCCTGCCATAAAATGCCTTACAAGTCTGAGAAGACTGATAAATGTATGATTCTTTCATTGGAAACAGCAGGGGAAAAATTTCAAGTAAAGTGAATTTGTCCAATATGAGACATATGGCTCTAAATTAGTTCAGTGGTTAAAATTGTAAGATGGAAGTAGGGAGAAGGGACTGAATGTAATGAAATATGAAATTACACATACAGTTCAGAAAACACAAAATAAAATATTCTCTCTATAGACCAGTACTGTAAAATCAAGAATATAAGTCACACCGGTATATAAGACGCAGCGAGAAAAAAGGTTTTTAACTGTCTTCCTGCGTGATGATTTCTATTGTGTTCAGCAAAGTCCTCATCCTGCAGTTTCTTGTACAGCTGTGTAGGAGAAAATGAAGGAGTAAAGACGTTTAAAAACAAATAGTGCAGGCAGCCTGGACTGTGTCATTATGTTTCCCAGCACAGCATGCAATACAAAAAAAATCATTTTCAATCACGTCAGGTTGTGTCACTGTGTGATGGTGGCAGCTGTACTCGAGGTAATGACGGCGCATTTGTCAGCATTTCTTACTGGTATATTGGTCGTTAAAGAAAATGTGTAACTAGTTACAGTTACTAGTTACTACTATCAAAAAGTAACTAAGTTACAAATAGTTACTGTTTAATAAAAGTTACTTGGGAAAGTAACTTGAGCGTTACTTTTTTGCTTCAATCCTCATATTACTGTCACATTATTTAGTTTTACTGTGGCAGAATTGAGATGTGACAACTCGCACTTTTCATATAGCCTACCAGTGTAGTAATTTGCAGGTATTTTACCAATTAGATCTCTGAAGGCAACAGACTCAACAGTTGATATGAAACACTTCGTCGACAACATACCTGTCTCTAAGTCTAAAAGTCCAGCGTACACATCATGGAGCCGGCGGTGCTTTAAATCAAGCCGGATGTTTGTATGGAGTGTTTCCTCCTTGGTCTGCCGAGCTAACTTGAGCAGTACCTGGCTATCCGATGTCTGCAGTGCCGGGCTCTCTGACAGCTCAATTAATAGAAGCGTGTTGGTGTTCAGATCAGTGCTTCGTTCTGCACATAGACTACAATTCCCCGCTATATTCTTGTCCTTTAACTCTAGCAGGAGAAATAATGTCGGTAAATCCCGGGACAGAAAGCTCATGGCTAAATCACCAACTGCCTGTGTTTGTTTACACGGTGCACGTTCTTTCTCCCAGGACGCTACTGTGCAGACGTTAGCGTAGCCTCACTCGCTTGTTGTCGGCTGTTTCAAATTGTACTGAGTACCGAGTGCTTTTAAATGTCAGTAATAATAAAGCCGTTATGAAATCTGGGAAGTAATTAATTCGATACTAGTTACCACGAATAGTAGTGGCATTACGTTAGTCCCAACATGAGTTACAACCTTTAAAGCTCAAACTGATCAAAGAAATTACATAGTTTAAGTCCTGAGCTATACAGTTGATGTCCACTTGGTGATACCTTCCCTTAGAACAATACTTTGGTTGCACCCAAATGTTTTTTTAGGTGACACGTCCAGCAGAGCAAAAACAGTGACATGTGAGACAACTCATTCACATTCAGTTTGTACGTACTAGTCAATCAGAGACAGATTAGGGAGGCTCACCCCTTCACCATAAGTGGGTATACGACGTATTCCTGCGTATACACTGCACTACACCACTGCCTTAAGTCACTTGAGATTTCAGTGCTTGGTGAGTAATGTCAGCTTGTTCCATTGCACACATAACAACTGCAGTGTGACGAGTCAGATTCCCAGAGAAATAAATGTAACTGTCATCCTTTATTCCAAAGCTTATGTACCATGTTACGATGTTTTGATATAGTTTGACAGTCTGAGCGGCCATTTTCCACCGGATGACAAGTGACAACAGAAGACATTTCTACACATGGAGAAGCCGTGGTGTAGCTCCTTTTGGCGCCTTAACAGTGAGAGCCATTAATCGCCAGTTGTCCACTGGGCTGTGGAGCTGAGCAGGTCAGTTTCACTTCATTAATTAAGATGTAGAGTGCCTGCTTCAAATGTAAAGTGAGTCAATTAGCTCGCCTGTGGACTTCAGCCCAGCGCCTCGGAGAGCATGAATGCCCTTTAGATTTCAAAAGTGTGGACACATTTGATTTCTGCTCTGCTGCTTTCGTACAGCTTTCACTGCTTCTCTGTCATTCCCATTGTGTGTGTCTCTCTCTCTCTCTCTCTCTCATCCTTTTGTGAGGGCAAAAGCGGATTTGGAGAATGTGAGACAGAAGACACTTTCAAGGATGTCGACTGATTCTCACAGTCTTAACCAACAAATGAAAATGGATCAGATGTCAATACGAGTTATAGCTATAGGAGCACCCATCTCTAGTTCATTGACAGTCGTTGGTGCCAGAAGTGGAGTGCCACCTGGTTGGTTCTCTGCCCATCTTCTGAGCCCTGGTGAAAGTGTTTTGAGTGAGTGGGATAAGATCGTTTTGTCCACTAGCAAAGACAATCTACAACCTGGCATGGCTACCAAAAGTGTATTTAATTGCTTCTTTGTCCCCTCTCTCTCTTTGCCTCGACAACACCGACCCGCCCCTCTCATCTCTTATCCTCTCTTTGTAATAGCACATTAGTTTGTAGGACATTAGTCTGTAAAAATGAAGGCATATGGTGCATAATATTTACTTGTAATGAGCCTGAGTGCCACCATGCGCAGAAGCCAAATTAGGAGGGTCTTGTTTTGTGGCAGCTCAGCCCGTTAAAGTATGGATGACATAGGGGGATTAAGAGAGCCACCTGTTCTTGTCTGCTAAATGATTTCCCAGATGTTGCGCCTCCATTCTTTTAAGCCCACCACCCACTTGTTTCCCCTCAAGTCCACTCAAGAGATGCCAAAAAATAAGCTTAAAAAAGAAGTGTCAAATACATTTTAAACAGCGAGAATAAGCGTAGTTATCATGCCCCGTGCACTCCGCAACTGTTAGATCACTGTGGCGCTGCCAAATGTTTTCGCCTCTTCACCAAAGTGCTTAGACACTCTGGCGATGCAAAACATCATACATCATTGATGCTAACACTTTTTTAAAGCTATCACCACAGCTTGTTTCCTCATGTTTCCTTCTTCCATGGGATTCATTATGAACTACAGAACATTGTTAGACAAACACTGCCAATGTAGCCAGTGTAGACATAGACAGCAGGTATACAAATATAGATCTCCCTTTTAGATTCATTACTTCTGGAAAAGCTGTCCAACTCCCATGCCTGCATGATTTTTACTAAGTTAAAAAGAAGGTGACATTGTAGAAAGATGATCATTTTGTGAATTACAATCGTCTTACTCTTAATTTCCACATAGCTAACTGCACTCACATTCCAGAAACGGATCCAGTGGGGCAGGGCACACAGGATGTGGAAATGAGAAGGTAGACTGCCAGTTCAGATTTGTCAGTCAAGTTGAATTTGTCTTCACTCAGTCACTACCAAAGGTTTCAAATAGTTGATGTCAATATTTTCGATCCCTTTCTGTGTTGTATTATGACTTCCATCATTTGAACGTTTATACATCTCTCCCCTTGTTGCAGTTGTTTCCCACGACCTTCACTGATTTGTTTATGGTGTAAGTGAACCACCCGAAATCATCAATCATTATTTGTATAGCAACCAATGCATACCTCAAAAACAGGGTAAAAAAACCTTACTCATTGTTGTGTTACAAAAGAAAAATGGGATAGGGGGAGATGGGATACGATGCAGGAAGGATTTCTCCTGTTGTCCACTCTTCCTTGCCGCTGAGTTGGGGTCAGAGCAGGCCATGCATGAATGAGGACGGCGGAAGTTGTGGGGACGATACAGTCCGATGTCTGGTTTTGGTTGTGGCGTCAGGGACTTTGAGTGGTAGTAGTGCCCGATCACCTTGCTGTAAGTTGGGGGGGGGGCCTCTGTCTACTCAAGGGCCATGCTTCTGCTGCCGGGACAAGGTTGTCTAAATGAGACATGGCATAGCTATGGTACTATGGTGTTTGCTCGAGTAGTGTTGTGACGTTCCCGACCGACACAATTCTACTCAACGGCTCTTCAGGAATAACAAAGCCATTCGAGTCGCGCTCTGGAGCGTTCTTTTCATTTCACTATCATGATCTGCCCAATTTTCATCTCTTCACTCCCCTTCCAACGAGCAGAGAATCAGTCAGTGATGAGATCAGCTATGTTGTCTTCAGAGAGAGAGAGAGAGAGAGGGTGCGGTGGCAGAGCGAGCTACAGAGTGAATGTAGAGAGGGGGCGACGTTAGTGACAACAAATAACCTAAGTGAATGAGAGAAATAAAACCATTTTGTTCTGTTTAATTAATTTGAAATCTCATTATTGTATGACGTACAGCAGAAAGAAACACAGGCACATAGCGTATCTGCACATTACAAGAGAGGATTCTTCTGTGTGCAGTGCGGCGCAGAGTATATGCTGTAAAAAACGGCTTTTTAGCCTGTTGTGTGTATGTGACTTCCAGGGCTCCTGGAGCCGGCCTCAAGATGACCCCTGAGGAACTGCAGGAGTGTGCACTTCTGCATTGGCTTCACTTTTTCAAGACCAGAGACCAGAGGTTGCCGCTTGATACACAGATGCCATTATCTTGTTGCTTTCAAGACGATTTTTTTTGCAGTAATAGAGTAAAAATGCACACTAAAACATATCTAATACTCCTGACTTTGAAATTTTAAATTACAGTTTTAAATGTTGTTAAAGTTTGTTATATTAAACAGTCAAATCTGAAATGCTTAACTTTGTGACAAAGCAGGCAAATTGGTGTCTCTGTCTTTGTTTGAGAGCAGGTGGCAGGCTGAGCCCCGGGACGGAGATTAGGTATACAATTTACAAGACATGGGCTGACAGTTTGCTTTTAGCAGGGAGGAGTAGATAGCACGGAAGTGTTAGTATACTATCTCAATGGACAGGGAGTATACATGCAGGGATGTTTTTCTCATCTGTAATACGGAGAATAGAGCAACTATACACAGAGCAGTAACTGAGTAGAGCAAAAATAAGAATGATCGAGTCACTTCTTTTTGTTATACACATTCATACATGTATACATACTTCAGACCACATAGAGACCCATCAGTTTTTCTATGTTTTTCTATAATCTAAATGTGCAGATTATGCTTCCATACAAAAAGAAGGATGGCATTTTGACACTAAGAGGAAGACAAATACACAAATCCCTCCCACTTTACCTGGGATTTTAGCCAACACACACACACACACAAACATTTACACACTCTCTGTCTCTCTTACTCTTGGGAGAACAGGAGCTTACTGGAGGGTTCAGATGGTGTGT
Organism: Labrus mixtus; assembly: GCF_963584025.1. Lineage (NCBI taxonomy): Eukaryota > Metazoa > Chordata > Actinopteri > Labriformes > Labridae > Labrus > Labrus mixtus. The sequence continues at coordinate 23,453,361 of NC_083621.1, forward strand.
GTGTGTGCGCATGTGTGTGTCTGTGTGTGTGTGTGTTTCCACCTCCTCCTGAAAAGCTGTCTTCCCTTTTTCCCTCCAGTACCGTCATTTTCTTTCTTTCTGTCTCCATGTCTTCTTTTCTTTCTTTCTTGTCTTTACTTTACCTAAACTCTGTACAAACACAAGTCATCCTTCTCTACTGGGACAAAGAGATTAATAAGATTATATGCACACTCAAAACTGATGTAACAGATGTTCATAGCTTCATAGGTCATCAGAATATCAGTCATTCAAGAAATTAGAAATGAACTGAAACATAAAACATAAAACAGACTTTGGGCGTTGCTTATGTAACATTAAACATTTCCATATCACCTGAAGAGAAGAGCTGATTTTGTTGCTGACGCTCGCTCACGTTGCAAGCTGTGAGGATATGCTGGAAGACTTAAAAAGTAGCACCCCTTTGAATTGTGCTTTGATGCTAAGCTAGGCTAAACATGTAGACCTACATATGTGTCCGTACTCAACGAGCACTAGAATTTGACGTAATAAATCTCTGTTAGTGTTTAAGTCTCCGGTCTCAGTCAGTTTTGATCATTTTCTTGTCTCTCTCCCTTTCTTAGTGTCCTTTCCTCCTATTCTTACCCAAATAGTCCCCGCTGCCCTTTTGTTCACTGTTTCACCTGCTCTGAAAAGTATTCTCAGCTTCTTCGCCTCAATTTTTCCTTCCTCCTTTCTATCTCGGTTTCCCCCTGTCTCCTCCTCTGAAAAGGTACCACCTCTTCTCAAGGATGTCCTGGATTTCTCAGCTACGCTATCACCATGGGGACTGTTACCGAGGAGATAATGAGAGAGAGAGAGAGAGAGAGAGAGAAAGAGAAAGAGCAAAAGAGAGACAGACTGATGGAGGGAGTTGGTGGGGAAACTCCTTCTTCATGTGGCCTTCTTAAGTTTAGAAGGAAAACAAAATGAAAGAGACCCAGACAAACACATTCAGTGTGGTGATAGGCAGAGACAGAGGTGAATGAATGGAAGTGATGGAGGGCAATGAGAAGAGAAAGCACCCTTTTTTTTAATTTTATTTGATGTAATTGAGAGAGAGAGAGAGAGAGAGAGAGAGAGAGAGGCAGATAGGTAATGAAGCCTGATTTCAAAGGCTTGCAAGTACAAGAGGACTGATAAGTGGTTCAAAGGCGTGGAGCGGGTGATGGGAGAAAGATGATAGAGACTGTAGGAGGATGGGCGATAACACGGGGGAGAGATGAATAAGTGAAGGAGTACAGTGTAAGGGTGCCATGATATAAAAGAAGGAGAGATGGAAAATGATGAAAAGGAAATTAGAGCGAAGGAAAGTGAAGGTAAGAGTATGAGGAGAGGAAGGTTGTGACGACTGAAGAAGGCATGAGAAAAAGAAGTGGTGGTGGTGGGTGTAAAAGCAGACAGGTGGCACTTGAATGATGTCTGAGGAAGATATTGGTCTTTAATTAAAAACCTGTTCTGCTTCAGTCAGCAGCATCTTAACCCGGTATGATGGAAATGATAGACATCAATATGTGGAATTTTTCTTCCAGCTCTCATCAATACTATGAAACCCTAAAACCAAGTAATTGTTTGCTTTACTGATTTAGAATTGTTAATAGTACCATAGGAGCCAATAGAATTTAAATAAAAAAGTGTTCCGTTTACTGTGAAAAACTGTTTAAAATCTCACTTTTTTTTTTTTGGTCAAAAAAGTCGTCCGCGTCCATTACAGCGGTGCACCTACTGTATCTGTGTAAAATGCACAGATATATGCAGTCATTAGTCGTTTTCACATTATGCAATGCTGACATTTTCCTGTACTCCTCCTAACCTGGCTGTTCACACATGCACCTCACAGCAGGAGACTATCCTGGCAGAGTGGTGGGGGAGCAGGTGGGGTCTCCTGAGGCAAGACATGACATGAAGTGGTGGATGAAGCAACAAAGTTAGCTATGCAATGCTGTAAATGTAATTGCCTTTATATCAACGCTATGTGTAGTTCGACATCGTTGAAAAACTACATTTCTTTCTACAGAAGAGGGGAGAAGAACATACTAGCACCAAACAAGCAGAAAATCATCCCCAGAAAGACAGAGAAACATGTTTGCTATTGTGAAAACAAATGCTGTTGAGCTACACAGCTACAGAGAAAATGTATGTGTGCACTTACTGAACCCAAAGAAAATCATTACTCAAGAAGACAGTTCAAACCTTTTTCCCCCCTCTGGTAGACCCCCAAATCACCAATGTTTAATGTTTTTTTTATTTCACTAACAAAGACCAAACCAAGAAAGACATTGATTTAGAATAGCTTCTTGTAATATGCATGGCGGAGATCGAAATGATGTGTGAGGTTTGATGTTCGGAAGATTGAGGGTGGGTAGATGAATGGGATGAAGGTAAGGTCGGGAGGTGAATGGAAGAAGGAAGATGGACTTGTTTTCAGCCCATGTTGGTACGACGTGAGGATAACGGAGGGGGAGCAGTCTCGTCGTTGCTGTCTGTATGGACCCTGGTGGTTCCTCTATTTAGACAAAGAAAGTGAAGAAACACAGAGGAGTTTTGGGGGGGGGGAAGGGGAAATCAGCGTCAAAGGAATAGTAGTGATTAGTGCTGCATCCAGTTGATCTTGGAAGTCGGGAATTCCGAGTTCCCAGTCGGAAGTGTCAACTGGAACGCCCCCTGACGTCGTAAAGTCGGAAGCAAAACCCCGAGATCGACAATCCAAGATGGCAGCACCGAGCATCAGCAGTGAGTGAAGCTGTAGTAATATACTGTTTATTAGCAATTCTGTCTTATTTGTGTATAATTAAATCAGTCGTACACACAGTACTGTCCATCTTCTGTGGGCTAAAGTGTTAGTACACAAGCCCATCCCCCGTGCCAGCGAATGAGATGTTTAGCAAGGACCAAGCGATGTTCCTAATTGACCTGATGCGGCAGCACCTTGATACTGAAGGCGATGGTCTCCCCAAAACCCTCAAAGATTTAAATGCACGGCTAAAACCGGGCAAGGGAAACTAAAGGCTTCTCTGGAAGGACACAGCAGACAAGTTGAGCAGCCAACATCTTTGGAGGCTTTGCTGGAATCAACAGGAAAATATTCTGACAGCATTGTTTGGCACAGATTCTGGAGGCCATTTCACTGCACACTGTGAACTCACATTTGAAGAGGGACACATTTTAAATAATAATAAATAATGGACAAAAAACCTGTCCGGTGGCATCACTGTCACATACTGAATAAACACAACCTACTCAGTTTTGAGAGCTTTATGCACTTATGTTTCCTCAAACTTGTTTTTAAATGTATCAACAATCTGGCCCCTGAACCTCTCTCCAGATTTGTTCAAAGACAGGACGGAAACAGGGTAACGAGAAGCACTGTGAATGGAGACTGTAGTGTACAACATCGTAGATCTACGTTTGGTCAATCAGCCTTCTCCATCAAAGGCTGTAAACTCTGGAACACATTACCACCTGAAATACAATTAATCTCGGACTTAAAATCTTTTACAAAACAGGTGAAATGCTGGCTCAAAGAAAGCCAGAGCTGTACCCACTTTTAAATAGTATCTTAAAACTTTATTTTAAACTGGTTTACAGCATTTGTATTGTTGTACATGTATTTTAATGTATCCTCATATCGTGTTATGGGGTTTTATGTAACCGAATGTTATACATTTTAATCTGTTTGTTTACACAAAGGCCCAACTGGGGACACGAGTTGGAAATTAGCAATAGCTATATACTCTTTATGCAGCACATCAGTTTCATGCATTGTATTGAAATTATGATAAATTACATTGCAATTACCTATTCAAATATATTTCTTGGCTGGCTGACATGTATGGTAGTATGTGATAAGAAGATTTTAAACAATAGACAAGAGACCTTTAGAACTGCCTGCACAGCTCTACTCGCTGACTGCAACTTGCGGTCATCAGTAGCTCACATCCTTGTTTGAGCACAGTGGGGTTTACAATCCCTGCGGACCATGCTCGAGTACACATGAATCTTGTTTTAGACCTCCTCTTCAAGCGGACTCAGGCATGGTGCCAGAGTCCGGTACGGAATGATTTGAGCTTTCTTGTCTGTGCTGCTGTAACGCCCGAATTTCCCCTCTGGGGATCAATAAAGTACTATCCTATCCTATCCTGTCCTACTTGTGTTCACACTGATGAAATTAATGGGATCTGCGGGCCCTGGTCCCGAATGACAAACCACCCTGAGATTCTGAGTCAGAACAAAGTTATCAGTTTATCTACTTTCTGTCACCTGCTAAACTTGCTGCAATAACTGTCAAGTTTCATCCAAATAAAATCACTAATAACTCTAATTAACTTGAGATTATTTTAATGTACTTATCATTGCATTGGTGAACCAATATGCTGCATAATGGTTGTCCCTCAACCTAACACCTGACTCAAAAAATCTGAAATAATACAAATCAATATTGCAGTAAGGTTCACTACATGTTGTCACTCATCTACAGAAAAGGGTAGAGTCAATAAATTATACCTCAAAAGCTTAAATGCAGCTATGCTTAATAGTGAAATTATGATCATTAAGGAAAGCACATTACAGCTTGGAAGTATCAATATTATTATTTGTACAAGTCATGGTGATGAATCTCCGTAAGTCCTGATTGTAAGGAGGAGGTCTATCGGGAGCTGAAAAAGAAAGAAAGAAAATAATCTAAATAGGAATGATTTGATGGGTACGGGAGCAGATGAAAGGGGGAGGAGTGTAGAGAATGAATAAGTGTAACGCTGGAGATATTATTTTGAATCATTTAACAGCATATATCCCCAGCAGGGCTCGCATTTCACTTGACGGACTGTAATGTCAGCACCGCAGATAAGGACGCCATTGATAACATGAATGAGACTGATTATGTGCGGGAGAGGAGCATGAAGGGAGAATTACACTGATGGTGCAGTACAGAATGAATGCATAGTGATCAGATAGCGAGGGAACTGAGAGAGGAGAGTTGGGGTGGGGGGTGGGGGGTGGGGGGGTTACTGCCCTGCTGAAACACACAGACCTGAAACCCTGTTTCTGCTGGCTCTTTGGTCATGAAAGTGAAAAGCCTTTGTTGGTGCTTCTTACTGGTGCTGGTTTAAGGTTGCATTGTGCCAATCATGTTCTTGACCTTGAATCACACAAAAAAAATAAAGTCAGACCAAACTGAAGGACATCTTCTACATTCATTGTCCAGATACTAAATTCTGCAGAACTTCAAAAGTCCACTTCAGAGACCAATGGTGACATCACTGAGACTACATCAGTGTAAATACAGTGTGCATGGCTCTGACAGTATTATGGTAATTTATCATGTTTCATTGGAATTCAAGGTGAATTATTCTCCATTTCTCAAAGCTTCAGACTTTATCCTGTTGTTTTCTTTTTATTCTGTTGGAGCAATTATTAAGAAAGCTTGCTGTTTGGCATTTCTGAATTGCCGCTGTTTGTGATACCTATTCAAGTCTAAATGTCACATTTCTAACAGTTACACACTCATGAATATAATTACTATTCAACAAGGTGGTTTCCACTTCCTCCAAACTAATGATAATAGCATTTCAGGAGCTGCCCAGCTGGCTTTTCAATGACAAGCTCTTTTAATGAAGTGAAACATTTAGTCTCAAATTGTCATTTTTTATGTGCAGCAAGCTCACCCCTGCACACATTCATGAAAAGGACAACAGTGGGAGAACAGATTAAAATGATAGAATTCATTTTCATTGTAATTAAAAACATGATTAACATTAATAGTTGAGGACAACAATTAGCCTGCATTTTATTTAATGGGGCCAGTTAGGGGTGTGCATTATGGATTGCTTGAGAACGACTGCTGCACACACAGGTTCTCCATGTTTGTCTGTGTGTGTGTGTGTGTGTGTGTGTGTGTGTTTGTGTGTCATCAGGTACCCCAGCAATCTGCCATCTGCCCCCATTCTGTCACCTCAGCAGTGAAATACACACACACACACACACACACACGCCACTGTAAGACTGCTCCTGATATTCTGCCTCTTTTTCACCATGAATTGTTCCATATTGACATGAAAGGTCAGTCTTTGAATCTGTGACTTTGCTGTCTTGAATATTTGATAAAAAAGAAAACAACATCATACATCACATGAAACAATAGGTAGAAGAAAGCTTCCCTCCAGAGACAACACATTTATGCCTTTGAAGAGGTGAAACCTTCTCTCTGATGTCGATGTGGCCAAACTGTTCTTTTTGGGCATGCTGCTAATCTACTGAGAATCAGCTTGTTTGTACACAAGCAGGAATAAAGTGTCAAGGTTCATGGTTAAATGTATGCACTCATGCTACACTTTTCTTTTAACGAATTTGCACACTCAAATTAAATTTGATACACACTGTAGTTATTGAAACTCGATGTCAGCACAGATTGGCACAGCTATGCACATTCTCAGCCTCACACTTTATGCAAAACACCAAACGCACTTCTGTACGTTGAAAACTGAAAGCCTATGTGTTTGAGTTTTACACACTGCCACTGAAACAGCACACACAATAACCAAACACCTAAACTCACAATGCAGATCACACACAGAGCACAAGCCAGTCATCGGGGGACGTATCGTCTTGGGGTCCTTTTCCAGCTAATGATGTGGAATTCTAGACTCGTGTTTTGCACCTTGTGTGTCGACTTTTGATTGGTTTATTAATTCATATCTTTTCATTTCCGATGATAGATGATAGATTATAAAAACATATAAACACCGATGCTCCTCCTCCTCTCTGCAACTGGGTTTGTTTCCCCGACATAGAGGAACTCATTGAACAACACACACACGCACGCCAAAAACAACAACAACAAAGACATGGCTATCTATGGGCATGACAAACTATATAGCCTACAAAAATAACTGCAGAACTCCATAACAGATGCAGCAGCGAACAAACAAACAGATGAACAAATGAACGATCAGCACCTTGGACAGCGCCGCGGCACGTAACGCACATACCTACAGCAAAAGTGCTCAAAGTGCTTGCACCCCTTGCAGGAGACAACGGTCAGCATATATTAAAAGTGTTTAAGATTTAACAAAGCCCTGTGCAGTCTTCATTTTCGCTTGCTTTTGCATGAGATGGAAGATGTTCTGCATTTTTGTGGATGTGCTTTTTGGGGACTTTTGTGTGTTGGAGTTTAGACCATCAGGGCCTTACTTTCAGGAGCTGTGTTTATGCAATAATGAAAAGCAGCAACAACACAACAGAACGACACACACTTGCAGTAGTTAGGATTTAATGCAACCCTTTCGTATGTGTCTTTAACTGTATCACAGTCCAGGAGAAAATGTCAGAGACGTATTTTATTATGAGCTCCCATGTAGGGTAAATGTTTCATAAGCCCTAATCAGAGGAGATTTATTTCTCTATGGGGGCTTTGCATGTGCTGATCAGTGTGCTTTTTTTTTTTTTATCCAGTGCAAATGTGTGATTAACTCGCTTCCCCTTCCCTAATAATCATCACATATTCAATAACTTTTTGATGTTCTGCATATGAAGTCATACCCCCCCCCCTTTATATCATATCATGGATTATTACATGCAGAGAGACATTTCTTCAGGCTTCATCATTAATGCCACCATGTGCTATGAGGCTCATTTCTGCTCATGGGATTTTTTTCAATACTGATAAACAGAATTGTAATTGTATCTAATGTAAACGATGAACAAAATGATGAGCCTTTTTACTGCATTGCTGGACTTACAGTATAGGCCCTTTTGTCCACCAGGCGCTTTATGTTTTTTTGGGGCAGAAAAGCATCGGTTGTGAGCTCTGGAGCGCTTGGATGCTGCCGGGAGTCATGTCTCTATGACAACAGTCTGTTGACACCAGCTGCTGGTTCACTGACACCACTCCTTTGCTTATTAAAGGATGTTTCCTATTTCATATGTTTGTTTAACTTCACTATCAGCATCAAACGGAGAATGCTTGCCCTCCCACTTTGTCTGGATGACGAGCTCAATAATTATAATGACAGCCCGGCTATCACGGCTACGACCAGACACTGAGCAAGGAATCTGACTGATGTACTATAAGAGTGGCAGGTTTAAAAGACCGTTGGTGACGTCAATAATGCCTTTCTGAAAAGTACCAAGATTTTGAACCTGAAGTGCTCAGAACGGCCGCACACAGCGACAGAGCACGCTTAAAAAAAAAAAAAAGATTGGGCTTGTTCTCCACAAACTTTTCCTCTTTGTCATAGGACCATCTCGTCGCACCAACTTCATCATTCTTATTCCACTTTGCCATTTTGTTTGTATACGCTTGTGACTTTTGCATGTGCTGATTGCTCTGTGCTCTCATTGGTCAATGTCACTTACTTGATGGAATACATCATGGAGGCGGAACAAAACAAACATCCCAGCCCAGTTTCCCAGATGTGGCCTCGATTGTCGTTCACTATGACACACTACATGGGATTAAACAATTTTTTATGTCTATAGGATCTGGCAAAATGTGCTTATCACATGTAGTCTGACCTCATGTAGTTAGCCATCAGTAGTCTGAAATATCATTAGAAATTCAGCCCGTCTTTGGTATTAAAGATATTTAAGTGGCACTGACGGCCATCCATTTGTCTTTAATTTGTTGTTAAATGTATCCTCTGCCTTGCAGTGTTTGTATTTCCACATTTTTATAATTTCAATGGTAAGTAGAACACAAACAGATACAAAAATTGACCCAGACAAACACACCCACATTAGAATTTCTTACGACGGCAGATGAAAAAGAAAATCCTGTTATGACCCACTCACATCATTCCTCAACAATGATCTTTTATGTGGAGTTGACAAGAAAAATCTAAATGAAGACATGGCAGAGGAAATGTGTCCATTTGTGATTAGCTCGGAGAATAGAAATAAATTTCCCTTTTAGCACAGCTTTCATGTGACATTTTTACAAAGACTCCAAGAGGTGTGTGAAGAATTCGACGAGTTCATCCAGCAGCCTTGACACGGTGCGGAGGCTGAAGCCGACGTTCAGTCCGTGTTCCCTTCCTCAAATGTGTTCCTTTTTGATCGTCTGTAAAAATCGCCATGACCATTTCTTAGTGTAGTGCAGCCTTACACCCACGCGTACACCTTCACCTCAACGACGCCCACATCCCCCTCAGCATGAGCATGAAGGCAAGAAGACGTGAATACATTCTTTAGGTTTCTATTTTATTTAAAATGCAAAGGTGGGATTGCATAATCCAAAAGTTTACTTGTGTTTGCATTGTAACCATCTTATGTTTATAGGGTAGTAAGCTTGTATTAAGATTTATCGGTTTTAAACTTTAATTGCTGCATTTAGTTTAAACATTTATTAAACTTTAATGAACAAAATTACATTACAAAGCGCCTGCCTGTCAGTCAGGGGAGCCACACGCCTTATTTTGAATAACTCTTATTCTGCATGAAATCTAAATGGAGAAGTTTTTAAAAACTAAGTGCAGTGTGTACTGAAACAGAAATAAGCTATCCATACAAATGTATTTTTTTAACCAGGCTGAAAACATGTTTATTTCTGCTGTAAACACTTTTGAATGGGTGTGTATGTGACTTCTGGGGCTTCTGCAGTCAGCCTCAAGTGGACACTCATGAAACTGCAGTTTTTTCACTTCCGAATTGACATTGACCGGGTTTTTTCAACAAAGGAAGATTGCTGCTTGATTTTAGCGTTATGCACAAAATAAGAAAATAAGAAAAAGACGACAAACAGCCAATCATGTCGCAGGGATATGGGTAGGTGGGCTTACATACGTTTGGAGTGGAATGGAAACACAGCTGAAATTAGCGATAGCGACACCGACGAAAACGCTGAGCCTCCCAGCTCAAAGAAGAGAGAAGACATCGTCGACAAGAACGGAGACAATTTGCATATTTACAACAAATAAAACTTTTCCACCGTTTAGAACAATATCACCCCTTAGAACACGGCGAAGGAAAGAAATGACCAAACGTCCCAAGCCAGCTTTAGTGGACCCAGCAAGCACCTGGCCAGCTGGCTAATATATAAGTTTTACTGCCCAGCAGCAAACTGTCATATCAGTGTTTTCCAGCAGCGTGCACTGTGCTAATGATGGTAAATGTTCCTCTGTTTAAGTAGAGTTTGTCTTGTTCAGACAATAAAGAATAATTAAACCACAATTAACCTTCTGCTTTCTTTCAACTTTCACTCAGGAGCAAAAATCAGCCTTAAATTAGATAGAAAAATTGATTTGACATTTATCGTGATGATTATCGATATAGACTGAAATGAACATTTTTATCATGATAACATATTTTAGTCATACTGCCCAACACTACTTGTTTATTTTTGTGCGGGTCTAAAAACAGAGCATCACTTGTAACGACACTGTGCTTGTCTTGAGACCCATTTAGCTTTAGTACTCCACTGATCTGTGTCATCATATCACACGGATATAATGTGTTCTGTAATAAAATGGAGCAGCAGGGAAGGTTGAAGTTAAGACCTTAAACTGAATAGGGAAATTAAGGCAGATCCCCAATGGCCTGGCTTTATTTCAGAATTTCATTACCTCAACAAGGCACACCCAGAGGTCAAAGCCCTTTTTGTCTGCCTCGGTGCAACATGTTACATCAGACAAGCGTTTGAAGCTTTGCCATAGGTGCCTTTGTGTCTTAGGTTCCACTGGTGGTTTATTGTCTTTGGCTGCTGTCACTGTAGCTGTGTGGGGAATGCTCAAGATTTGAAAGCTACAGCAAGGTTTTCTTAGTGTTCGGATCAGGAGAGTGATCGTGTCTCTTTCTAGTGAGCTAGGTTTTACAGAAAAATAACTTTAAGATCCAAGCAGTGTTTTTCCATAAAAATGTCTCCTTGAAGCACTTATGGAAATGTTCCCTGTGTGCGAGTGGACATAATAAATTCAATAATGCTCAACAAAACTCTCAGCTATAATCATCCGTGATTGTGTGTCCTCACTCTCTCTCTCTTGACAATGTTTTGCCAACGCAAAGGAGCTTTTAAAAAAAAAAAAAAGGTAGAGTACATTGGAACCACTAACGCTGGGATTGTGCTTCAGCTATTCTGACGTTGAGCGAAGTCATTTCATTTCCATATCAAAGGAACTCCGGGAAAATCTGAAAACCTCCACGAGCCGAGAAACGCTGCTCTATGGCTCTAAACGAAGCATCTGAAGAAAGAGAAAGAAGGAAGCAAGAGAGAGAGAGGGAGGGGGGGTAGAGAGTGATTAGAGAAGGTGGCGATGCAGAGGGGAGAGATGAATAGACAAAAAAATAAATGTGAAACATTTTGTATCACCGTTCCTAAAGGTGTCTCTTCTTCAAAAACGTGTGTTTTCATCTCATAAAAAGGACTTATTGCAAAGAGGGCCCAGGAGTGAATTAACCGGAGAGGAATCAGCGCTGGCATGCTGAGCCGTGTGCCAGTCGGGAGGAAGTGAGGAGGAGGCGTCTTCAGGGGGGAATCTTGCTCTTTTTGTGCTCCCATGCAGAGTCAGACTGGGGGATATTGCTCATGATGTCACCTCCCTGTGGTCCTGACTGCATGCTGAAGAAAAGTGGGCCAATCCCATCGCTCTGAGAGGTTGTCAAGTGGCACACATCAGACGCAGATTTGGGATTCTGGAAGTATTGAAACATAAATACTTTTTAAATTCAATCTGCAATGGAGTAGAGCAGTCCCACTGCAGCAATGATGCAATTTTTCGGGACTTATGATCACAGCTGAAGAATCAATTGTTCTCCAATATGAGTTTATTTTTTATATTTCATTTCATTTTTTGAATTAATGAAAACTGTTGTGTCAGCCGCAGGTGCATTCCCAGACAGGTAATACAAAACCATGAACGAAAAAGAAAATTAAAACCATCAGCATGCAAGTATTTTCAATTGCTAGCTTGTTAGCAGAAAACCCTTAAAACACTAATATGAATATTGTTTGGAACAGAAACAGAGATAATCTGGGATGGCATGAGCAAAGATCCAGTATAAACACATAAACACAACCTGAACCAATAGGGCTCTCTGTTTTTCAAAAAGCAGTCAAATGCATACAAATCACTGCCGCTTTCTCTTTGCTTCCTAAGGCAGACATTTGAATGTAATGAGGTCAGTCCAGTTCACACTAGAGTAGAGTCTGGCATTTCAAACTTTTAAACGTCACAGCTTGAAGTAAAGTGGATTAATCCCTGCACGATCAAGAGTCAAATGCCACTCGACTCGGAGACAGGTATAGTGCATATTTCAAAAACAAGTTTATTTACCTAATTATTTGTCTATTTGTGGGTTTTTGTTCCAATATTTTGCTAGTAAAGCACTTTGTTACATGTTTTTGAAAAGGTGTTCTATGACAGTATCAAACACTGGAGAATGAGAAATAGCCACTTTTTACAAACCTGCTTCTAGGGTGTTTAAAAAGGGGCGATATCAGGACTGCAGAAACAGTCGCACCAATTCACAGTGCCAGGGGAAATGTCAAAATACACTGACATTGCTATGAAACTGTTCACACTCCACTGGAGGGACTGTGGGATGTTCCTGCTGTCAACTTCCAATGAGTTAACTGCAGTGCGATGGCAAGTGGGCTAATTCCTCAAGAGAATAAAGTCTTAGCGACAATCCGATTTCCAACTTGTAAAACATAAACGTGTCTGTCAGTGCTTTGGGAAGTAGCCGTGATTTCAGCTCTTATCAATTTTGACTTTGACTACCACACTTTCAGCAAGGTTTTCCTCCCGAGTGCAGACCAGGGTACACGGCGCAGTGGAATCAGTAGTCATGTAAAGTCACAAAACTCCACACTAAAAATCACCACAGGCAATGTTCTCGCTATGACACCCGTTCAAAAGGTCACGGGAAATGTCAATAGGGGCAAATGGAGCCTGAGGCTGATCTCACATGAGGCTTTTTAAAAGACTTTGGGTAGCAGCATTTGTCTCCTCAATATGCATCTAATCTAAAAGATAATTCCCTCTATTACAGCAACAATTGGGCCATTATTGCTAAAGCAAGGGGGGTACAGTGATCAATCCTAATGTTAAAAAAAGAAACTCAGGGAAGAAACATAAAAAGGCAGACAACAATACTATTATGCAAGATAAAACAAAGGTTCATCTCAGCTTTGCTACAATGACATTAAATGTTATCTTTAGTTAGACAACTTTGTATAGTTTGAAATGTGCAGCAGTATGTTATAGTTTGGCTTTCCAAGCTCTGACCTCATCGATCCTCACAGATTAATTTTAGATTCACGAACCCCCCCCCCCAGTCTGAGCCTACAGGTGGATGCTGATGTGTGGTGGTTGGGCTGAAAGCAAGCGAGTAGTATCAACTGTACCCTAAATATAGGGCACATCTGGCAATGAGAGAGCAAGGCTGAAATCCTGCAGCTCCAATTTGCCGCCTATTGGGAGGGGGTGTTTGTGGATCATGACGCACGTCAAATGTGTATTCAGCACAGTTTGAGTTGTCTGCCTGAACTACTGTAGCTTGCAGCCGTTGCTCCATTTTGAAAAACGTGTATGTGGCATGTTTACAGATCTCTGCATCTACTGTTGTATAATGTGACAATGGATTTAAACAACTTATTTTGTTGTGTTCCACCCCAGTCTATAAAAAAAATATATATATATATATATATATATATATATATATATATAAGTGACTGTAACACCATTTCATTTCTTAACTATCATTTGAATATTTACAGTTAAAGGTTTATTCTTAAAGGTTCATTTTAAGTGGCTGTAATGTGTCATTGGGATTCATGAGTCCAAATGTGCAAAGGCCAAAGCATTTTTCCACAGGATCCATGTGCGCAGCGTTCCTCCTCTGCCGTGGTTTCTCTTTTACTGGATATGGATCATGGCGACCTTTGCCGATGCAGCAGGACAGTTTTTTTTTGATATTATGACTGGGAATGTACAGTAGACCTTTAGACAGTGAGAAAAATGAATCAGAAAGACTTGTTTGTTTGTCGGTGGTCTGACAGCCGTGTAGATTGTGGCTGCTGTGTTGGTTGGTTCTTGAAATGGTTTACATGGTCGGATGGTCATAATGATAGAACACAGGGAAAGTGGTAAATTTAAAAAGTTTCTATTCGTTGTGGAGTTTTGAGTTTTCTTAGTCATCATGGCCTCTTATGTAATTGAATATATTGACATTAACATTAATTGTATCTTATAATAATAATAATAATTAACTGATATCAAGGTAAACACCTTTGTTAACGGATTCATGAGTTAAATATTTGATGAACTTTGCCCACCTCTGCTTGTGTCTTAGGTTTTGGGACTGGCACATGATATCCAGTGTTGCCTCTGCCTTTGTCAGATAAGTGAATGTTTTATTTTTCTGAGAGCCTTTCCAAAGCAAACATTTAACATTGGTCTTTGAAGTCAAATCACAAAATGAATAGTCTGGTTCTCAGGGGTCAAAGTCTTGAATACAGCAGTGGTAGGTGGTCATGTCTGAACTCAGGAAAGGTTGGGGGTCTTTCTTTTAGGCCTTTGCAGAAGCCTTGTTGTGATGTGAGGTTAGGTTGGATGAAGTGGTTGGGGGAAAAAAAGCCAACAATGGGAACATCCCAGTGCATCCTTACCCTGACATGTCCCTGTGGTGCTTTTCACTGTCCAATAGAAGTGGAGGACAGCATTTGTGATTGTTCACTGCTGAATGAATCTGCTGGGCACGCAGGCTCAGCAGATCGTCTCGCAATGAAATAAAGTTTTAAGTAACGTATTTACCTTAATGAAAAAAAAAAGAAAAAGAAATTAAATCTACAATAATGAAAAATGGGCTAACCCAATCAGCAGAGAGTTGCAGTTTGACTCCAAAGATGTGGGACATCAATACTATCATACACTGTCAGTATTAAACTGCAGAGAATATTGCCTTAATGGAAAACAAATCAAGCAACATAGGGTAGATGCTTCGGAAAGGGCTGGGTATTATTATCTTTCTGTGTTGTCTGGGGAGCATCACAACAGCTGCGTGATGAGAACTGGGCTAATCTCATCAAAAATACGATCTACTGACGCTTTCATTGAACTTTGGAGGGCACACTTGCAAGAAAAAAATGTTCTTTAGTTGATTAACTTAATACACTTCAAACTGACTTATACAGAATCAACACCATGTGCCATGTTCAATGTGGCAAAGAGTCCCTGAAATCAATCCTGTTCATTACAGTTGTTTCATCCACAACATCTTTGCTAAATCTGGCTGAAAAGTTTTGTGCTTCAGTCACGCTGTAGCCCGAGGCTTTCAACTAAAGAGAGGGAAAATGTATCAGCACAGCCGACCGTGACATTTCTCAGTACACTAATGAGAAACAGGTTATTTCTACACAAAATATAATGTGTGTATAACGAGATACTGTGGTGGACCTGCTCACAGAAAAATGATTACATTGCACGACGAGCAAATTTATATTATGCATAGCCTCTGGTAAAACAAGTCGTATTTTCTCTTTAACCTATGCATTGAAAGGGTTTCACAGAATGTGTCAGATTCCAGATGGAGACGTCTTTGCTTGGTTGCAAACATGGTTGACCTTTTGAGTTTGTTCTCTTTGTGGGACGCATGAAATGCAATCATGTCTGATTTGACAGGTGGGAATAGAGTCTGTGTTATTCCTGGTTGTCAATTTCAATGCTTTGAACTGTTGTGCCACCTGTGATTGTGCACCTTGTGGTCTGTGTGTGTTCGCCATTGGATTAAAACAATGGCCAGCCAGACGAGTGCTGGATATTTTTTTATACACTTCTTTAAAAGACGTTGGAAGTAAAGGTTCCGTCTCAAACATAAAGACATGAACAACCAACAAACCATTTATCGCTCATCTGGATGGACAGCAATGATCTCTGGGTGCATGTAAAAACTGTGGAGCATATTGCAGAGGAGGGTCCAGTCCAACAATAAACAGGAACTGTTCACTGTCCAAACAACAAATGACACAGTTATCAATCAGGGTCAATGTGTTATTGCACTTTAATGTTTGTCAGGTGGTAATCAAAAGTCCCTCAACCCTACTAATAGTTAATGAGAAAGACAAGATGTTCTGAAGGAAGGAACACAGACCCGTTTCCCATCATGGATAGACTGAGAGCCAAAACACACAATCATATACTGAATGGACACGCTCTCAATTTTGGACAGTCAATGCAATCGGAAGCGCTTTGAATGCAGTCTGAAGCTTTCGAATCTTCACTGGTTATCAGTTGATCTGCAAATGTCAATGATATAAAAAGTGGGGTTTTCTTTCCTTATGACCTTGTTTACCTGAAATTACAATAAATACAGAAAAGTGTTATCACTTGTTAAACATATTTGAATCACACTTGATTGCTTTGTGGCACACAAATTCTACAGTGCTAAAAATTACTTGAGGGATCAATTATTTTAGTTCACATACGACAGATATTTCAAAGTTTCTAACAGCAGATAACCTGATTGATTCTCTCTGAAGAGAAAGTACGATATTTAGTACGAATAGGAGAGTCATGATTGTCCATTGAGTGCAGGAAGAATAAATCCAAACACATTACATGCATAAAGATCCATGGATCAAAAGTGTTGCTGCCATTCCCATTTTCCAACTGTATTCTCTGTACTAACTCATGTACTCTGACCTTTTGAATGATACCTCATTTGACCAATTTGGACCTTCATTTTACTGTATCTAGCCAATGAGAGCCTGAGTAGGTAGTTTAATGTGTGATTGGGCAGTTTGTAATTCATCAGCTTTCCCCTACTCTTGATTTCTGTCGAGATGGCCTGAGAGTCAGACGGTAACTTCTGCAATCACTTACTGCTGCCTCTGTCCGGGAATGTTATAGGCTTCCCTTTCACACCAAATTACTATTTCAGGTTATAAGTTTCATTTGGTTGAATTTTAGGAATAGCCACATCCCATTCTCAGCAATGAGGAGGTTTTTTTTTTTAGGAGTTATAGGATTAATGGTTTTAGGGCGCGGTCACACTGGCCATCTGTACCGTGCTGTACACAAGCATGATTGTGTACAGCACGTACTTGTACTTAACGTCGTAATACAACACATGCTTTATGTTATTATGAAGCGTGCTCAGTTTACAAACAGGCGGACGAGAGAGAGAGAGAGAGAGACGCGCAGTCAAGTCCGCGTCTGCACATCAGACAAAAACACA
Organism: Labrus mixtus; assembly: GCF_963584025.1. Lineage (NCBI taxonomy): Eukaryota > Metazoa > Chordata > Actinopteri > Labriformes > Labridae > Labrus > Labrus mixtus. The sequence continues at coordinate 23,470,545 of NC_083621.1, forward strand.
GAACATGACAGCTACTTGCTTATTTTAAGCCATTTTAATCAGATACAGCAATAAATAAATTAATTGTTCTCCGATGGGCGGGCGTGCGCACAAGTCTGCACATCGGAGAACAACACAGAGCATGACAGCTACTTTGTGTCTTATATTGTGTCATTTTAGTCAGATACAGACAAACTCTGGATTTCTCCATAATGAAGGCTGTCAGCGTTGTTTACCCGCATGCTTGTGCTCGTGCATGAAGTGTACCGTGCTGAAGCACACCTCTCTGAAGTGTGCCAAAGCCAAGGAAGTGTACCGTGCCTGAGCACGATACGGAGCGGTCACACTGGTCAAACGAACTGGACTTTAGCGTTGAAGCGTGCTTGGGCACGGTACAGATGGCCAGTGTGACCGCGCCCTTAGTCAAATGTTGAGTGCTTTTCTAGTCTTCAGACTACTATTAGCATTTTGACACCACAGGTCACACCTACCCATTCACACACTGATGACTGAGGCTGCTAAAGTAACCATCAGTCATAACTAATCCATTCATACACACTCCTATGCCACGGATGAAGCAGCAGGAGTAAGTTTGGGTTAATTCTCTTGCCCAAGGACACATTAGACACATGGTTGCAGGAGCTGGGGATCGAACCACCCACCATATGGTTGAGAGAAGCCCAACTCTACCAACTGAGCCGCAGTCTGCTTTTGTGTTTTTCAGACTGCAACTGTGTTGAAATACTTGTGCGGATAATTTCTTCCACCTGGCTGTGGAAGAGATTTGCTGATGGTTTGGAGCTGCCAGGCCAAAAATCTTCAAAATGAATGCAGATACTTTTTTGTAACATTAATGTTGATATTTAACCTAAGCACTCTTGACCTTCTGGAGCTCAGGATGGTGGTGACAATACTGTGCTGCAATTTCCTCAATTCAAACAATTATCACCATAAATTTGAATGACTGATAACAGCCACCTCCATTGAAGCACCAATGGAGGCACCAAATATCATTCCTGATATTGCCTTATTTCATGTAAATTGGCTCTTTTGAAGCTTGTTGTTTAGATGGCCTGAGGGTTGGGTATTTCACAGCAATAATGCATGCAACGCTTAACAAGGCAATGAGAGTGAGAGCTGTCAGACGGGGCCCCCTTACTGCCCTTAATAACTTTGCACATATTGGGCCACTGCTTTGGTTTAAGTTTGTGAGCCCTCAGGGGCCCCCCATACTGGGCAAGGGCCTCAAACAGTGCCTGCATTACCTGTTGACAAGCGCCTTTGCACCTACTTACCACTTTGGGTCAGTAACTCGGTTGTACTAAAGAAAAACATTTTTTTTGACTTGCAGTGAAACACACAGAAAGTTTGTACATTTCTTGTATTTTTCATGTTGTTCTGTGAGTAAAACATGTATATTAATCATTGGGTTGCTTTGACATAAATGCCTCCAGACTTGATGATGTGTCTTTGAAAATTTGGCTGCCGGGGCTAAACCAATTGGAAACCATTTGTCCTTTAACATTGCTCCTCTTTTCTGTAAGCCTTTGCCCTTTCTCCATCTGTCTGGTTTGCCCTTCCCTCTTTCTGTCAGGACATAGGCCTTTCAAATTGTTTTGTTTAAAACAAAATTTGATTACCCATATGAATAAAGAGAAAGAAATACCTGCAAACACTCTCTCCCTCTCTCCGGCTCTCATTTTTGCCTCTACTTCCAGCCGTCACCTCCTCCTCCCCGGTGATTACCTTAAAACAGGATTGGGTTGTAGTGCTTTGTCAGACCCAAGATAAAATTGATTTACTTAGCTCCATTGTTGTTCTCTTTCTTTTCATCACTTACTCGTCCACTCTTGGTATCTTCATTTACTAGCGCCTCTTTCTTTCATGGTTTTCACATAACACTCTATTACCTTTATTTTTTCTTTCCTGTAAATCCTCCTCAATCTCCCTCTTTCCTTTGTGTTCTCCATCTATTCCTCCCAATTTCCTCTTCTCCTGTGAATGGTCTTTAAGCGTACTACAACACTCCATGCATTGTCTTTTCTTTCGCACAGATGATCATTACTCGTTCTCTGATTTCGTTCCACTTTGTCCCATTTTCTCTAAATCGGTCTTCCTTTAGAAGATGAAAAGACAAGGGAAGAGTGAGAGGGACAACTGGGATTAACCGTGCCACCGATAAAGAGCTTTATTTCTGTTGAATCCTCGGTGACACAGTGACTCCAGTATCTAGCTGTAAACTAGCCATCTGTATCACAAGCCTTTTCTCAATCATTTCCCTCTCATCTACAAGTCAACCCCTTTACTCCCATTTTCCACATACTCCATGCGCGGTACAATGCTGCCGTTCGCTCCCGATCTAGTCAATGGTCGTGATTGTTCCACAGCGGACGACGCGGCCTGTCTCCGGAGCGGGTCAGCAGCTCCACTACGCTCTGCTCAGTTTCAAATAAACTGTGAGTCTATTTTCGACAGAGGACGCTGCAGGTACGTGTCAAGCTGGACAGAATACAACAAACCGGACAGGAAGGTCTGTCAGTTTTCAAAATAAAACACATTATAAACAAATAAAATAAAACTCAATATATGGACTCACGTCAAAACAGACACCAAACAAACAACAAATCATTCTCAGAAAGACAAAGTAACATGTTGTTAGCATGGTTTTGTCTTTATTCCCGCGTGATCTTGTAGGTCTCCTGTTATGTGTTTACAGCTGCGCTCCCCTGAACTTACATTCCAGAAACAGAACCAGTGGTGCATAAGGATTCTGTGGAAAATAGGGGTTACTGTCCTGCCGATGGGGCCTTGTTTTCAGTCTCACTTTGTCTTCATCTCAGCGAACATTTTGTGTCTGGAATCCCTCTCTATTCCATTCCATGGTCTTACTGTCTCCTCACTTTTCTCCTTGTAAATGTATGCCAGTCTCACATTAAAATGACTTTCTGCAGGCTATCTGAATATGCTGTGGGCTTTAGAGGAAGCTACTACGCTGCCTCTGTGAGCTACTGATATGCAATTCTCATGCAGATAGGACGCACGAGTGTGTTCAGAGAAAGAGAAAGTGGCACAGGCAGAGTGAAGAGGGAAGAATGAGAGAATTTGCCCTCTAAACAAAATGAATCGCCACTTTAAATTTCTGCATACTGTATAGGCTTTTTTATCTCGGTTTTTATGTGCTTTGCTTCGAGGCTCATGAATAATGTGATGGAGTCAATATTCTGCCTGCATTATGAAAAGCTGCAGAAAAGAAATAAAGGGTTTAAAGTCAGAGAAACATGACTTGCCAAGCCTTATGGATATACTGCATTTGTAATGAGCTGTTCAAAAATGTTTGCTGATGTTAGAGCCACAAAGAAGCCTATCCTTAATTATAAACTTGAAGGGAACACACATCCTTTAATGCTTCATAATAAGACCAGTCCTCTGCCAATGCATAGTCTCTGGCAAAAAAATAAAATAAAACTAGACTCAGACTTAACTTTTACACAATGGATGACAGTCAAGAAAACGCATAAAGTGGAAAAAAAATGCAGTTCCTTGAGGGTCCACTTGAGGTTGGCTTCAAAAGCCAATATTTCCCCATTAGGGCCAATATTAAATGCCCATTTTGACAACAAGAATACACATATTTAAAGCCTGGTTCAAAGAGCTTATTTGGTGCAGACCCAGGGGTGTCTTAAAGTTATCCCAGAAGGTTAACCATGAAAGATAGATTGGATAGGGGAAAAAAACAACGACAAGAGACACAACAAGCTTCCTTAACTAAATATTGCACCGAAAATGATTAACTAAATTTGTGCTGCCAAACAGCTGACTCAAACCAGAATTGTCCAGGAGACCCAGAAAACAGTTTAAAAAAAAGCAAATGCTGCCAGGGAGACCTTTGTTAACAAAAGGCTGGAGTCACAACTAAACTATCCAGGACCCCAAGTTATACTGTGAGACTGGCAATGGAACTCTAATACACACAGTTCTTTGATGGTGCTTGTAATTTATATACACACAAACACCTAAACATAGGGAGAACCTCTCGCTACCTTTGAAGGTGAGATAATGAGTCAGCACAGAGCACTGGAGACTCAGAGAATATAAAAGCTCCCCACACCTGGTCTTAATCAAAGCCAATCAGTGACACACACACCTGACTGCAGTGAGTTGATTCTGTCACCACTCTTACTGAGCAGAAAGACTGAGTGCCCTCACAATTTGATATTAAAAGCTTAACGGGACACACGCTATGTGGATACATTTTTTGTACTACAAACCTGTTTTGTTTTTATTATACTAAGAGTTAAGTAAAATGTATATATATATATATATGTATAAGCTAAATATGCATAATTAGGGACTGAGTGGACCGACAGGTGACACATGTATCTTGTAGCCAGAAGGTTTATAGCGTGACACCTCTTTGTCTGTTTCTGGATTCAAAGTTAGGCTGTGATAGCTCCTCCAACATGCAGTGCATTTAAACTAAATGTACAAATAATCACGCATCATAACATATAATGTGAAAAAAAAATGTTTCTTACTTGAAAAGCATCTCATTTGCATTCTGACTTAATATATAATACATAACATATTTTATACAGGGCTGCATGGTGGTGCAATGGTTAGCACTGTTGCCTCACTGCAAGAAGGTTTGAATCTCTGTGTGGAGTTTGTTCTCCCCATGCATGCGTGGGTTCTCTCCAGGTACTCCAGCTTCATCCCACAGTCCAAAGACATGCCTGTTAGATTATTGGTGAATCTATAACTGCCCGTATGGGTGAATGTGAGTGTGGCTGATTGTCTGTCTCTATATGTCAGCCCTGTGATTGACTGGTAAACAAGGTGTAACCCACCTCTCACGCAATAACATTAATAACGTTTTTTTAAGCTAATATGCATGTGTGTGTGTGTTATCATTTTTTCTTTGGTTTTAGAGAAACAATGGCTGTTTTCGAAACCGCATACTACATACTACTATCTAAATCAGTATGCAGTATATACTGTATACTGCATACTGAGTTCAACAGTAGTATGTAGTATGACAGCCAGTCGTCGGTTAAACTGGTTTTACTCAGCTGTGAATAATTTGTAGTAATAGAGCAAGCGAAGCACCCTGTAATTGCAGCTGCTTGTCCAGCTGTGGCACATGCACTGTACAGTCTACAAAGCAGGAAAATACGAGGTGGTAAGACATATAAATATATGGACATGTCATATTTGTTATTGGTTCATAATGTGGCAAGATATTCAGTCACCACCACCGACGAGTTCAAACAGCTGCGCTCCGGCATTTTGATCTCTGACCTGACACGTTGCATTGTGGGAAACAGTACGCGAGGTAGACTGGTCCGATGCATACTGTACATTTTTCCCGAATCAGTATGACATCCTGGTATTTTTGGCATACTGCGGATCTCACAGTTGTTTGCATACTGCATACTGCATTTTGGCCAAATCAGTATATACTAGTAGTATAGTATGCGGTTTCGAAAACAGCCAATGACAATAAAGGCATTCTGTTCAATTCTATTCAATTTACAGACCAATGGGTGACGTCACTGACACTTCCTTACTGTTTCATACAGTCTAGGATCAAGATGTCATTGGAATTTGTCAATGGCATTTGTGGAAGTACAGATTCTACTACTCTGTGTTTCTACTGGCTTCCATCATCACAACAAGAAATGGTTATCAGGAGCACGGCCACTGGGAAAGTAAGATTCCCCTCCAACTGGATCCTTGACCCACATACTGTATATCTGGGGGCTTTGAGGGAAAGGCAGAGATACCCTGTGCCCCCAGCAGCAGATATAATAAGGGCTGCTGTTATAGCACTCTAGAATTGTATTGTAAAAAAAAGCATTGCAATAATCATCATAAGTCATCTTTTAGTCAAACAGGATCTCATTGAATTCTAATAACTGTCTTCTGAATTCTTGAAACAACAAAACCATACCAACCTAACCCTAGTGCTGATTTCTGTCTGTCATGCAACCAGCCTCTAACTCCAAGGACTGGCATGTTGAAAGTAATTTATTATTTTTTATCTATTTACCTCAAATTTATCATTTTGATTTTCTCTTTACAAGATGATTTTTTCAGAACTCCTAAGCCCTGCTTCTGCAGTTCCAACACTCTCTAAAAGATTTATAAAGACTCTTATTGTCTATGAATGCAGGTGTCAGGCTAAATATATTGGTTTAAATTTGAGATAAACAAGAAGGTGTGCAGATTTATAGAGATTAGGTTAGTTACAAAGCTTTAAAATAAACATGTTTTTTAGAGGTTTATTTTGGGGCTTTAGTTGCTTTATGGTAGGGATAGGACAGTGGATAGAGTCAGAAATCAGAGAGAGAGAGAGAGTGGGGAATGATATGTGGTAAAGGAGCCACAGATCGGATTCGAACCCGGGCCACTCACTTGGAGGACTACATGGGGCACATGCACGTGCACTTGGCTACAGGCACCCCCAAAAATGTATATTTTTCATTTTAATGTAATATTTCATTTTCTTGTATTGTATTAAAAAAAGTATTTGTTTTAGCATTAGTTATTGATTTGTTTACTTATCTTAATAATGTTTTAGAATGGGTTATGTATTTTATTTTTCTTACAGACCTCAAATTTAGTAACCAGCAGTTTTGTGTTTATTTTTTCCAGTTAGTTCAGTGTCTTGAGTTCGATTGGCGTCGCAGAGAGTTGTCAATTGTTCCCCCCTTTTAGTCCTGTATTGGTTCAATGATTTAAATCCTCACAGCGAGAGCAGACAGTTTCTGTCGATTAACACCACTAAGCCACAGTTGGAAGTCTTTGTCTGGCCAGGTCAGCTGGTAGACAGAGAAGTAAAAAATACTAATTTCTTCTTTTCTTGTCCAACCTGTCAAACCTTTTAAAGCACACCATGACGATCCAGAGCTCACTGACTCTTATCTGTGACGTAGAAAGAAAAGCAACATGTATCCCCTTCAAAATGCTCCTCCTCCATTGATTGATTTCTCAGATAGAATTCTGGGACCTTATTTTTTATTGGCCATAACTCTTATGCATTCTATATTTTCTTCAAGCCAGTCATTATTCCTCACTAGTTGGGTCTGATGACCAGAAGCTGTCGGTCTAGCTTCACATTCTAGACTCAAACATATGACCAGGTTTTCTGTCACTAGCTACTTTATAACATGAGACATTGTACCTTGTCATGGGGAAAAATCATTGCTTTGAAATCCTGACAGACTTTTGAGCTTGATGAATTGCTTCAAATGCAAAAAAATCATGAAATTGAGTCAGAAAATGATGATAGATGACCAACAGACCAGATGCACTTACACCAGTCTGTGTCATTGACATATTTTCCAAGCCGACATTGGTATTTTATTTCCTGAAAATATTTCTTGTGGTAAAACAATAAAGCTTTATCTCCCTGACATCTGTTGATCCTGAGCTGAAACATTATTTGTATTTTTTTTTCATTTCAATTTCCATAACATATAAATTAAGTGTTTAAAGGTTCTATATGTAACTTTTTACATGTTTAAATGTTTTTTTTTACATGTTTAAATCGTTTTTTTACCAATTAATAAGTGAACGGTTAACTGATATGTAAAAGTAGATGTTCACTGTCTATCTGTGTTGCCTGTATAAAAAGTTTCCCCGGGTCATATTTTCTGCGAAAGCTCCAGGAAGTGACATTTTATGCACGTTCTCAACGTCCTCCTCATTCCGCTTACAGAGATCAACAGTACAAACTCATCACACACTTCGGTCTCCACCTCCACAGCCAGAGGCCGTCTTCCACACACTTCTATCTGCTCTAGGAGCTCTCAAAAGCGGACAAACTCATCACACACTCCTGCTCTCAGCCAGTGCCTGCAGAGACTGTCGTTTGTAGGATGGAGAATGAATACAGACACACAGACTCCTTCACAGACTTTCAAATGTGTATGACCACTTACCTCCACTGTAAACATTATGAAGGTAAATATCCAGTGCTTCGCGGCCGATGATGATGCTCATTTGTGTATGTACGAGCACGTATGACGAGCACGCGAGGGAGAGCGAGCAACAGGTTACTGGTGCAGTTCGCCTAACGGCCTGCGGTATCGCTACAAACGCAGTGTTTTTGAAAGTTACATATAGCCCCTTTAAGGTCTCTTACTATCCTCCTTTTTAACAAGTTTAAATAAGTCTTGGAAGTCACAAACACATGTCTGTGAAGTTTCCTGTAATAAATCCACTCTGATCATGCCTATAAATGTCTCTATTCCAGCCCTGCTCAGAACAGACTGTTTCTGTGTCTGTACCTTTAAATATGTAAATGAGTTGTGTTTGACCACGCCACTCTTTGGAAGGGCTTGGGTGGCTCGGGCTTTCTTGAACCATGCAAAATTATTTGTCAAAAGGTGGACTCACAGGGCAGAGCAAACACCTACCTGTGGGAGTGTCACCCACCTGGGGGAGGGGTTACTGCCCTTTGTGATGTCATGAAGGGGAAATCTCCAAGCAGCCCGTTTGAGCACACATTTTCTGAAAAGTGGAGCAGGCTGTTGTTCCGTCCTTCTCAACTACCACAGTTAACCTTTTTTCCCCCCTTAAGGGAGAGGCTTCTTAAAAACAGGATGCAACATTTCTACGGAATCATTACATACTATAATAGGCAGCATCTCACTTCATATTTCTGTCCTCATGGAAAAAAAGAGAAAGGGCTATTTGGAGTCAAGTAAAGTGTGTATTGATTACATCCAGGAAAAAGAAAGAAGACAGAATAAAAGGTCCTGAGTGGAACAGAGAAAAAGACAAAACCCTGGTTCTCATTGAGATCCCTCTCTGTGCCACGCAGCATCGATGGACACAATAGTTTAATCACTAAGTGAAAATGGATCAGACTGAGGGGGAAAGAGCATGAAGCAGAGAACGATGAAGACTGACCTTCTTTGTCTCCAACTGGATCACAACCCTAGAGGAAATCTTTCTAATTTCTCATCTCATTTTGTTCTTTTTCTCACACTGATCGTATCTTTTCTGCAGGAGCTTTTCCACGACTCCAATTTAATTATATTTTCATTTAAAAATGAAGGCTGGCTTTTTGCTACTCTTTTCAGCGCAAACAATGCAGAGAACAACAACCATTATGCCCACGTTATAATCATAATAATAGCTTATTAGTATGGCACTTTTCAATATAGGTAACACAGTGCTTTAAAATAGACTATAAAAACAAACAGACAACAAGAGCAGACTAATAGAATACAAGTTAGATAATAAAATTAAATCACAGGGTAAAAGCTTTTTGTAAAAGAGTGTCTTTAGTAGAGAAATGAAACAAGAGACTGACTCTGCAGGTTTTGATCTCCTCTGGTAGTTCTAAAGTGGGGGGTCTCTGACAGAAAGAAGACCTGTACCCTTTAGCTTTCAGCTTGGACCTCTGAATAGCTCTACCAGAGGGTCTCAGACTGTGTCCTGGTTCATAATGGATCAGGGGCCAACCCATGTTGTGCCTTAAAAGTAATTATAATAATCTTAAAATCAATTCTAAAATCAACAGGTAGCCAGTGAAGGGATGCTGAAATCAGGGTGATAGATAAGGGCACATTTGTTTGATCGCTTAAAAGCAGAGTGTCTGCATTTTGGATTGTTTGAAGGCGGTGGATTGTTTTTTGACGGAGACAGGTGTATAGTGAATGACAGTAATCAAGGCGGGAGGAAATAAGAGGGTGGATGAGTTTCTTCAGATCTTTTGGTGACATGAGTGATTTGTCCTTGGCTATATTTCTGAGCTGATAAAAACAGTACACTGTACAACCTTGAACACGTGGACTTGAAGACAAATTGAGAGGTTATCTTGAAATAACTGGATTGTCTGAAGTGTTCTGAGGTAGTCAGACTGGAGCGGTTCTGATTGAACTTTCTTTTCACGGAACAGGAAACAGTCATGGATATTCCCTCTTATAAACTTTGTTTTTAGCTCTTAGTTGTGAAGCCGTTGCTCTGATATCATGTGAAACCACTGCAGACAGTATCAACCAGAAATCTCCCATCTCAACTGACCATAAAGAGCTGAAGTGAGTTATAATGGTTTTTTGGTTTTTTTTTTTGGTAAAGTCACAGTCTGTAGATACCGCTGCCAGGGGGCTACAGGGAAATTAATCAAGATAACTTTTAGAACCATGAAACAATCAAGACTCTGCTTAAGATTTTAGGGGGTAAAACATGCCTAAAATCAGCTCGATTATTTTGTCTTGTGTACCCTGCTTGAAGGTCACATACAGTATTATCCTCCTTACAACCAGTTTAAATAAGTCTCAGAGGTACTCAAAACATGTCTTTGAAGTTTATTGTTATAAATCCACTCTGATCCTGTATTTGATCTATAAACCCCTCTATTTCAGCCCTGTTCAGAACAGGCTGTTTCTGTGTCTGTAGCTTTAAATGCAAATGAGCTGTGTCTGACCACGCCCCTCTCTGGAAGGGCTTCGGTGGCTCAGCCTTTCTGGCACCATGCCTAGTTGTCCACGGTGAGAAGGCAGACTCAGAGGGGAGAAGAAACACCTTGTTGTGTCACCCACCTGGGGGAGGGGTTACTGCCCTTTGTGATGTCACAAAGGGAAAATCTCCAAACGACCTGTTAGAGCACACATTTTCTTAAAAGAGTAGCAGTCAAAAGATGGAGTGTTGGACTTTTCTCATGATTTGAGGGTTTTGTAGACAGACTGAGTACAAATATAAGTGTTAGAAAAACATAGTTAAGTGTATTTTGTATAAAATGTGACCTTTAAGATGGTTCAAGTTTGTGCAAAATTGTCTTTAAGTGGTGCCACCTGAGCCACTATGGGCTAGGGTTTATGTGCAGAAAATATCTAGCACTCTTAGTTCATCCAACAACCAACTGGTATTTATGGCTGTAATGAGCACCGTAACCTGGAAGGGTCACTAGCAGTCCTTAGCAGTGAGTCTAGTAGTTACAATTGTTGGGACCATTTAATCATGTTGCCAATCAATTGCCTCACCAGCCCCTCTCCCTTCCTCTTCACCTCTCTACTCATCTGTGTTTCACTCTTCCTTTTCTCACATACATCAACACACACAAGCACACACACACTGTCCTTTGCCACAGTCCATATTGATGACCGGGGCGTAATAACAGAGGTGACATGCTTGACTTGTTCCAAGTAATTATACTGTGGCTCATTATTGACAGTTAGGCATTGCATGTACTGTGTGTGTGTGTGTGTGTGTGTGTGTGTGTGTGTGTGTGTGTGCGTGCATGTGTGTGTTTGTTTGTGTATGTGTGTGTAAATGTAATGGCATGTGTGCTAAATGAAGCCTGTGAGCAGGTTAGCATACAAACATGTCATCACATGCAAATGTGTGTGTGTACGTATTTGTGTGTGTGTGTGTGTGTGTGTGTGTGTGTGTGTGTGTGTGTCTGTGGATAAACCTGAAAAGGCAAATGGTAATTAGTAGCATTAATGGTGTTAGCCAATTAGCCAACGTGCCCTTAAGAACACTGAGCATCGAAACAAAGGGCAGGGGAGCTATTTGTCTTCCCAAGGCTAAACTAGCTGGGAAGGTGTGTATTTCAAAGAGCATGCACAGCATGGAACATGAGTGGGTGTGAAGCTGATACACATACTAATGATACCAGCAGTACATGACCACATACACACAGCATAAAAGGCAGAAGAACATACTGACCCACAGGTACATGAAGTTCTCAGGCTTTTCCTAGTTGCAGCCTAAAATGATGAATTCAATCTTTATCGTAACACATAAAACATCAACTGTGAGTGATTGGGAAGAACTGTTTGTCTTCAGTCATAATCTGGTCAATGTTATTGCCAAGATAGGATAGGATAGTACTTTATTGATCCCCAGAGGGGAAATTTGATGCGTAAAGATGCGTAAAAAAATGAATCAAACTCAAATAAATTGCCATGAAAAATGTATTATGGACTCCACATTTCTATTCCGATGCTGCACAAAGAATAATCTACACATCATTTAATGTATTTGACTCTTCTTGTTTTGTGTGGTGCGCAGGAGACAGAGGGATTACCATCTGATTGTTCAAACACTCAGCAGTGGCTCACATTTCTAACAGAGCCTCAGGTCGGGAGAAAGTGTGTATTTGTCTGATTTGCAGTTTGAGGTCAGATTTGGTATAGCTCATAAAAGAGAAATGGTTACTCAGTGGCCTTGTTTGAAGAGCACAGCCGTGTGCGTCACATATTTTTTATATTACGGTCAATAACTAACTATGAGCTTTATCAAAAGGAAAGTTTAAAGCCCACTCTTAAAGGTAGAGAGGGTGTCTGCCTCCCAAACCCTGACTGGTGGATGACTCCATGGAGTGGGACTTGACAACTGAAGGGTCTACCTCCCATAGTACTTTTGGTTTAATAACACTGAGCCTCCCAGTTTCATAAACAAACACTTTTGTTGGATGTACATTGATTGGGGTCGTCTGCTTTTCAGAGATGATGCTGCAGCCATTGTAGACATTCAAATATTGATGAGAATTATTCATTTGAACCGAAAAAAAAATGTAAAGAATCATAAAAATAAAAATAAAAAATGGCCACACTCTGAAATACTTATATTTTCTGTGTTGTTATGGTAATGAAGTGAAGTAAAGTATTTTCTGCTTTGGTAACATAAAATATAGAGTGGGGGGAGGAGTCAAAATATGAAGAAGCAACTATAAAAGAGAGGACAAATGGCACATTGTTGACGTCTATTTGGGCACAGGATGAGGTGGAAAACTGTAGAAAACTGGAATGGAGAGTGAAAAAGAGAAAGATGACAAGAACAATGGACATCAAAGACAAACAAGTAAATACTGAAAATGTCATTTTGCATAAGTACTTTAAATGCCATATACATCCATCTTCAATCATTTTAATGATGGTATTATCAGTCACAGGCAGGGGCTTTATCTGTCAGGTATAATTGTGTATTGGTGGATTTGTGTGTGTGAATGTGAACGTGTGTGTATGTTTGTTTGTGTGTGTAAAGGCCATTTCGAAAGTGGGCTTGTCCTGTGAGAACTAACCTTCGTTTGAAGACAGAAACTCACTCCGACAGCCTGAGGTAGAACTCTCCCTGGAAACACACACTCACACACACACGCACACACACACCCTAAAACTCACACACACACACACACACACACACACACACACACACACACACACACACACACACACACACACACACACACACACACACACACACACACAATAAAAGCCTGTTTTTAAGCCCTGATCACTTAAACAGGAAGCATTAAATGTTGCATAAAATGATTCACTCCTGATAGAAGTATTCAGTGTATTGACAACTAAATAAAATTATGTATTTTTTATTTCATGCCAATCTTTAGATTAATATTTTGCTATTATTTATCTCTTGTATTCTTGCCAGCAACAACTGTCAGTTCCCTGTACTCAAATGGCCTCCACGATCACCAGATCTCAACCTTTGGAATGTGGTGGAGATTCATCTCATGGCTATGCAGCCGACAAATCTGCAGCAACTGTGTGAAGCTATCATGTCAATATGGACCAAAATCTCTGAGGAATGTCTCCAGCACCTTGTTGAATCTATGCCACGAAGAATAAAGGCAGTTCTGAAGGCAAAAGGGGGTCCAACCCGGTATTAGTAAGGTGTGTATTGTGATGAGTGTATTGTGAATCGAAATAAAAGTGATTTTGAATCAAAAACTGACCCCAATAATTTGCAGATACTCAAGTCATGGTTAAGATTCACACCCCAACTTCTCTGTGCCCCTACACTTTGATATTTATTTTTCATGTGCCAGGTATAGATTGCACATTATAATCAAGCGTGTTCAGCGGTTCCTTTGTCTTGTTCATGTAGTTTGGATAGATTTTTCTGTCATATGATATTAAAAAGAGATTAATGAGGTTTGCACCTGCTTGTATGCAGGAAACGAGGCAAAATAAACATTGACAATTACTTCTGTACAAATGTAAATCAGACATATTGATCTCTGTGATGAATTAGGTCTCCAAAAAAAGTACAAGGGCTTTCCAAGTTTGCTCAAATTCAATCAACTGAAACTACAAAACGTATAAAGTAGTTAGGAAATCATTTTTAGAAGATAATACCTCAGTTAGCGATTACTCTTAGTTTATAGATCTATTAGACATTTAGAAAGAGATCTGACATGACAAATAATGATTCATTTTGAAGATTTGTATTTGCTTTGGTAACCTGAAAATCTCAGAACATACAGACATACAGTACAAGGCACCTTTTTAATTGAAGGAGAATAAACACAAGTTGCATCATAAATATTTAAAGGTCACATATTATCCTCCTTTTCAACAAATCTAAATAAGTGTCAGAGCTCCCCAAAACATCTATGTGAAGTTTATTGTTATAAATCCACTTTGATCCTGTATTTGATCATGCCTATAAACCCCTCTATTTCAGCCCTGCTCAGAACAGGCTGTTTCTGTGTCTGTAGCTTTAAATTCAAAAGACCTGTGTATGACCACGTCCCTCTCTGGAATGGCTTGGGTAGCTTGGACTTTCTTGCACTATATCTGATTGTTTGCAGTGAGAACACAGACTCAGAACAAACACCTAGCTGTGGGAGTGTCACCAACCTGTGGGAGGCGTTACTGCCCTTTGTGATGTCATGAAGGGAAAAACTCCAGCCTGTTTGAGCACACATTTTCTGAAAAGTGGAGAATACAAAAGACGCAGAGGATGGACTTTTCTCATAATTGAGGGGTTTGTAGACAAGGTAGGGACACATTAGTGTTACAAAAACATGGCAAAGGTACATTTTGCATAATATGTGAGCTTTAAATAGTATTGGACATCATTCCTTTTTTAAACTAGGCTTAAAAAAAGTCAAATTGCCTCAGTTACTATTTAACAAAACTCACAGCCTGCTTATAAAAAGTACACAAGATCTATGCAAAACATGCATGTACTCAAATAAATAAATGCATTCTCTCAAACACACACGCACACACACACACTGCCAAACCCAGAAGCGTACACTACTTGCAGGTGAGAAGCTTCTGCATACAGTACACACTCATGCAGAGATTTGCATAGCATCACACGTTTTAAAATGCACACACACACACACGCACACACACACACGCACATGCGGTTCCTGCCAGAGTGTGACTGATTGAATTTCAACCTCTCCATGTCTGCAGGCCAAAGGCAGCAGCAACCGCTGAGCAACGCACATTTTACTGCTTCCTCTGCCTGCACCAGTGTGCATGCGTATGAGTGCATTTCACTGATATATGTCTGTGTGCGTATCATTTGTTTTGGGGCCTGGACAGGCATACTTTTTCTGCATTTACAGGGCACTAGCCCAGTAGCATGTTATGCAGAGTTTAAACCTGAATCATTTGAACTGTCCCTGTGCTAAGATCACAGAAATATTGGACATTTGGAAGTTCAGAGCAGGTATATGGGTCTCTGAAAGCTTATAATGCTTCTTAAAACATTTGATGAGCCTCCCATTTCCTTACCACCTCAGCCTCCCTCACCTTTTCATTCATCATTTGTTGTAACGCCTTCAGATTGTTGTGGTGTATGTAAATGACACTTTTGATTTAAGCAAGAAGATTGTCGGTACACGAGTTGATGAGTAATCATGAGTGCATGCTCAAGAGGCCAAAACATGATGGAAGCGCCTTAAAAGCAGCATTTAAATAATCAGACACTATACTACATTAATCAAATCAAATCAGACATTCAAATTCATTTCCATGATTTACCAGCAAGCAAACAAGTTGTGTCCGTGTTCAGAAGTGTTTTACATTTCAGCACATTTAACAGCTGCTGTATGGAGCCCCTAAATTGCAGGGAACCTTTTATAAGTCTTCCTACTTCTTTCCCAACAGATACTATTTCCTTCACAATTTAACATCCTACATTTTGACATTCATTGTCCTTGAAATAAGATTTTGGATATAAATATTAGTTTCTTGGGCTGCGTGGGGGTGCAGTGGTTAGAGCTGTCGCCTCACAGCAAGAAGGTTTCTGGTTAGAATCCCTGTTGGACATGAACCTTTCTGTGTGGAGATTGTATGTTCTACCCATGCATGCATGGGTTCTCACTGAGCACTCAGGCTTCCTCCAACACCTACGGACATCCCATTGTCCGTAGGTGTAAAGATAGCTGGTTGTCTGTCTCTATATGTCCGCCCTGTGATTGTATGGCGATCAGTCCTGGGTGTTCCCCGCATCTCACCCAACCTGATTTGTTTAAAGACACGCTACCATTCATTGCATATTGCAGGCGGCCGTTGCCGGGGTACATATGGACCCTGACCAGTCTGGCAGTACGCCAGTACTAACATCGTTTCTCCCTCACAAGGTCATTAACATGCATTTAATGAAAACAGTGGTATACGGTTACTTAAATAAACCTCATGGAGACTCGTTGATTAAAGACAACAGGTGACCAGCAAAGTTGAACAGCACGGCTCAGGCAAATTTATCACAGGCTGTGGGTCTGTACTTCACAAAAATATTACAGCAGGTTGATAGTTCACCTTCTGCACGATTCACTAGCATGATTGCAAACAGTAGCTCCGGCTGTAGGGACTTGGGTTGGGAACAGAAGGGTTGCCAGTTCAAGCCCTGGTGCGGACCAAAAATATGGATGTTGATTTGGTAGTGGGAGTGGTGCCAGGTCAGTTCCACAGCACTGCCGAGTTGCCTTTGAGCAAGGCACTGAACCGCCAACAGCTCTGACAGACTCCCTGTGCAGCAGTGCCTCACCCCTAAATTCCTACAGATTCGTGTCCGGTCTGTCTCCGCTCCGCAACGGCTTCCACTGGCTCTGATGTGCACACAACTGTTCATGTGTACACTGTACTGTTGCTGTTTGGGTCGCTTCGGTGCTCTGAGAAGTAATAAAAATCTAATATTCTTTGCTGTGCGATTGATTAGCTCCTTCCAGCTACAGCTGACCCTGACCCTTTCACGGTGACCTGCCCAAGACTTTGTTACATTTAATTGGACTGATTAATTAAATATCCACATTTTAAAGAATACTAACATGTTTTTTTTCTGACTGTAATGTTATGTTAGCTGGCTTGTATTGTGGATATGAGTGACTCAGGCACATCAGGATTGGGAGGGAGGAAAAGAGTGAAAGAGAGAGAGAGCGTGTGTGAGGCAGAGACACTGGAGGAGGGGATGTGAACTTTAAACTCAAAGATACCATTTTTTTTAAACATTCAGAGTTTTCTTTAGAAATAAATAGTAAATAAAACAATTATATTTGATGATGATCAATGTATGTAACTTTTACTGTCTTTGTAGAGTTGTAAGTGAAGACAATTGCACTGGCCTTTCATCGCAACTCAAATATTAACATTCTAGAAAACAGACTTTTGCCACCACATTCAGGGGCTGTGTGGCCGCGGGGCCAGTGCTTAATATATTATCTTCTGTTCCTGCGTCTAGCTTAATGAGAAATTAGAGCCATTCATTAACTGATTATACTGGCCGTTTCCCAATTCATGGGCAGCACACTTCAAAGGATCCAGTCTTTGTAGCCTATGTTGACCACTAAAAGAGACATTCTGGTCTACAGAGAATTTCCTGTTTGTGTCACCAGCTGTCCCCACCCTTACCCTTTTACTTCCTGTCCCTTCCTGTAACCTAGCAACCTCAACAGCTGCACTTGTATTAGCTAGCATAACTAACCCTATGTAATTAAACTACCAATTTAAAGACAACTTGAAGTTTCAGGGCCCTTTTGTTTTTGGTAGCTTTTTGATTGAGTCGAAACCAATAACTTGGCTGCTTCAGAGTCCTCCTGCTGGTTTGAATTGGTGTGCCCTCAATCTGAGGATATGCTGGGCAAGAAAGAATGCATCTGAAGTATAACAATACATGTCACACATGATCGCAAGGACTAAGAAATAAAATAGTGAATATTAGAATACTGAAAAAAGTTAATTAGATAATCCAATCTGATTGGGAGGACGATGGGGCGGCCCCGTTTTCAAATTGTTATTTACGATCTGAAGTCCTATTGTGTGGGGTGAGCCAGATGGCAGCAGAGCACTCTACTCTGTGGATTGTCACGTGGAACAAAAGACAGCCAATTAGGAAGAAAGCTGACTGAAGAAGGAATGACAACAACAGCTCTCACTGTAACGTGTACAGTCCACCTGCACACTGTCTCCATCTCTTTGACCATAGTAAAACCTTTTTTTCTTAAACTGTCTTTGCACATCGTCCACCAAGTTTATTTGCTCTAAAGTCACATTTAAGACGGAGACATTTTGCAATGTTTTCAATTTTGGACAGTAACAAATGAATACAATCTGTTAGTGTTGAGTGTCTTTATGGTCACATCTTTGCTCTCCACACACACAACTGTTTAATTGATGAGTATTTGTCATCATGTGTGGAGTCTCTCACATTTTGGAAATCTGTGTGTGTTTACTGTTAGCTAGGCATTATTAGATGTTCTCACCACTACTAGTAATTAATTTCTAGGCATTGGCTAGTATAAAGAGAGTCACTGGAACTTCAGCCAAGTAAAGCTAAAGGACAACTGTGTTCATAAAACCAGTTTTCTTAGTCCATAATCCTTTGGTGCATCCTCATTTACAGGCAGATTGTCAGGGTTATCAACCTATTTTCTGTGGAGCATCAGAGGCCTGATGGGGTGCAGTAATTCACAAAACAGCCGCTGAATGAATGAATACCCCCATCATCCTCATCATGACCTCGAGCTTGTTTCCAGCGTCAATCCATTACAGATTATGTTTGGGCTCATTTACCAATCTCCATTCCCGCTGAAAGCAATACTGACCACTGACCACTTCTGCCGTGGATTGATTTGCAGGACGCCTGGGGCACAGAAAAGACACAAGAAGACTGATGACTCAATCGCTATAATAACCCAGACCCCATTTAATTTGCCTTCAACTCAATCAGCTTATTCACTTCGATGTTGATCGCTGTTTCTCGAAAAGTCAAAACAACTTTATTCCTGAGCAGATTGTCACATTGTAGATGATAAAGAGATAACGGTGAGTGAATGCCATGCCAAATTTTAGTGTCACACAGAATAATTTAAATGAATAGAGATGGCATTACGGTTGTTCATCTGAGAGAAACTCTGTCAATCCAGCTTGGATTTTTGCTTTAGAGGCCATTTTAAGGCTGATTGGAGTTGAGAGGACCAGTCCATCATCAGCCTCGCCTCCAAACAGCTGATTTGTAGGATGCCTGAGGGACAGAAAGGGCAGTAATTCACCGCAGACCCAGTGAATGGTCCTTTTCCGTTGTGGTGGCTTAAAGGTGTTTAGACATATAATTCTACAACCCATTCATTTACAGATTGACAAGTTTCGTGCCTAAAACAGTGACCTCTTTTGACCCCTGCAGAGCTTAATGGAACAAGGCAGTCGTTAGAGTATTGTCGATACTGTTAACAGTTGAGTTGTGCTTCTCATGTTTATATTCAATACTGAAAAAATTGTAAAAATGTAAATATCTCCCATTATTCAAAATTGTAAGAGTTTTCCAAAATGGTTTCACCCCATTACCTCCTACGTTATGTTTTAGACATGGTGAAGCCCTTTTAGGCATACTGAAGAGTATGATTCGATCACATCATATTACTGCATGTCGCTATCTTTAAATCTTAGTTACTAACCACATATTTTGGGGGCTCCCATGTCTGGTAGGTTCCTCGGGATTGGTGGTGGGTACAGCCTGCTGCTATGCTGGTTCAGTGGCGTGCTGTTAATCCCCTCGTCTTGACCTTATAAAGTGGGAGTGGTTTAAAAATGTTATTCCCCATGAAATGAAACTTCAAGAGTATTTACCTGCTGTGTTGTGATGTATTTCCTACTGAAGCAGGATATAACAGCTCACAAGATAGGCAAAGGGGCAGAAAATTGGCATGAACTTGATTGGATTGTGTGTTTCGACAAAGCTTTTTGATTGGTTGAAAAAACATTGGTTGATTGGGGTACTAAACGCCCCCGAGTGCAAGACAAGTTTACAGACATTTGAAATTGTTTACAGGAAGAGATAATAGTAAAAATACTGAAATGATGCTTTATTGAAATATATTTCAACAGTGATAAATGATATGTATATATTTATGCTTTATGCTAGTCTACATTGTCTTGTCTTCATGCTATAGTCTTATTTCCTTTTGTATAGCTCACGAGCAGGCAACAAAAAAAATGCAGTCTGTTTTACGAAACAAGCTTTAAATTAAAATGTTATGTGGGTGTACACGGCATCAATGTTCACTTTCAAGCAGTTTTCCACACACAGTGTTTTCTGATTCATTAGCAAGCTGGTGATACAGTGGCTGTAATTTAGGATGTTCTGTAATCCTGTATTTCATGTGTTTCCCTGTTTCCCTTGTGTCTCCTCCCCCTTCCCTCTTTATCCGTGTGTGTGTGTGTGCGCGTGTGTGTGTGTGTGTGTGTGTGTGTGTGTGTGTGTGTGCGTGTGTGCGTGTGTGTGTGTGTGTGTGTGTGTGTGTGTGTGTGTGTGTGTGTGTGTGTGTGTGTTTGTTTGTGTGTGTGTGTGTGTCTGCTTCTGGGTTCCAATCTAACAAAATGCCTTAACAGTAATTGACAGCATAAGCATTTCATGTAAGCAAAAATGTCAGTTTTCAGCCCCACAAAGGGATCAGTGGAGCTGTACAGACACAGCAGTGATTAGATTAATGCTCACATCAGCATGCTGGGATGCTCACAGTGACTGAGTCAACATGCTAATATTTAACAGGTGTTTCTGGGTGTTTGTACAGAATGCATGCTGATGGTTTGGAGGTGGCAGGATTGCATACAAAGAGAAATAGAACACATATAAACATATTTAAATGTTTTATGACAAAAATCTAATGGAGCGGCCAAATTGACAGTGTGTGGATGTTTTTGTTCGATGTCACAAAGAAGTTGTCCATCAAGCAGCCCTTTCAAAGGAAAGTAGCAGATATCTTACACTTCACAAATGTTTATGTTTATCATTTCTAATATTTGACAAGCAGCAACCTTGTGAATAAGCTTTGAACATAGCTTACAAATTAAGCTAATGGTAATGCATCTAATAGTTGTAGATACAATTCATCAACCAAAATTACCAACACATTTACCACAGGTGTCCAATTTTTGCAACTGGTATATATGAAATAAATGCAATGTGATGTTGGTATTTAAGCCCGCAGTAAGCGACAGTTGTCTCATTTTTACTCCCATTTTAAAATTGCTGCGGTTTGTATAGTAAAAAATTAACATCACAGGAGCACACACAAATAAGATGCAGTTATGTGATACAAGTATTTGTCATGTATACAGGGATATCAATAACCAACATCACATGTCCTTCATTTTGTAGCTAAAGGGTTCCTCAGTTTTGTCCTCAAAAGTATTGGGATATGAAGCAAACCAAAAGACACAAAGTATAAATTCTAGATATTGTTCTTCAGTAATGCCCTCAAACTGTAGCAGTCACAACACATGCGTCAGACTCTGCCTGACAGACAGAGTGAATGAAGCCTGAGACGAGATAAATTACCAGCCTCCATCACAATGACCTGAGGGGTCGAACCACTGACCCCAACAGAGAGGAAAAGGTGGTCCCATTGCTCATTTGGATGGATTTGGTCAAACATTCCAACTGGGTTACTGCAGGCTGGCTGATCACTAACCTCCAAGCTATTGATTTTTATGCATCCTGGGGGACAGAGCAGACATTAATTGAAGACTTGCTTGACAAAATGCTCATTTCCATCAACTGGACCTGATGGGTCAAACCACAGGGCCAGAAGGGACAACCAATTCCCATTAGGTTCAATCTTGCTGTGTCTTATCTCTGAAAGTGCACAGTAAGAGCTGGCTTTGTGCAAATCAAATACCACTTGACAATAGTGGATACAATAGTCAACAAAGGATTTCATGTTTGCCATGGTTACAATCTCTCTGAAAGACCCTGAAGAATCATCCATCCGTGGAAATCTGTTTCAGAAATTAGCAGCAGGATGAATCAATCTCTGCCGACAGCAATGTCTCTGCTTGACGATTGAAACTCATATCTTACAACCTAAATGTGTAACAGAAGGTACAGTTAGTGACCATATTCATCCATATTTGTGATGTTACAAAAAAAGAGCAAATATGACCTTTCTAAAACTTGAACTGCCCTGTGTTGCAATCACATCATTCACCAACGTTACACGCTGTGTTACAAACTAGAACTTTAAAATGTTCTTTTCTATTTTCCTGAATATATCAAACAGAAAGAACTGCAGACATCTTAATTCATTTGAAATTTAAAGCTGGAGTCAGTAGAGATGTTTGTTGCAGGTTGTAAAGACAACATTCAAACCAGGCCTTTCCTCCTGGGCTCCAGAAGCGTACACTCAATGCTGGACTTATCGTGTACGTTTACTGCTTGTACCTTCACTGCAAGCTAAGGCAGGCTAGCACAAGCTAAAAACTGGTGTTTGGCATCTGCCTGTCCAACAGAAAGCAGACCAACTCTGCATGCATCCACAGGGTACAAGTCAACACCCTCATTTTGGAACTAGCTTTATCCACTTGGCGGTTCACTTCACCACATTTTCTCTTCTTTGCTGCTACATCCACGTCCGTCATATATGCCGGTCTGAATCGCGTCCAACTGCTGAATTGCATCCACCCCTAAACTCACCTGAGTGCTGTCATTGGCTGATGGAAACATACCATCACCCTGCCCAGAAAGTGCGCTTCATGTACAGAGGCTATAATCCACCAAGCAGGCGTCCCATGTTTGAATCTTACCTGTGGCTCTTTTCCCGCATGTTATTCCCCACTCTCTCTCTCTCTCCCTGATTTCCAACTATATCCACTGTCCAATGAAGGCACAAAAAGCCCAAAAATAAATCTTTTGAAAAAATAAGAAACATCCTGTGTCAACCAAAACATCACAAAACATCAAAATCCAGGCGTAGTACAGGGTATCTGCAGACACACTCACCACCGCACATGTGTGGAGGCCTATTAGTTATGATTGACTCTTGTAGAAGTTTATATTTTATTTTGTTTAGGAAATAGCTGTCTCTACCTTAGCTGTCTCTACCTTTGGTATATCCATTCGGAGAACTCATTCTTCTCTGAAGGTTTATTAAGTGCTGTTTTTTATTGGGAAGTGCTGGTGTTTATGTGCAAAACATGAGAGAGTATCCAGTATCCAGTACACTGTATAACTGGAATTGAATTTGTCCAGAGGTACACTTAAATATCTTTGAAAGAAACTATTCAGTGAATGATCTGAAGATAACCATAGGTGACTGAACACTTATATCTCAAATATGCATGATGCAGACTAGCCTGTCACGGTAGTTTATCAATTGAATTAACTCATGTCATCATGGGTTTTAAAACAGAGACACAGCACATGTTCTACATACAAGCCAGAAATCTGATCAGCACCTGAGCACTGTAAATTTGTTTACACTGCCAAAAAAAACATGTCTGATGTGGACTATGCATTTGTGTTGAGCTTTTGTGACTTGTTTTTACCCAAACAATCCCAACTTAAGTTTCACAAAATTGAATTGAAGCTCTTACATTTTCAACAGCAGTGATTTTATTTACTAAAGCACAGAAAATATTCAATAAGCATATAGACATTTGGACTGGCAATCAGCTTCCAGGTAGAAGCCAACGGGCTGTAGCAGCTGGACTACAATCAGGGTTTCAATGTCATAAGACTAAATGGACCACGTAGGGTTATTGTTATTAAAGTGGGACATTCTGTATGATTTTAGCCCCATTTAGACCATATTTTTCAATTGTACGACTAATTTTGAAGCTCCATGAATTTCAGCCCAATTATGCCTTGTTGGTCTTACAGTGCCGATAATGTCACGGCTCGATAAGCTGCTCCCAACTGGTAGGATGAGTTCCAGGCATGTTTGAAATGTTGGTTGTACCACTGCGCACAGTGATACGCAACCCCACAAGCGGATTCCCAAACTCCGTCTTCCTGATAGTGCCTGCACCATGGCAACAGCAGGCATGCCTGTTTGATATGTCAGAACATAATTCTCATGACAAACAGGTACAACTGTTATCAATCATAAAACCGTGCCTTAATAATTGTATCAAAGTCATTCTACGGCAGGTTGTCAGGGTGTTCCCTTTGGTCAAGCAGACATAAAGCATGATGGCTTGAAGCCAAGGTGTATAATGGACGGGCAGCTGGCACAGCTTCATTTACCTTTGACAACTGAGTCCATTTTCATTCAAGTGAAAGAACATCATGGAGAGACTGAAAAAGTGTTCAGTGTGAAGAAGCTCTTCTTAAGTGTTTGACAATGTTAATCTGTCAAATTTGGTTCAGACTGTATGACATGATCATATTTATAGCCAGTACCCCCCGACAACACCACTGGCTCACACTCACCACAGCTCATTATCTTTGTGTGTCTGAAGGACATATGTGTGTATGTGACATGACACAAGAAGAAGTCTGTTGGAAATGATCTTGTCATGCATTTTTTTGTGTCCTTTCTGCTAAAAAATACACAACTCTAAACAGCACATAACTTCTGACTGACACCTACATTCCACATTGTCTGTGCGCGCAGAGGTCGCACCCTGCCTCACTGGGTGCATGTCTGGAGCATGACCGCAGCCATGAGCAGCTGTACTAACGATCGTGAGTCCGTACTATTCGTTTTATTTTGGAATTGAAAGGATGCTCAGGGTGTTTCCTTGTCCGACTTCCTGCCTGGGTCCTCCTTTTCTGTCCAGCTTGAGGCTTGCTTGCAGCGGGCTCTGTCGAAAATAGACTCGCAGTGTATTTGAAACGGAGCAGAGCGTAATGGCGCTGCTGGCACGCTCCAGGGTGCGCGGCAGTGACGGACCAAAGAGCACAACGGAGTATGAGGAAATTTAGTGACACTAACCACCTGAGATAAGTGACTGTGCTTTTTTTCTCTTAGCAACATACGCTTGAATTTATCAAATTAAAGAGAAAAATGTGTTGAAAAATAGCCTTTTTAAAATGTATTTTGATTGAGAAGGGTCATACTTTGTAGGTTATTCTTGATGATCCCATTATTCCTTTTGCTGTTGACGAGATGTTCAAAAATAGACTACAGCCAGTGCTGAAAAGACGTTCTAAACTGGTCGTCAACTTTTTAACTTGTTTATGTTTAGAGCAGATATTGCCCTGGGAAATGTGTCTCTGTCACAAACACCATCACACATTAACACAATTTGTATAACATTACTTTTAGTCTCCTCTTATTTTGAATCTAAAATGATCAATAAGTCAGGTGTATATCAAGGTCAACAACAACAACAAAAAATAGCAACCTAGGAAAATAATATATTTGCAAGCATGAGCAGGAGCAGCCTCAGCCTCAGCTAAGTGACGCATAACTGCAAATCAAACATGGCGGCGGCAACGAGACAGTCTTACTTCTGAACACTGAGTTTTGTCTTTCCTGTTGCTGGAACTGTATGCCTTATCTACAACGCGATGTTGGCTTTAAAGCCCACAAAAAGCCCAAATGGTCTTGTACTAGAATATATCTTGTACACAGGGATATGAATAACCAGGTTTCTGTTAGTGCATGCAAACACCAAATCCTGAATATGGTCAAAACCGGGATAAGGCTCAGTGCTGAAGTCCATGTAAATGCACTCAATGTTAGAATCCCGCTTTGTGCCCACTGAAATCTCAAACAGCATTCTGAACTTCTACAGGGGTCGAGAGTGAATTATAAAATCAATACATAAAAATATGTTCCACATTATATTGAATCAGTATGACACACTGATTATATGGACTTTGCCATTCTCAGTGATGTAAGATATAATAAACTTTGGGCATGTAGAAACATGAATAAATTGTCTTTAGATTTTTACCCTTCGACATACATTTACTTCCTGTTCTCTATTCCTCTTCTTTCCTTATGAATATGATTATGGACCAGGTTAAATGACCCTCTGATGTCACCCTGACTTCAACAATGAAACTGCTCTCAGATTAGCACTTTATATGCGTCCCTGTCTGTATGCCTCTGCACCGACAAGCACCTCTCGCATGACAGCTAATACAGACAGCTCCTCCATTCCCACATGCATTTCCACCTTTCCTTCTTTAACCCCAATCCAACTCCGAGCCTGTAAGCGTCGATCTCTGCATTGAGAAAAAGACAGAGGCCAACCAATAAGCCGGCTCGGCTCTCCCAGCATTATAAAAGGACTGAACCCCAGCACTAATTGGTTTTCATTTTGATCTCGGCAGCCTTTGAATAAGTGTCCCGCCCCTCGGGCAATGGAATGGTCCTAACCACTTTAATTACCGCCACTGTGGAGGGAGAGCACAAGACAGAGGAGGAGAGAGAGAGAGAGCAAGACGTGGAATAAAAGAGATGATTGCATGATGGAAGAAAAATCCAGTAGTCAGAGGCTTAGTGAGTGACGGGGAAAAAAGGAAGAGAGTCTTTGGATTCATGTAAGTGAAGCAATTTGACCAGTGTGCGAGACAAGTCTGTATCCGTGTTTTTCAGTGTGAGGCATGTTCTTTACATTGATGAGAGGTTCAACACTTTACAGGGTTTAAGGCTAGCATAAAAGAGATATATAAAAAGAGAGGTGCACCCTGCAGATGAGCAAGTTATTTTAGGATGCTTTCACAGGCTGCGTTTTTCCCCTTGGCCCGGGTCCTTTGGACACAAGTGAACACAGAACACACATTGTGAACAGACAATAGAAACAAAAGAAAACACTTTATTGCAAAGGGGGGCCTATTGTTGTTAATTTCGATGCTTTGTGGAGGTTGTCTGTTTTTTCTGTGCGAGTAAGTGCTCTGTTAGTCCTGTGAATCTTTGATTGTCAGTTTGCCCATGTCCTTGTGTTACAGTGAGATCTCTTTATGTGTGTGTGGTCCACAGGTGGAGCTCTGTTGGTGAAGAGGGAGGGCGCCAACATGGTTTGTCTGGTTTGGGGACTGGGGAGGAAGTACTTCTTTTGGATATATACCTCACTGGATGAGCGTGTAATACTGAAGTCTTACCGCAAAATCCAACAAACCTTGTCTGCTTTCTAGTCACAAACTCTCTGAGAGTCTTTTAAGTAACCAGTAGCTTCTGAAAAGTAAAATGTGCAACAATAGACTTTGATTGTGGTTTTGATGCTGTACATCTTATTTCCAGCGTTCAGCTGAAGTTGCTAATGACAATCTGATAATTGCTTTAACCTTAAGGTCTAAATAAAGCTGATTACAGACGTGTATTGAATCTTTTGGTTCGAGGTAATCATTCAGACTGTATATAATGCCACTGAACCACAACCCTTCTCATTAGAGAATATAGCCTTGTGTGTCTGAATGTTTGTGGGTGTATTATCTTCTCCACCTTTGCGTGTAATTTAGCCTTGGATGTTGGATGTATGGCTTAGAGGCAAGGTCAATGGGCCGTGTTGACTGCATGATTGTCTACTATCTTGTTCTGAAACCAATAGATCACCCGAGGGAGAGAAAAGCTGCGAGCCAGCCGGAGAGTGTGCGGAGACAGAATAATACATTTGGATCCTGAGGTTCAAGAGGGTGCTGGATAGAGGAGCTGTTCTCTTATCCTGAGCTCTACAGCAAACACAAGAAGAAACATCTGTGTCGTCATGGTGGAACCCATTAGTTATGTGCAAGCCTGTGAGGGACTCATTCAGGGTTCCAAGTCACGCAAACGGATTTCCAGCAACTGACTCAACGTCAAATGAAATGTTAAAATGACGCGTGATGCTACGCGCCGCAGATCCCCCTGAGCCATTTTCAACAGCAGATTTCATTTTCTCTCATCTTTCTGGCTTTTGAAGTGTCATTTACCAGTTGAATGACCACTAAGATTGGGCTGCTAAGTGACACTTCAAAGATGGGCTAACTCCAGCCTGCCTTCCGGATTGTCCCAAATTTTTTTTTAAATAAAAAGAATTGGTTGTACGGCGACACTGCAACCCGAAAACCTTCAAAAACTTTGTGCAAACTCAGCCACAGAATATCTGAACTTAATTCAGAATGCTTGGTAACAGATTTGAAATGTTCTTTATTGCCTCGAGCAACTTGAGCATGTTGTATCTTTTGGTTCAAGTACAAACAAATCACACGATTTGTAGTTACAGTCACATCATTTGCATTTCTGCAGCATCATGTGTCAATCAGCCTGAAGAAGGCAGAGAAAAGTCACTCTAATCAGTTCTGCAACACGCTGCTGTCATCACCAATCTACCCCATGGAGGTGTACAGAAGAAAAATAAACGCACATTTTGTTTGCTAATCTGTTGAGACTGCAGCACCACCGAGTTTCAAGTTGCTCCAATTTATCACAGTGACACCCACTTGTCTCTTACGAGATACTGAGTGGGTGAATCGAGGTAAACGCTACAATCTCTTTGATTTATTTTCATTTTGAGTCATGACTGGAAGTTTTGAGGAAGGTAGATTTGGAGGAAGGTTTTTTTTTGGAATAGGTGGCCGTTCAGACAGGACAGCTAAAAGAGAGTCGTCTGTACTGCTATTCAGCCTGACTTCATTATTTGTGAACATCATATGTGATCATCCAGAATGATCATGTTATTGTTGAATCCTGTGAACAGTCTGCCAGTACAAGAAAAACAAATGTACATTGTATGTTTTTTTTGGAAGTGTTGCCCTTATCAAGAACACAGTGGCCTGTATGACAGCATCACACTGCATGGGTTGATGTGTAGATATATGTTATGTATAATGGTCATTACCAGAGTTTACAAATAGAAGAATGGATTTTGTCCCCCTCTTCATATATAGGACATCATTAATTGTGAAAATTTCCCCAGAGAGTATTTTGTGTTTGGTTGGAAGAGAAAATAGGAAAAAAAAGTATTGATCCAAAGCTTTTCTAATTCCAGAAGATTCCATAGGATCCATGTACGCCACTCACTCTGTCGCTGATTGCGCCCTCTCTAGACAATGCTCACGTCTCCAGCGCATGCCTGCAGCGCCACTCCTCTCTGTTCTGCAAATATGTGCTAATCTGAGTCTGCGTCGAGGAAGGGGACGACAAAGAGGAAGACAACAAAATAAAAGTTTCTTCTACCTTGCATGATAAATGGTAAGGATTTCTCCCGGGTCAATGTGCAGAAGTACAAAAGAAGTCATTTAGACCTACGCATGATTGTTAAAAAAAAACTCAATACTGTTGTAAAATAAAAATATAATATCAATGGTGATGCAGGAGTTACATTTATAAAGATATTTGGTTCATGTTACAGGAACATTCCACAGGATCCGTGTCATGGTTTTGCTCTGTCTGACGGTACATACCCTAACCCCCGGGGACCGTTTCTGAACCGTAAGCACAGAACAGGAGAACTACAAGATCATGCAGGAATAAAGGGGAAAAATGTGCAGACAAAAGGTAACCTTGCCTTCCAAAAGTCGATTTTTGTGGTTCACTTGTTGCCCATTTTGAAGTAATGTTGATAAAGTGATGGGATATATATGATGAGCAGTCTGCACATTGTGTTTTATTTTGAAATTGACCCGTTGCTCCATGACTTCCCTTGCTCCTCTTTCACATCCTTCTTTACTTTTCCACTCCTTTCGCTTGCTTCCATCTCCTTTTTCTCCATCCATTCCACTTTTTCTGCTCCTCTTCTGCGTCCTATTTGTGGAGGTCTGCTGGCTTCAAATGCTTCAGAGCAGTCTAAGGTTTTTGTGTGTGTGTTAGTGCTGGTGTGTTCTCAGAGGGGTGTCTTTGGGTCTGAAGTGAAATATTTCTGCAAGGTTTGTGACCTTAGAATCTCAATTGCACTCACAGCAGGTCCACACACACACAAACGTTCTCTGTTCTGTCAAACTAAGTCAGTGTCCCGTTTTCATGCCTGCACATTACTCCTTCCCGTACTTTGTGTGCTGGTTTTGTTTATGCCAGCAGCACTTTCCACCGAGGAGTAGACCTCTGTGTGTTTGTTGGTGCATGTGCTTTTTTATCTTTTCATGTGTGTCTTCCTGTGTTGGTGTGTGAATTAGTTATTTTGTGACTGTGTGAACCTGCTGCATCTTCCTGTGGGTGTAAGTTTGTGGTTTTTTTCCCCTTTGTGTGTGTATATCATATTTGTTGGTTCATCATCAGGTTTAAGACTTTTAAAACAAGTCTTTTACCAAAACATATAAACAACTCTGGCGAGATACATCCATTCTAATGTTGCGTTCACGTGTTCCTGTAGCTGTTTGTCAGGAGGCTTAAGTTCTTAGGGTGGTTTCACACTTGGGACCCTAGGCCTGGATCCATGTACGCTTGACACCAAAGTCCGGTTGATCTGATCAGTGTCAACACATTGTACCTTACTAGTACCGTGAGCCATCGTCCCTGTATGACCAAAGTGGTCTTGATAGGTTTCCCTGTCAACCCTTTTTGTTTAAAGTGTTGTGGAAAACCCACAAATGAGACTCAGGTTGAGAAAAGGGTGAAAAAAAAATCCATTAAATGTAATTCCTCTAGGGTGTTTACCTTAAATAAGGATGGACTCTGCAATGTTACCAAAAACTTCTCTCACATTGACCGAATGACCTCTTTTCACAGGTGTCATCCATCCACAATGCTCACAATCTATTTAACGATTATTCTTTTTACATTTGCCCTTGTTGTGTCAAAACAGCTCCCACACACACTCTTGCCCTTTTATTCAGAATACTAAGATAGACATTGGCTTTATTCAGGCAGCAGTATTCAGTCACTGTGAATGGCAGGTAAATGGACATTGATTGTTGATAATTGTCACAGCGCTCTATGGATTTGTGCCGGCCTCTAGAAAGGGCAGATGCTATCTCGGTGTCGACCATGGCCGAAGCTAAATGGAGAGATGCCGATATCTCACTCAGCAAGATTCAGCACAGGACGGTTGGATGGATGTTTCGTCTTTGTGTGCATTTTTTGTGTGCTGGTGGATGTGTCCATCGCTATTCTTCCCCTTCTTTTTTTTTTTTTTTTACTGTATCAGTTTCTCTATACTCACAATTTCAGACAGTCTTTCTCTCTTTCTCTTACTGCCCATCTCTTCTGATGTCCACCCAATGTTAGCTTTTCTTTTGCTCGAGCATCACACTACATTTCAAGGAAATGTGGTGTGATGCTACTGCCAATTGGCATTGTGAGGGGCATGTAGCACCACGGATACATTTGAACAGATATGACTAAGTGGTAAAACAGGCCTGCAGGGTGCAGCTGACCCATGGCTCACAAATGCTTATACTGTATATATATCCTTCACTTTTAGGTCAGCAGTGAGCCACAATTTAAAGGAGCATTTCCAAACAATGCATGTCAACCATGTCAATGGAGAAAACTAAATACTGAAAACAGGCCACTTATAGACACCAGAGGCACATCTATGGCATCACATATCAGTAGATAGATTTAATCTACTGATCTATGATAGCTTAGTATGCTTAATTAACAAGACTGGCAGACTAAAAAAAAGGGGTGTGCATGCTCGAGTCCATGTCCACAAATCAGAGAACAACACAGAGAACATGACAGCTACTTTACTGACTGTGTGGCTTATTTTGAGTCATTTTGGTCAGACGCAGCCATAACACTCCGGGATTTTTCGTTAATGGAAGGTGGGGATCGATAATACTTAATGTTAGGGCTGGGGATCTTTGGTGTCCCACTAGGGTCTAGATTAGATTCAGAATCTATTTTCATTTGAAAACTATTCTGGATACATTGATCCATGGATTCAAATGTCTATTTTTGAATAAAAGTTCATACTTCAGGATCTACTCCTGTCACGTGTGAGACTCGCTGAATTTCTTGCTGCTTCATTTGGCATTCTACTGAGTTAAAGAGCTAACCTTAGCACTTATCAGGGAGTGACTTATTAGCCAATATATATATATATTTTTTTAAAGTTATGAATCTATTCACATGAATTGATTTTTTTATCCCATCCCTACTCAATGGGACGAACGTGCTTGGGTACGGTACAGATTGCCTAGTGTGAGTGCACCCTTTAGTTCATATTTAAAGCACAAGAAAAAATGATAGCAATCGAGCTGAGAGGAGCTGGAAATGAGTGACTCGTCCATGTAATCCTAAAACCAAGACAGAAAGTGCAGAAAATGAATGTCAGCAGCACACCTGCAAAAATGATCCCCAAGTGCAGTTCCTCCCATGTTACTCTACCCATTATGATGCCTCATGCATGCTGCCAAAAATAGCAAGCTTTATGTGGCAGAAAAGAGACTAACTTCGGCCGCAAAAATTTAATTACTGGTAAATGAAGGGAAAGAATGCAACAATACTGAAAGAATGACACTGAATGTAGATAATCGGTACGTAATTGATTGCCATTGTTCTGCAGTGAGTGTAATTCAGTCTGTCACATTCTGCTATGGACAGCAGTGTCATAATAACAATGATGCACCAACTGAACTGAGCTGAACTTAATTATTTCAGCCTCAACTGAGAGACAAACACAAAGCAGGATGGCAACTGTAAACTCTGAATATGTCACTGAAGCAAATAACATATCTGACTGGCCAATATGCTGATAAATGCCACAGCCCGAGGGAAAATGTGTGACTAAGACACGCATAGACAACCACTCAGTATTCCATTTGTCCGTGCATTTCAGCACCGACGTGAATACAAACTCCAAAATGTGGTCAGACTTTGAAATTGAATCTTTTTATATAATGCCCATTTCTTTGTGCGGTTCTCTCTCTGCTGCATTGAAAGTGAAGAGAGTGACAAAGTCAGAGAATGAACTGAACTCAGATATTCTGAGAGCGGCAGAGACCTGGAGATTGATTTTGCTGTTTTCTCGCCGTGTGAAATGGGAAGAGGTAGAAAGGCCAAGAGAAAAAATAGTGTGATGTGGACAGACAAGGAAATGGAAGACAGCTAGGATGATAGAGATATGAAGTGACAGAGAGGGAGGGAAAAAAAAAAGACTTTCACTCTGATAGAAAAAGTGAGATGATGTGATGATAACTGCAATGAGTTACAAAGTATAGAGGATAGAAAAAGAAGGAAGGGGGTAACCAAGAGTCCTAAGAAAAAAGAGAGAAAGATAGTGAAGTTATAGATTGAAAAATATAGGGTAGAAAGAGTATTAATTGTTCTATTTACACAGCAGGAATATCTGTCATACTAATGGAAGCAGTGCTGTACTCAACCATACTGTGGTAATTTTATTGAAATATACATTTTAACCAAATGATTACATCCTGTGATTTAAAATGAAACCAATGCGCATGTACATAAAACTGCATTTCCTCTAGTGTCCACTTGAGGCTGGCTGCAGAAGCCTCAGAAGTCATACACACCCCAAATTAAAATGTCCATGTTGACAGCAGGAATAAACATGTTTACAGCCTGGTACAAAATGATTTTGTTTTTGAAATTCCCATCTAGGGCTGGGCATTGCAAATAAGCTCATGCTATAAATGCTATAAGTTTTTAGCATGGGCTACGGCCCACAGGAGTCCATGCTGAACTGGATAAAATCTTGTAGCTTGATTAAGGCAGAACGCTCCAATATACTCTACTTGGATCAATAATAAGAAATTTTGAGGAACCCCATTTGAATTCCATGCGACCCCATTTGGGGTAGGAAGCCTGCCTTAAACCCAAAAACGGGTCTTTCTCTTTGCCACCTTTACCACTGGCACATCTGTAGACCCACACTTTTTTCAAAAAGGTTTTTATCCTGCACATTGAGGCTTCACTATCCCTCCATCCGGGTTGTGTGTTTGCTGATGTATATGTTGTTACACGAGGAGAGCCCAACAATTTACAGTTACTGTATATACATCATTCATCATGAGCGGTTCACTGAGCCTTGACATTCAGTGCTCCAGTTTGTACTGACATATGCATGATGATGCTGACATACTGCGGGGCTGTCTGCTCACTCTCTCTGTTTAACATAAGTAAATGATAAATGCAGTTGTTCTCTGCCTCCAAACAGTCCCCGAGGCGCTGAGCTTTTGATTTAAATGCTGGCCAAAGCAGAGTCCTAGGATAGCACTGTGGTTGTTGATTAATAAAGGCTGCCTTATTTAGATCGTGTTGTCTCTCTGTGATCTAAAGATGTTTTTAGGGGTTGGCAGGAAATTAAAAAGCATCCAAACGCACGATTATTCTTGTCATCTTTGCAATCCACAATACATTCTGGTTGCTGCTTTACTATACATTTCTGTTGGATATTTATGAACACTCAGCTTTCCCTTTCTCTCTGGAGGTCATAATCATTTCCCCCCTGGCCATGGTGCAGATTTGCAGTTAAAAATGCCATCGCACAGCCAACATAAAAACAAATAAATAGTGTATTTGTCTGATTTTATTCTAGGTTAGGGGTTTGGGAGATGACCTGAGCTAAGATTTTGATGACAGATGTCATTTGTCATGTTGTTAGGTGTTCCCTGTGCTCACATAGCCTGTCTTCCTCCTATCATTTATGTTGTAGGTGAAGCAGTGTACACCTCCGAGACGTTGTCGGTCTATCACAGAGCAAACAAAAACACTCAAACAACCATTCATCTTTAGCCATTCTCATTTCCCTGTTGAGTACATGTTTGAAGTTTGGGAGGGCACGTGCAGGATCAGGTTAACACCATGGACATCAATGGGGAGTACTCACAGTTTAACCACCATGTTGCCATATTTCTAAGACGTCCTCTTAGACTTTATTGTGTGACTAGCAGTCTGATGTTCTGTATTTTTATGTCCCTCCGATTTGTTTTCCACGGACGCCCTTTATGTGGAAATACAACCATGCATTTCATCATGTCTTTTTTCCCATAATAACGACATTTCAATCATTTTCTCAAGATGTCGACTGATTAATCCCCATAAGCACGTTGAAATCTTGAGAAAACAAAATGTACTCGTCATCACAGGAAAACAGGAAAATGTCCGCCGTTTGTCCGTTTAGTGCTTCCGTACTTTTCAAATGACCTACATTATCTATATCATGCTGGAGAAGCAGTATTCTTTCAGACATATTTCAGTCCCAAGCCATCATCAGGAATTTTGGAAACACATGTCCAAAGCCAAGGAATTAAATTTCCACATTAATAAAATATCCTCAAGTCAGAAAAGAAGTCAAAACTCAAGTTCCAAATCAAGCAGGACGAAGTTTCACTTCAAAAACACGTCCTATCACCTGCATGTATTTATTGTATAAATAATTGAAGAGTGGACATTAAGTCGGGGCATCTCTGACACGATCATTAGGCATATACTGTATATCCTCATAATTAGTCACAGAGCAGATGGAGTTTCCCACGAAAAAATGCGGCCAACAATTAAAAGTTTTTGTTCATTTATCAAACCTTTGATTGATAATATAATAGAGTGAGGGAGACTGCTGACTGATGTGACCTCTCTTGACAATATCTGAATGAAATCAGTGTGGGTCCTGTGAACATATACATATTGCAGATACATTCGTACGTAATGATGAACGGTGAATGTTTTGGCACTGGAGGACAGTGTGAATGTAGCAGCGACGTGGTGTCATTCTCAGGTTTTTATTATGTTTGTGACCCTCCCACTCTGTTTTTCGACGCGATCCAGCGCTGGAAACCTTTGATCTGCCCCCTCGTTTATATGCATTTTCATTCACAAGCTGATTTGCATTGACCATTTATGGTTGAATGTGGGCGTGTAGAGGGCGGAACATGGGCTTGATCTACGTGTGCACATTTCCAGGTGGATCGAGATTCATAAAGGGAACATTGCGTGCAGGTGTGCGTTCCAACGGTTTTATAAATCTGACTTATTTTGGCGCACGTACACTTTTAGTATGGATTCTACGCTCTGTTTTATAAATGAGACCCCAGATCAGTTTCAGATTTAATAACAAGGCTCAAGTCAAATTCACCAGTTGAGTCCCCTGTAAAGAGTTTAAATGTCCAAGTTTAGATCAACAAATTTGAACTCAAGTCCCAAACAGACACAGAAGGTGAGAGTCGAGTCCTACAGCGAGGTAATGTCAAACAAACATGCTATTTGATACGGTCTTAAACACAGCTCAGGTCAGGGTCTTACAGGGTTCACCTGGATGGCACTTCACGATACGATATTAAATTCTTTCATTTAAAAACTAATGTATGTGCATTCATTTACGTGTGAGGCAAATGCTTGAAATGAAAAGGAGATAAGGTGTGTTTCAGCTTTTTAATTCATCATTATCCATTTACTTATTTCTATTCTGATACAATCTTCCTCTGGTTGCATATGCAGTTACTCCCCTAAGGGGGCATGTTAAAACACAAAGGGGAGATTTCCTCAGACATCTCTTGTGTTTTTAGTGCATTAATATTTTAATCCACACACACACGTAGGCACGCACGCACACACACTGTTGGATGTAACTCATCTTTAAATCATGATTTTATTTTTTCCTACTCACCTGAAACAAGCTTTCTGTTGGCCACACGGCATTACGGTGTACAAGTGTTTCCACAATTAACATATTGTAAGCACACGGGCGACTGCATAAGCTCATACACACTCACCGCATGCAAATACACACACCTACAACGCACACAAAGCCTACCTCTTTTGTTTCCGACTCACCCAGGAAATGTTGTATTTAACTTATGCATAAAACATGATCTTAAGGCCACCGGAGACAGAATCTCAGAGGACACTTTAGCAGTTTTACTTCTGCGTTTTGTTTAGATCAAAACAATGGAGAGAGACACAAAGCAAGATATCTGTAGTTCAACAGAATAATCTTTTGATTTGAGGATTTAATTTGACCACTTAAATGACAGTTAATAAACTCTGACATCTTAAAGAGGTCATATTATGCCCTTTTTGGGGTTCGTATACTTAATCTATGTACCTACTAAAGTATGTTCACAATAGCTAAAGTTCTAAAAAAGTGTCTGTTTTCATGTACTGCAGCTCCATGCACCGGCTCGCTTCTGACTCTCTCTCTAAGGTTCTGAAGTGCCCACGTTCAGAGTCCCCACGTGTGCCAAGTCTGATCTGATTGGTCGGCCTGTCGGCTCTGCCGTAATTGGTCAGTCGCTCAGCACGGTTCTCGGAAATGTCACGCCCCTTTTACCATATTGGGAATGCAGCCACTTTGGCTCCGAGCAGAGCAAAAACATTAGCACCTTAGCACTACTGTGCTACCGCAGGCTACGGCATATCGTGGGCGTGCTACAGAAGTTAACAGGCGTGCAACATGAGCTGCTGGGCTTGCCACAACGAGCCAATGGGCTTAGATCAGTGATCTCACACTGACAAGACGTCACACTGGCAAAAAGAATTTCGAGGGGGGCTAGAACTGAGCGTTACATGCAGCTAATGCTAAGACTTGTGTGGATTTTGCAGTTGCATGAGGATACCATCAAATCTTTAAGTAGTGCAAATAATTCAAATTTAGTTAGAAACTTTAAAGTTTCAGAAGCTTTAAATTAATTTAAATGTGTCTAACGATAACTTATGCCGACTTTGAGTGTGAGACGGACAGATGGATTGGTGCAGCGTCAGCAGTATTGCGACTGTTGTGCCAGACAGTCGTGGTGAAGGCAAAGCTTTCCACTAGTCAATCCATGTTCCAACCTTCAAATATGGTCATGAGCTTTGGTTAGTGACTGCAGGAATGAGATCCCTGATACAAGAATCTGAAATGACTTTTCTCCAAAGGGTGGCTCAGCCTTAGAGAATGGGCGAGGAGCTCAGACATCCAGAGGGAGCTCAGAGTAGAGCTGTCGCTCCTTTGCATCGAGAGGGGTCAGGGTCAGCTGAGATGGTTCAGAGATCTGATTTGGATGCCTCCTGGTCGCATCCCTCTGGAGGTCTTCAGTCAGAACTCTATTGTCTTCATTGAACATCCAACTGGGAGGAGACTGCGGGTTAGATCTAAGACGCGCTGGAGGGATTACATATCCCTTCTGATCTGGAAACGCCTTGGGATCCCTCAGGAGGAGTTAGAAAACATTGCTGGGGAGAGAGGCATCTGGGGCAACTTGCTTAGCCTGCTGCCACCATTACCTGACCCCAGATAAGCAGAAGAAAATTATGCATAGTATGGATCACCAAAACTTTTTTCTAAATGACTTTTTGAAAGACTACAGACTTAAATATTCAGCTTTTGAAAAACTGTGGGTCGATTGCTTCATCAACAATGTTCAGACTAACCCTGAGATCTAAACACGTTCTCCATCATGAAAAAATAAACACAATCACAATTTCAGATGGAGGTTAAATATCACACTTCTCTCTTTCCATCACCGGAATAATTATCCTGCAATATTTACTATTTACTTTTAATTTATTAACACAAACCCCTTTAGATGAACCACTTAAGGCTTGCTGCAAAAGTCACACGTTTCACACACAAATACACACCTTTTTTAAAAAAGAAAAAAAGCTAATTTTGACAGCAGAAAGAACAGCTAATAAAATGTCACATTGTACAATTTCATTCAGCCCTAGCTGGCAGTGTTTATTCAGAGGAGGGCCTAAATAGGTGTTTCTGAATCTTGGGGACTATCACATAACCATTAGAACTGGTCCCTTAAAACACAATTATCTTACACTTTGGCTACCAACTGTTGAAAGATACCTTTTTCTTGACACATTTTGGTTAAGTGACCTTTAAAGGATTACAGTAAGATCACCTTTTGAACCTGACTTGGTTGACATATGTTAACCAATGAAACGTTCAATTAGGCAGACAATGTGCTAAGAAGACACTGCCAAGCACTCAAGCAGTAAGACACACTATCATTTCAGCAATATGGTGTTCCCAAAGAAAGTCTGATGTCAAGGGCATGAGCAGTAGATGGAACAGTAATGTAACAAATGAGTGAAGGACTCCCAAGTGCATAAGTAATAAAGAGCAAGGTTATTCCTGAAGTCAATGATGCTTTGATGAAGCTTGCCACCATAATGGTGATAAAGACCAAAATCAATCCGCTCAGAATGAACTGTCTTCAACTGATAGAACCCCGAGTGAGCATATTGAGAGTGTAAGACTAAAAGCATTTTATAACCTTAGCAGGACACGTTTCCAGCTCTGCTTTGGATTCTGTCCCAGTTTATCATGAAATAATTACTCCTAAACCACAGGGACTAAACCACTAGAAAAAACAAGGCAGT
This sequence comes from Labrus mixtus, assembly GCF_963584025.1. Taxonomy (NCBI): domain Eukaryota; kingdom Metazoa; phylum Chordata; class Actinopteri; order Labriformes; family Labridae; genus Labrus; species Labrus mixtus. The sequence goes on from NC_083621.1 coordinate 23,509,663, forward strand.
GACACATTGTAAGGAGCTGCCCAGAAAGTATAGCTGGCAGTATTGCTGGAATGACATATTAAGACCTTAACTAAGTCACATTTGGTAGAAGCTGTGAACTTTGTTGTAAATGGGTGCAAGAATTGGCGAAACATACACAAGAAGAGATGATAGGTGACAGGACTTGGTCGGACCGGACTCAAGAACCTGGCGTCAGGATTGTGCAGTATCAACACACCGTCCCCACCCTGTGAGACTGTAAAGCCACCCAGAGATGGGGGGGTTGTTGAAAGAACAAGGACAAGGACAAGCAAACACAGGGAGGGACGATAAGCGATAGGACTTGGTCGGATCGGACTCAAGAACCTGGCTGTAGGACCGTACAGCCTCACTGCACCATCCCCACGCACTGGGCTGTTAGGCCAAACAGGAGGGCTAAGGCTTTATTTGGAGGAAGACATTTTTGAAAAAAGAAACTGAAAAAGCGTCGGGAAAGGAATCAGTTCGGCTTCATTTTCCCCTCCAGACGCTCCTCAATTCCACTTATTTTATTTTATTATTTTTATTAAATTTTCTTATATTCCATTATTATGTTTTCTGTTTCTTTTTTATGTAAATAATTAAACTCAAGGCACATGAACAGGTGCTTCAAAGGAGTTTCAAACATTCCAACTTAGTAGAAGGCATAAGAAGCAAAAAATATAATATAATAATAAAAAGACCTCATCAATATTATAATATAATAATAAAGTAATGTAATAATAATATTATTCATTTCATGTCTTGGAGGACCCACCGCCAGGGCCCGTTCCCAGTGAACATGGGGGTCCAAGTGATCATTTCCCTCATATCATCCAACACCATGGAGTAGTGATTCCGTAATGTAATTAGGGATGAGCAGGTTCAGGATTTGGCATTGTGATGGCTATCCAAGTTTGTCATCTCCAGTGGGGAAGAGGGGCGGATAGACCGGATGAAGCGTTCCTCTATTTGGTGCAGGTTAAGGGGCGTGTGCAACTCAGGTTAAGAGTTATGGGTAAGGTTAGGGCAAACAAAGACAAACTTGGGGTTAAGTGTCTTGCCCAAGGACACATGGGACATGTGGCTGCAACAACATGCAGCCTCTGCCCCCCCAATCCCTGTCAACCAACATGTTTCTTTTCTCCTTGACTAGCCACTGAACGGGGGAGTGGCAGGAACAATGTGGGTGAGAGGTAGGTGGCGGTGCAAGACATGCAGCAAAAGTAAACCTCCAGACATGATCTCACAGCGTCAGCTTCAAGCTCCATGGGCCCGGTACGCTGCCACAGGAACACCTTCCTGACGGATTCTGCCTCAGGGCGTTTTAATTATGCTCTCAGCCGTCATAATACTCTCCCTCTGTGTGTGTGTGTGTGTGTGTGTCTGTGCGTGGGGGGTTCAGAATCACAGTTGGATTTAAAATAGTCCCTGTTGTCTGCTATTGTCTCTCGTGCTTTGATGTTCTTGGTAGTGAGTAGTTAGTAATTAGCACGCCTACACAATATGGCACATTTTGTCCTCTTATTCATTCTCTCCTTTACTTTATTTTTTCCAAATAAACGGGCGGCACACGCCTTCCTTTCTTTTTTACATTTGACTGTTAATCATTCTCCACATACAGGTAGCATTTGCTTCTTTCACATTCTCCGAGTCCTGTTTGCAGTGAAGCATTCAGCCTATTATTTTCTTGTTTCCCAGTACAATAATTAACCCTGCAATCTCCCACTTCTATTTTTTAACGTGGGTTTTTTTTTTCCAGCGCCCCTCTTCCGAACCTCTAAGTCTTTCATCCTTCTTTTTTTCATGTAGCATTTGCTTTTTTCATAATAGCACAGGGATGTGTTCTGCTTACCAAGAGAGCTGTGTCATTTACCAACACATGGGAAATTACCACCTATTGTTGTTGGGGAATGAACAGGGGCGGTGGTGTATAATAGGTTTAAGCATGTAAATGAATCATCAAGCCAAACCTTCTTACTCTCCTGTTATTCCCATTTCATTTGGTCTCTCTCTTCCCTCCAGTCTCCGCTGCTGGTTTTGAACCTCTCTCACTTCTCTTTCTAATTCTTCCACTCTCAGGCCTGATCTCTATTTCGGTCTTGGCTTGTTCCATTTCATGCGGGAGGGAGCTGCAGCTCTGACCTTTGCAGCTTTTTCTATTGTTGGTGGTTATCTTGGCAATCCAGGATTTGAAGTGTACTGTTAATTCTCTCTAAATAGTAGCCTTAACTGCTGTGAACCTATATTTGAAACAGGCTTCTAGAGGATGCTGTATATTTGATACTATTTTTAAATAACTGTGGAGCTTCCGGGAGCGGAAATCTTTGTTTCTGGCTACGATGTGAAAAGAAAAACAGCAGCAACACTTTTACTTTTCTTCTTTGTTTTTCATTTTGATTCTGCTTTCCTAGTTTTTAATTACCAGCTGTTGCCACTGGAACTCAATACCACTTATTTAAAAAGCTCTCTCACTGGAGTACTGTAACATGCAGCCCTGTTCTCCCTCTGTTTCTCCCTCTACCTGCTGCACACCTGTTCTCTCTCTCCTTGATTATCCCTTCTCCTTCACCTGCTGCACACCTGAGAGCAATCTGTACTCAGGGAGGAGGAGACTTCCACCAGATGCGTGTTCGGTCCGACTCTGCTCCGTTCCGGCAGCGCACTTTATCTAATGTGTGTGTATTTTTTTGTTTCTTTAAGTTGATGTTGTCTTCTTAGGTAGTTTAGGGGGAAGTGCAGAGAGCAATGGCCATTCTTTTTTTCTGTCTGGGGTCTCCGGCCCCTTTTGTTTCTTTGGTTTCTTATTTATCCTTGATTACTTTGGGGGGGATATTTACATTTAATAAAGCTTGAGTTTTAAAATCATATATCTGTGTGGCGGCCTTCAGTCTCCATGTTTTTAGCCTTGATTTAATTATTTGCATTAAGGAGGCCGTAACAAGTACACCTGTTAGATCCAACAATACATCGATGTGAACTGTAAAACGTGTATCAACAGAAGTGCTGACTCAGTAAGAATCAAGCTCTATCATTATAAATTATGTGCATTAAAGGGAGTGACTTCATACCCATCTTTGTTTTAATATACACCCTCAGTAATCCAGATAGACCTTTTTTTTCCTTGTCATTGTTGGCCATCTCAGAGAACCAGCCTATTCTCACTCCCAGATCTTTAAGTATATCAGCTTAGTCAGCGGCCAAGCAAACAGGAGAGGAAAGAAAATGGTACCACGGTAGCTTCATTAAGGGTTTCAGACCACTAGCTCAGTGGTTCTCTACTGGTCTAGCCTCAGGATCCACTACCAACTCCTTTAGGAAAAATCACAACCCAAATATCCCATATCTTTCAACCAATCAGATTTATTTAATGAAGAATTGTGCTGTATGGACCTCAGATGGTAAAACAAATGACAAAACAAAGACACAGAACAAACAAACATGTTTAAAAAGCGCTTCAAATACTTTTTGACATAATGTTTTTTTCCAGGCATACCTTCGTGAGCTGTTTAAAATGGCCTGTGAACCACTTTTAAGTCCTGGCCTACCAGTTGAGATCCGCTGCTCTAGCTTGTTGCTTGTTGTTATAAGATCTGAATCAGCTGAGGTTGTATCAGGAGCTCCAGTGGCAGTGGTTGGGTAAAGTAAACTAACATCCAGAAGAAGAGTTGTGATTCCCAATTTTAAACCAATGGTCACTGTTGACAACTATTAGTCTACAAAACCTATGTAAGTTACGTTACATACGCCAATTTGAATACTATTGTACTGTTTGCACGTTTGTTATGTCATAATGGCTGTGGCTCAGCTGGCAGGGTTGTCATCTCTCAACCGGAAGGTCGAGGGTTCGATTCCCAGCTCCTGCAACAACATGTCCGATGTATCTTTGTGGAAGACACTTAACCCCAAGTTGCTCCTGCTTCATGGCCAGTGTATGAATGTACATGATACTGATGGACACTTTACATATCAACTTGTGCCATCAGTGTGTGAACGGGTAGGTTGTAAAGGCGCTTTGAGTTGTCAGAAGACTAGAAAAGCGCTATATAAGCTCAAGTCCATTTGCCATGCAGAAAAACCAACTCCAAAACGTCATCAAAAACATATGTAGTCAAATATACACTTTCTAACTTGCAAACAAACAATTATTTGCAACCTTCTGGTTCCAGACTTTCATCAGACAACGTTTGTTTGCAAGTTGGCCAGTGTGCAGGATTTCACCATGCAGAAGAACACCATGAAGCTGTCATCCAAACCGGCCTCTGATCAGCACCATGGACAGCAGCTGGAGTAGCACATTAAACCACGCTGCACTAGCAGCCAAACCGCCTCAGCCTGTTTAGTTAAACTACCAAACATCCGAAACCAGTTCACTTGGGAGCTTACACTGTGTACTGATGAGAATAAATGAAAGACTTCAAATGAAATGAAATCAACCTTTATTCATGGTGGCTGTTAGTTTAAATGTAGTCAATAAAATAATCATATTTGACAATTGCCAGTTTTCCTTCCTTGTCATTTCCTCTGGATTACATCATCAGCCTGAGGTATTAAATATAATGTCGAGTTTTCTCCATTTCTGCGTCTCTCTGTTTTTTTTTTTTGTACTACAATTTTGTGAGTGCCTCTGAGGGCTGTTTAAATTTAACTGTGAGGTTCAAATGTGCCTCAGAGAAATAAAATACTAATATGCCATATGCATCAAGAGCAACAGACAATCAGTTACAGAAAGGGACCAATAAAATGTGTATCAATATTTAATCATCTCTGTAGTTCTTATCCTCTTCATATTCTTCCATGTTTCTTTTTCTTATTACACCTAAGGTAATTATGCCTCTCTCTTTCACCTTTTTTTCCTCTAGTCTGAGTGTCTATTTTAGAACAAAAGACGTCACCTGTGACACAAAAAAAACTGGAAATTCTTACAATTTCTCTCTGAACTCTGCACAAACTGTCTCCCTCTTCACCATCCATCTCCCCCCCTCTCTCCTCCTTTTGATAGCTGCTAGGAACGATCTTTATCAGAGGAGACAGAATTGAGACTTCACAGTTAGTCTTTCTTTAATCTCCTCAACCCTCTGCCATCTCTGAGATTACTGAAGTGGTGTGTGTGTGTGTGTGTGTGTGTGTGTGTGTGTGTGTGTGTGTGTGAGCTTGGTTGTGTGGATTGAGAATGTATTTAGTGTGTCTGCTTGCATCACACACCTCACAGTAGTCCAGGTAATATTGTGTTTTGTACTATTTGTTTGCACGTGTGTCAGGTCTCAGTTTCTGTGTCGGCTAATAGGTTTTATCATATTATTATTATTCTCTTGAAAAAGACAGAACATGTATACATCCATTAAGTATAACAGGGAGGGGGGCTGGAGCCGGTTCCAGCTGTCATTGGGCGAGATGTGGGGTACACCCTGGACTGTACGCCAGGCAATCACAGAGCAGACATATAGAGACAGACAAACAGTCACACTCACAGTCACACCTAGGAGCAATTTAGATTCACTTATTGACCTAAAGAGAATGTCTTTGGACTGTGGGAGGATGTCGGAGTACCCGGAGATAACCCACACAAACTTCACACAGAGAAGCTCCTGTCCGACAGGGGATTCAAACCAGGAACCTTCTCGCTGCGAGGCGTCAGGGCTGACCACTGCACCACCGTGCAAAAAAAAAAAGTTTGTGATCAAGTGATCAACCACTTCAGATCAAAAAGCACACGCAAGAACAATTCCTTTACAAATGTTGTTTAAGTAAAACACTTACCATCATGAAGTCACTTTGCAGAGTTTCTTTTGGGTCAACTGATGCATGAAAGTCCAACGCTGGTTCATATTTTGAAAAGATGTAAGAAGTTTTCATGCTTCTGATTTGTTATGCAACCTTTTTTAAAAAAAAAAATGCAAATACTCACAAGAATTGCCAGCAAATCAGCAAAGGAAAAACTAAGGAGGGTGTTGTGATGAAAAGCATTGCCGCTTGCCAAAAACAAAACTGCAAACACAATATTTGTGTCCTGTTCCAATGCACGGCCGAGCCTCAAAACAGCTGCTCTGAGTGCAGTTGGTAAAGGTCAGGGGAAACAAAGCTAAAGTCTGAGTTTCCTTCTCCACGTATAGGTGCAGTAAAACTGGGAAGAGTTAGAAAGAGGATGCATACGGAACTGTTAACACCTCAGTTTAGCATCAGAGCGATGTCAAAGAACAACTCTGCTTTAGAAAGTCTACTTCACAGAGAGAGCTGCTGAAGAGGTGTGTAGTGAGAACTTTTCCGCACAGTCACGGCTGAAGTCTGTGTTACCACCCACGATATGCTGTATGTGTATGCTGTACATAATAGACTCTGGAAGAGTCAGATAAACACTCTTCTGCTTGCTGTAAATGAAGTCTTGATTCCTCACAAACAGGTACACTCCACTGCAGCTTTTAGATTAGGTTGTGCCCATTTGAGTGAATCATTAATGATTTGTATCCCGTTGAATATCAGAATAGGAACGGGCGTCTAACCTTTGCATGCACCAGTGAAGCAAATAAAGTATTGACTCATGGGATCACACTTTGACATGTGCTTGTTTGTGTGTTGGTGTGTAACACAAATTGATCACATCCTGACCCTGATCAGCCGTAGTGTGAACAGGCCCTGAGATATACACAATGATTAATGACCGTATTGAAAAGGTAGGACATTTACATTGGTGCTAAGATCTTGAAAAACGCTTGAAATCTTGGAAGTTTGGGGTAAGGAGCAGTCGTTTTTTGCATCCTCAATCGGAACATGCCAGCTTTACGCCTGACCACACGGCATTTTAGGACAAACAACACACAAACGGGAGCGCAAGTTAATTTGCTATTTAAACAACATGAGTGCTGGAAGTAAAAGTGACAACTGTGTCAAGTGGGGAAAAAAAGGATAGGCACATGTGCTGCACCTAAAAACACTTAGCGCCCCATAGGGCCCCGTGTCTTTTTCATGGGGTCAGTCGGCCCCAACATTAAAACCTCTCTCTTGCACACTCACACAATGTCACACGTGTAAATTAATGGACAAAGGTTATAGGAATAACAAACTACTGTGTCATTTCCTCATTTTAATTAAAGTTAAAAATGATCAGATTTCACTTTAATCACTCTGGTCTGTTATTAAACAGAAATATGATTCATCATACACTAGGATTTCAATAACCCTGCCACCTACACAATAACCAAGATTCATTATTCAATAATCTAATGCACATGCACTGTACAATTTGTGCAAACAGGCGTACACGTTCTCAGTTGTTTTGCGTCATGAGACTTGTGACTATATTGAATCACTGATGGTCGTGTTCACTAGAATAAAATGAAACTACTGTGTTAAAGGTACCCTGTGGAGTTGTAATATTGCTACGTGTGGGCGGCTCCTTTCTTTGTATGTCGTGGACAAGGAAGTGTAAAACGCATGTAGGAGTATTGCTGGAAATACACTACACACTCCTGACTTACAGTCTGTGGCTTTAATGCACTGAGAGACACTGCAATGTGTCGCCATCAGAAAATCAGCCTTGAAAAGTTTTTATGAGGAAAGAAATGCACTCAACATGTAGCCTAATGCTAAAAGGGGCCATTCATTGAAGGATGTGCGACTTTTTATACATAAATATAACATAAATCCAGTATATCCTCTGTGAATGTCTCTCTGTCTCTCATGACTGTCTACAATGAGTGAGAAGAGTGAGTCCCACCAGCTGTGTTGTTGTCAGGGCCGTGTTTACATGGACGGGACGGCCTTGCATACAAAGCTGTTTTAGTCAATGACCAGAGAAAAAAAGTAGAATAACATAGCCTACTCACTGCTTATTTGGATGTCACATGAGTGCCTTTCGATCACGGTCATTCTGTGTCAATTTATGTGCAATATGAGTTAACTAAAGTGTGCTAACATTGGCCCGCTAACAAAACAATGCAGACCACTGCAGCTCAAGCCGACGGCAATTTTGTCCGCCGCTTGCGCTTAATGGTGCTTCATTGTGGTGTCATCTAATTAATAGCTCCTTCGTGCGAGCGTGAGTGGAGAGGGGGTTGGAGGTGTGTTGCTGGAGGAGAGCGGAGGCTTCAGAATAGCGGAGCTGTTGCCAAACAGCAGTTTGTTTTGGTTTCATGCTGGTGCTCAAGGGCGACGTCTACTGAAAAGTTGCACATTCTTCCTTTAATAAACTGTTGTTTAACACATCGTCTATGTAATGGCATTATAGTATGAGAAGCAAAGACCTTTGATGAGAAGCACTGAAGCCGAGAGGTGAGAAATAGTTCAAGCCACTTCACATAATTTGTATTGATTGGAAGTCATCCATTCTTTCTCTGCCTGCCATAGAGTTTCACCTGTCTATAAATCATTAAGAACATTGCCTGCCATACGTTTAAATCCATCTCCATTAACAAATGTGTTTCACTTTTTTTTAACTGTGCTGTGATCTTTGAGTTTTTCTGTTCTGTATGATGCATCTGCAGAGATTTATTTTATTTTTTTCACATCTGCTGTACAGGAGAAGCTCTGTAGTAAGTATGTCGTCACTCAGAGCGATCTCTATATATGTGTTTTTAACTCAGATTTGCACTCCTGAGAACTTCTAGAGAATTTCATGAAGGCGGTTATAACATCAACTCACGCACATCAGCTCAAGTCCATTTACACTTTAACAAGGCTATAGAGGCTCTGACAGAGCCACCCAACACACTTGCATCCAATCACGTCGCTTAAAAATACAGCGATAATCCAAAGGGAATTCTCAACTGAAGTATTCGGCAAAGGAACATCAGTGCCAGCTGTAAAATAGGGATGTGAGGTGGCTCTGGGTGCAATAGTATTAGAATCTAGAGACCCACTACCTTGTCTTTACGTTTCTGTTTCTCTTAACTTCTTTAAATGGGGAACTTGCACTGAACACCCATGGTGTACTCCCTCCTTGGGTTGAAAACATATTTTGAGACAGGTGACTCCTTACTCAGCAAGCAAGCTAGAAGATAATACTAGTGAACATGAAGACATGATGCTTGTTCTTTGATCAGAGTTGAACTGACAAACTGTTTCCCTGCCTTCTTTCTAGGTAGCTAATGTAGTTATTTGTCTATGTGACACACACGTGTACATACGTTGATGAATGACATTGCATTCGGGGGGGCTTTGTGTGTTTACTTCCTGAAACACTCAGACACTCCAGCACATTGCCTGCAGGCACAATAGTATCTCCATTATGTGAGTGTATGAGTGACAGAGAGAGAGAGAGAGAGAGAAGAGGATGTGATTTGAGGGCTTTCCTCTGAAGAAGTTGATTTTGTGTTTGCACGTGGCTCACTCAATGACTCCGCGTCCTTGCTTTTAAACGAGGGGGCGATAAATTAATTTATTTCAGCCTTCAGTGACGGCTGGCTTATGAGACGGAAATTAAAAAAGTCGTAGGTTTCGAGACGGCTGTGACTTTGAGTGTATGTATGCCCCACATGTTCCTGCGTGTGTCACTCCCTTCGTTTATGTGCTTGTGTGTACGTGTCCCAGAAAAAATTCAAGCTCCGCCCATGCCTCCCAAGCAGATTGAATAAAGGGAGCAGAAGTAATTAGTATTTTCAGCAGCAAAACAATACAAATACAAACATAAATCTCTACTGCTTAGGAGAATATTACACGGGGATTAATAATTCCGGGAGAGCGTAAGAATTTACATAAAAAAGTAATTATTCAAAGGGAATGCATGGATTTCTCTAGGCTTGCATTCATTTGTTCCACTTTAGATGCATTTGCAGATGTGATATGTGTTTGGAAACTGACTCGCAGTGTCTTGAAGGAGCTGTGCACTTTAGTGTCATATTTTAGGATGTGTCCGAGTAAACGTTGAAAGGTAAATGGACATGAGCTTACATCGCTCTTTTCTAGTCTTCTGACTACTCAAAGGGCTTTTACACTACAGGTCACACCTACACATTGACACCCTGAGGGCAGAGGCTGCTATGTAAAGGAATGGAGCGATTGCACTGAAATGACAAACTGAGGGAAGAGATTTTAAAAATTTGACAGCAGCAGGATGATTGGTTAGGAGACCTTATGGTTGGATTATTACTTTAAGACCCATAATTAGCTTATCACCAGAGCAGGGACACGGAGGAAGTGGTAGAGAGGGCGTGGCTAAAGCCTAAATTCCACCAGATGCGTGATCGGTCTGTCTGCACTCCATTGGGGTGGCTGTGGCTCAATTGGTTGAGTTGTCGCTTCACAACCGAAAGGCCAAGGGTTCAATCCCCAGCTGGCCAAATGTCCAATGTGTCCTTGGGCAAGACACCCAACCCCAAATTGCTCCCGCTGCTTCAGTGGCAGTGTATGAATGGGATTAGTTACTTCTGATGGATGATACTACATCATCACTACCATCAGTGTGTGAAAGGGTGGGTGTGACATGCAGTGTAAAAGCACTTTGAGTAGTTGGAAGACTAGAAAAGCGCTATATAAGCTCAAGTCCATTTACCATTACAGCAGCCAAGCGAATTGGGTTTTACTTTTATTCAGTGTGTGCTTCCACCGTCTCTGTGCGCTGCGTCTCAGCTCCTGAAGTCCGCAGCCCTGTGCAGCAGACACACAAGGCTTCTATATTTTGGTGGAAGTATATTCTTTGATAAGTGGTGGTGCTTTTGTTCCACTCTCCAAATAGGAAAATACAGAAATACTCCATGTTAATGTCAGACATATAATGGAAAATGAAGGAGATTTGCATAATCAGAAATCAACCCCACACAAGAACCAGCCGTCTAATTACCCTAACATTTTAATGGGAGGATAAAAGTTTTCTTCTCCTGATATCTCACTGCGGATGACTCATCTGGTCGTCTGTTGACTTTCTAAAACCGTGAGTTTTGCAAAGAACATCTATTATATCGGTGAGATTTGCATATTTGAATATTTATAGAGTCAGAATCTCGGTATGGAATAAAGAGACGATCTTCTGCCAGCTCCTATTTTAATGTGGGGAAACAATGTTAATCAAATAATGAGTCATAGCAGAGGGGTTTTTATGTACTCAATTACTCTGTACCTGGTTTCAACAGTGTAGTGCAAACTTTTTTTGTCCCAGTGAGTAATTTCTTACCTGTATGTTGTGTCTGTGTTCATTTCACTGTTTCCATGTTATCATCCCATCCAGACGTCCACTTTGCCACACAGGTGATCATTACCATGAGCTCAGCCCACATGGTGCTGATGCATATTCATCGAAAAGGCGTGTGAAATGCTGCCGTCGTTTACTGTGCGTTAGTCATCAGTCAGAGGTTAGTGAACACATGTGCACCAGAGTGATGTGTTTCATCACACCCGTCACAACTACAAAGCACATGTGTGTGTGTGTGTCTGAAGTACCTGTGATACATGAAGAGTGTGTGAAAAGCTTGTTTGTAGCGTTTGTTTGGAACAAATGATGTTAGTGCTTCTTTAAAAATATATTTTTTTATTAAACAAGCCCTGAATCATTAAAATGCTCCTTTTTTTTTTTTTTTTTTTAAATAACGAGCCACCAGTTACAACATGATGGGTTTTGATTCGGTGCACACACAAACTGCCTACCAGGATAAATGGGAGGTACTTAAAATGTGTGTGTGTATGTGTTTCCCCTGCTGAATTAAGTAAAGGTTATTATGTGAGAATTATCCATCTGCTGGCACCAAAACCAAATTTTGTAGCCACCTGAGTCCAATTTCTGTACAGCTACCGTCAACCTCTCATATGACCTCAGCAACACACACACACACACACACACACACACACACACACACAGAGTCACAAAATAGATCAAATACAATCCCAACAGAATAGGCCTACAGATACTATGTGTTTAAACTTTCCAGCAAGAAGGGATGTGATTCTTCAGGATAAATCCCAAATTTACAAATCCCACGTAAAAACACGTTTTCAAAGGGTGTACTAAGCTGTTTTTTTTCTTTTTATAATAAGGACACATTTAGGACATCCACAGACCAAAGTGTGTGATGTTACTTTTAATTGCCAAGTGTCCATGCTAGCTGTTTATGTGCAGGCTATGCATGTACTAAAATGTAAGATACGCCGTTAGCCACTGTCTTACAGCGTTGTGTTAATAAACTCTTTGTGTCAGTGTGTGCTGAAGCTAATGTTGAGGTCAGCTTTGATGTCACTGAGGTAGCAAAAATTAGAAAATTAGCACAATGTCATTGTATCTAAGGCCGCTGGGGGATTGATTTTTCTTTTCTGATGCCAATCACATCCCTGACTGAAGCTGTTTTCATGATTTTAGTTAACATTTGCAACCCCGCCGGAGATCTTCGCTGTCCCCCTAATAGGGTCCAGACCTCAGGTTGGGAGGTGGGAAACCAATGCTCTAGACCTCATAGTCTTCCATGAGGTCTAAAGAATTCTTAAACAAACCATTGTCTGCTGTGTGACTGCAAACCTTTTTTTCTTTCTGGGGAGAACCAGTAAGAGTATAAGGAAATTCGACTCAGGGCCCGATGAGGACCAGGATTTAGAACATAATCTTTTTAATTTGAAAATAAACAGTCATATAGATGGAATTTGATTCACAAGTATTAATGGTTGCTATGACGACAGCTGCACCAAAACAGTCACATTCATCAGAATAATAGTATTTTTTTTTTTCACAGTAAGTGAGCTGATGTGAGAACACAGCAGGATATAATCCAGAGAATTAACCTCTAGCAAGTGGGGGAGGGTGGTGACATTTATATCATGTGACTGCTGCACGGTGCAAAGACTGTATACACGAGACCCATACTATCTCAGTTCATGTAATTAAACAGCTGCATTACGTTTTCTGTTTGTCAGTATTGTTGTTCGCCGCTCTTTTGTTGATATAGCATCGATAAGAAGGCACATATTCTTATTACAGCATCGCATAGCGGACCCGAACTTCGTCTTCCACTTCCCGTTATGTTTTTTATGTCACGTCTTACCTCAGGAGACCCCCTCCCCTCCGCTGTGAAAGGGATACTCCCCTGCTGTGAGGTGGATGTGTGAACAGCCACGTGAGGAGAATTTTGCATATGTGAAAAGGTGTAAGCCGACATTCATTTGGTGCTTAAAGTGTCAAAAACATCCTCACAGAGCTTCATGCTTAAAGAGCATTATTAATGTTTTATTGCAAAATTGTATTTGCCTTATTTTCTGTCGATTGGTCAATATAGAGGTGTTTTATATCAAATGTCTGGGCTAGATCCTTGCGCCTGTCTTCCCTTTTTTTTGTTGTCTTCTCTGCTACAAAGTTATTGCAACTTCATTGTTTTCACAAAGTATGAGAAATAATGAAGAGTAACTTTCTGTGGGAGGTAAAAAAAAAAAAAAAGATGCCATTTGAACACTGTGTGTGTGAGTTCTTTCATGCATGTGTGAGTGCATGTGTGTGGGAGTGCTGGCACGATTCTGTGCACGCAGCAGCGCCTGGCACAGTATGTTACGAGGGCACACAGCCTCAGAGAAGTGAAAATCTTTTTTTGTAAAAATATGCAAAGTTGTGTGCATACTCCGAATCTTTGTTCAGTCTTTTGGGTAGGGAGAGGCACAGAGAGACTCATTAGAAAACATTTAATTTCCCTTCCAAGAATTAATTTTTTTACAAGTCAAAAAAACCATTGCCCACCTCACAGAAAAGACACCCAGGAGAAGGAGCTACATGAAACTTTCTTTTTACTTCCTGTTGTATTCTGCAGAGTCTTGGGAAAATGGACAATTTGCTTACTATCCATCGTTTCATGGACCTTATATTTGTATGTTGGTGTCACACGGAGTTCAGGAGTCTAATTATCAATGATGCTTCAGCATGTTTACAAAGTGTATGTTGGGAGATGGGGTGTCGCTCTGGATTCTGGTCCCCATGAATAGATATCCCATTGAGTCCTACTATTCCAGCCATGGCCAACCCTGCAAGCCTTCTTTCTTTCTTTTCTTCTCTTTGACTCTAAGTCACTTGGCTTTATGACTGCGGTCAGATCAATCCTGTCAGCTCCCTTGAGGGTGGGCTAAACCATTTTGTGCATTTAGTAGGGGTGAGGGGGCCACAGAGAGAGACTTATATTTCCATAGAGACTTAAGAATGGAATTCATTTATTCAGCTAATGACTGTTATAACTTTTGGAGAAAATACAAGCAAAAATGAAAACTGCAAGCAGTGATGAAGGGCCCTCGCACCCCTTTGCATGTTGGGGTGTGTCGCGACCACGGGGAGCGCAGAAAGCAGAGGGATGTGGCTAAGCAGTGGGCAGTGCCGCGGCATATGCTGCATATGAGTGGCATATGCCAGTCTGGTGCAGTCATGTGCCGCAACATATGCTGCATATGAGTGGCATATGCTGCATATGAGTGGCATATGCCCGTCTGGTCTTCCTGATGTACCGCAGCATATGCTGCATATGAGTGGCATATGCCCGTCTGGTCTTCCTGATGTACCGCAGCATATGTTGCATATGAGTGGCATATGCCGCTCTGGTCCAGTCAAAATTCAACCGTGGATGTATTCAGGGCGGGCCCCGTATCTTTCATGACAAATTTGGTGGTGATAGAACACTGCATGTCAGAGTTATAACAATTTATTTCATATGGCAAGGAAGAATAAAAACTCCTTCAGTTTCAATAGGGATCTCCCTCCGAGGTGCTTGGGCCCTAAATATATTTTATGGGGCGCCAGAAATCCTTGAAGTTATGGCATGCACCCCATGTACGGAGGCTATAGTCCTCATTGAAGCGGCCGTGGGTTTGAATCTGACCTTTGCCCTTTGTTGCATTTCATCCCCTTCTCACTCCTCCCAACATGTCCTGTCCCTCTCTCTTCAGCTGTCCTATCCAATAAAGTCAAAAATGGCCCAAAAAATGACTTTAAAAAATGATATTTTACACCAGGCCCAACAAGGGCCTCTTTCAACATTGGGGCCCTGGGTATTCGATCCCATTTTTGTCCCCACTATGACGCCCATGCTTTGGGGAACTATAATCTCTTTGTTTAGTCACTTTCTTAAGGAAGACTTTGATAGCCAAATAAATCCAAACCAACTCGTCATCAGCATTATTTTTTCTTTAAATAACACAAACAGCAGAGTCGTGTAACATAAAGCGGTCATACGGTTGAACATGAGCAGGACTTGGACCCTCACTACTGTTGGATATCTCATCGTGTTAACTTATTTCCAACACTACGATACAAACAACACGCTCAACGTCATTTAAAATAAATAACTGTCTCAAGTTTGTTAGAACAAAACACAGCTCAGCTTTCATCTGAAACTGTTGTTTTATTCTTCTGAAGTCAAACACATGAAGGGAACAAACGCTGTCTTCAAGTCATTAAAATATTAAGCTTTGAGTTTGGAGGCTCAGTAATAACAGCTTTGTTCAACAAACTACAGCAAATGATAAAGAAACGGAAAAAAAACGTGTCATATTTCCATACAGACAAAAGGCTCAGATCCGTGGCGTTACGAAAGACGCCAGATTTCATTGATGTAAGACAGTCAAAGTGCCAGATGACGACTCCTACACGCTCTGTATTGGCATCCATGACTGTTGACAATTTCATGGTGACATTTTAATTATGAAGAATTTCAAGTGAGATTTGTGCTATGTGATAGACTGGTGACCTGTCCAGAGTGTACCCTGCCCCCCGCCCAATGCATGCTGGAGTAGACTCCAGCCAAACGCCAACCTTAGCAGCATAATGAGTAATGAGACTGGCTGAATGAAGAGAGAAGCTCAGGTCTTTTATTTTTCTTATTATCCTCATGTATAATTTCTCTCCCTGTATCCATTAAAACTTATGGATCTATCTATGACAAACTTTCCCTGTATACTTTCCTGTCATGTATTGATAATGTGCAAAATACAAACAGGGTGGGGACTAAAAGGACTGTGAAGGAGCATAGGGGTGAAAAATGAGGAATGCTGTCAGTCCAGAGGAAATACCTGCAGACTGAGTGAATCTGGCTCCACCTCGGTGCTTTTGCTCTAAATTGCTCATTTCTGATTTGGCTGTCACACTGACCTGGCCACGGAGGTCAACCGACAGGCCAGACCATCAGGGATTCGCCCAGGACCGCTGATGGCTCTTTCTGAAACAGCCTGTAAACAAACCACAGCTGTGTCTGAAAGCACTCCCTCACATTCCCTTATTAGCTCTCCACGGTTATGACGTTGAAATTAACATTAGACTCAACATTGGCAGGTGCGTTGTTGCTTAACTGTAATTTACACATGTATTTACTGAAAAACTGCGCATTATAGACATATAAAGAATATAAAGAATGTGTGTATATTGACACTATGTTTATATCTTAAGTTCTGTTAATTCACACTCATTATTATTGTCACTTCCTGTTTTATTTTGTAACTTACCCCCCTTTGATTTCAAGAATTTTTTTGGGCTTGGTGTGCCTTTATTGTAGAGAGCCGACAGTGAATAGTCAGAAATCAGGGAGAGAGAGAGAGAGGGGAATGACATGTGGGAAAGGAGCCACAGGTTGGATTTGAACCAACATGGGGTGCGCACAATACTTCACCAGCACCCAATTTTGTTACTTACCCTTGTCTCTGACTGTGTATGAAATCACACAGTACTTACAGTGCACTATATAGTGAATGCACCATTTGGAAGTGGTGTCTGATTTCTGAATGAGCTTTATCGTACCCTACATAGTCCACTCATTGTATCCCACAATACACTTTTTGCGATTAGAAAGCTGGGTTTGACTTCTGATGGACGGACAAGAAGAGCGACCAGCGTGAAAACACAACACAGAAACACAGAGAAGTTTCCACCATTGCTCATTTTTCCAGCGTAATGTTAGTTTAGTCTAATGATGATGCAGTCAAGACATTATAGTCTTGCAAAAATGAATGAGTTATGAAGGGAACATATGTTTCATTATAGATTAAAAAATCAGTATAAAATAAATTATCCCTAAAATTAATGCAGTTTATTTTCCGTTCTTATGATCCTCAGTGGGCGTAAAGCTGCACATTATAATTAATGGACGGTAATGACGTCACCTTCGGCAGCTGGCGAGCGAGCGAGTAGTGTCCAAAATGTTGGACAATTTTTAATTGTACCAACTGAGAGCCGAATGAGTCCACTACATAGACTGTTACTCCTTATATAGTGAGTAGGGAATGAGTGTGTGATTTCAGATGCAACCTTTTAGATCCGGCTCCTCGTGTTTCCCGCCTTGTTTGTCATCAAAAAAGCATTTGTTTTCCAATATTTACTACCCTTTGAGTTAATACTGTTATCTAAAAAAAAAAAAAAAACCTGAAGTTTTTAAGAAGTGCTTTATTGTGGGCCTGGCAAAGAGAAAAGAAAGAGATGATTGTGTGAAAAGGAGGTGAGTATGAGTACAGTGAACCAGAGAGAGTAAGACGTGAGAGAAAGAGAGAGCCCTCGCTATAAGGCGTTGACCTTTGCTCCAAGAAACCTCATTTTCCTCCACTGATGTCCGCCCCCATCCATCACTCTCCTCCTCCTCCTCTCCTCATCTCTTCCTCTGCTCCTTGTGTCTGTTCTCACTCTGATTAATGAGCGGGGCCCTGGCTGAACCTATTAACAATGTGTAATACCGCTCAGTCTGCAAATAGCCTGCACAGTCCAGACCTACTTTACACACTTCTCAAGGTAGCGGTGGCCTATTAGGCCGCTCTCTGACTGTGTGCCGTGTTGTCTCTCTCTGGAAATGTGCTTCTTTTACACACACTCTCTCTCCTTTTCTTTTCTTTCACTGTATCTATTCCTGCCCTCCTGCCTCCCATCATGTCTTTCAGTGCCGCCTCCTCCTCCTCCTCCTCCCTAGTTGACTTCCTCATCCCTCCCGGTGTCAGTTATTTTTCTCTCTTTTCTCCAGCTATCCTTGGCCCTATTAGGGTGGTCAAGCTGGGAGATTAATCGGCCTGAAAACCACATCAATCATTCAAATGAAAACCCTCTGTGTACACGTGGAACTCTCAACCTAGTTTTCTCCTTCACTCTGAGTGGAAACCTTAGCAACACATGTTCCCATTTTATTGTACTTATCATGTACACTGTGATGTATGTGGTCGACTGTGTATTTCTCATTTCTTATTTTCCTTTTTAAAGTGAAGTTTGTTTGACTAGTGTGACTGCTCCGATCTGTGCTCAAGCACACCACACTTCCTTGTGCCCTGGCACGCTTGGAAGAGGTGTGCTTCGGTACGGTACAGTTCATGCACAAGCACACAGTTACACAGCGTTGACATCCTTCATTATGTCAATAATGCTTAAGCATGGTACGGTAGAACTTTGCTAGTGGGAGTGTTACCGCAACATTAGAGGCTTCTGTCCTTGATGTGGAGTGAGCAGGGGGATGTGATGGATACACAGAGTAGGACTAGTGAAGAGGGTGATGCTGTAGTGAAGGTTACAAAGTGTGTACTGGGAGACTAAAAGTTGCACATGTCTGAGCGTTGATTTATTTTGTGCATGTTAACAAAAAAAAAAGGCATGGGGCTCAGGTGAGTGCAAGTAAACTGTCCTAATGTCATTTACACAGCAGGATATCTCTAATTTCAGCAAACATGCAGTACTGGCAGTGAATAAATACCTGTGTCAGAACTCGTGTAATTCAAATGTGTACTTATTATTATTTTAAATGTTGGCATGTGTATCAGCAAATCAATGGGACTAGGCCTACTGGTGTGTACTACTGTGTGTTTTCACCATGCAATACCAATTTGCAAAAGCATGAGAGACAAAGGTGCAAATACACACTCCACATACACACACACACACACACGCAGACACACACACACACACACACACACACACACACTCAGACATGCACACACACAGCGCTGTTCTCCCCCACTGGCTCCAATGTCTTTCATGGATCCCATTTCGCCCATAACATCTCTGTAACTACCATTGAAGCTAACACAAAGGTGGGATCACCCCCCCATCACGCCTCCATGACATCCATATTAAAGGCCAGGCGTCACAGAGGTGTAAATATCGAGCCTTTAATTGGCAATCTCAGTAGCATTAGAGAAAAAGCAGGCCAGAAGAGGAACACTCCTGTAGGTGTTGCATTATTTTGTCTCATAAAAGACAGCGTGATATTGGGAGGGCAGAGAAGGGCACCTGCAGCTTGTCAGTAGGTGCAGTGCACAGGAAAAAGCCACAGTACACCAAAGAGGAAAACGTAGAAGAGACATCTTACAATGAACATTTACATACTACTGATCATTCAAAAGTTCAGCATGTAGCAGCAACACCACTGAGTACATTACATTGATTGTGGATGTGTGAACCCACGTATATCTGTAAAAGGGAGACTCGTATCTTCAATTTTCCTCCTTAAAATTTCCTCCACTTCCATTTCTTCACTTCTGGTCTTAATCATATTTTCGTAGAAACTGGTTAAAAAAAAAAAAAAAACCTGTCAAGACGCCAAGATATTTTTACTTGCTTCCAGTGCAAATTAAATTAGACACCTTGAAGTAAAAGGATGTGTCTTTCTCATGCTGCTGTAATAGCTTTTATTTAGTTAAGCTTCAGGAGAGGAGTGACATCTCCTCACTGAAATGGTAAAATGTATTTTACTGAACACAAAACTAAATGAGCACATTATGAATAGTGTTGTTGGGCTTTACAGACACACACATCATGCACACAGGGAAGATGAAAAAAGGTAAACTGTACAGTTCTCCCATCCTGTACGTCAGGACTTTAAAAGCAGTTCTCAACATGTCCTGGGGGCCAAACACTCTCTGCCTGCAGACTGTGTGAGGCTGCTCACATAACACCATGTGGGATCATTATGTTGAACTCAAGCAGGCCACGGCCAATGTGTTGCTGCCAAATGCTTTGCCCCTACCTTCTGGAAGAACGTCGGGCTATCTGGGCTTTAAAGCAGCATTATGGAGGAATTTGATTTGGTGCGCTCCATCGAAGGTTTCCGAGTGAGACTGGGCCTTTGTAAAACACACATAGTGCTTTTAATACAATACAATACAACATTATGCTGAGCTCACCCTTCAGAAACAGACCCAGTGGGGCAGGGCGTGCGCCTTCTGACAGAGCAAAACTTCGGCGCTGACAGCGTAGGAAATTAGCAGTTAGCCTCAAGCCATTGTATCAAACAGTAGAGAGACGGGCTAACTTGTGTCTTTTTAGCCAGAGGCTGCCGTGTGCACCGGAAACGTAAAGCCTTAAATCTCGGGAGAGGAGCGTCCGGCTGGCAAAATTACATTTACAACCTAGGCGCTCTATGGAAAATTTGAGACATGCCATTCTCCCAGTTGTAAGTTATGTGATTTTATCAACCTTGAAACTACCATTTTAAGGTGGAAAAGTAACATGTTGTTGTTGTTATATTTCATTAAGTCAGAAGACTCCAAAGGATGGCAAAAAATGGAGGTAAAGAGAAAACAGAGAAAAAGACAAGGGAAAGAGGGAAAGACAAAAAAAACGGCAACAAAGTGGAGGAGGAGAAGCTCACAAAGGTGTGAAAGAAAACCATTTCAAAGAAGAAACTATGACTGTAGGAAACGACAGTGGAAACCCATGTTTAGAGAAGAGGAAACCTGGTGAAAGGGAGAGACAGAAATTCAGACAGACAGACGAAAAAAAAGATGTAGAGAAATGAACAGTGGGATGCCATGGTTTTGTTCGCAATCTCACTATGGAAATGGTTTGATTTGTGAAAATAGAGCTTTAGAAAATGTGACAATTTTGACAGTAGCCCGGGGTGAGCGGTTGGGATGGCCACACTTTTTTAAAAATCCGGCCCCAGCGCTTTTCCTCTCTGGATCAAAAAATGGGAGGACCTGCTAACCTGTTATATAAGCCAACATCGCCAAGTGAAAGGCTGGCACACAGACACATAGGATGTCCACATCCACAAGAACAGGACAACATGAAGAGATGAAATTGAGGAAAATTGGCTACAGAAACTGTCAAGTACAATTCCTGTGATATTTTCCCCATCTCTTTGTGTCTCACTTGATATACTGGGTGAACTAAATATAATGGAGCTTTGAATGGAATTGGGTTGCAGACCCTCATACACCAAGTCTTTACACATCTACAGCATAATAATCATCTAATTGGACTGCACTCGGGTGTATTTCTAACCTCTCACTTTTTCAATCTAACTGCCGACCCAAAAACACACTTTCCGCTCTACATGAGGACATTTGAGAGTATATGCCACACATAGCAAATTGTTAGGTCAACAGTTAGACGAGGAGTGCGCAATTCTAATCCAAGACACTGTTTGTCAAATCCACAGAATGTCTCCTGACTGTTCAGTAGCTCTCTGTTCTTTGTGTGCCCTGAAACCAAATCCAGTGTTACACCACGCTGGCTCTGTAAATGGGAGACACTATGGGATTCCGGTCAGTTAGCAACAACTAGTTTGTGCGCTGAACCTCAACCTCTGCTTGCTTCCTCTTCCAAGTAAGAAGTAAGATAGCTTGCTTTATTACGTGTAGCTTTCCCCTATGTGGCAGACTCTACCATTACTGCCAGTTTCTTGTAATTATAAGTGTTACACGACCATTTTTGCTTGTTTGGTTTTCCAAAAAGGGGTCACGACAACAGCTTCCACAGGATCCCTGTACACCACCTTCAAAACAGGTTGATCGCACCGTCTCTAGGTACTGCTCTTGTTTGCGCTGCGTGCGCCAAGGTCCAGGACCAGCGACACTCTGCTTTGCTGTTCTCCACATACCCACCAAGTCGATCCTCCACGTCGCCCCGTGCGAGAAAGCATCAATCTGTACAGAGTAGATTGACCTAAACAGGAAGTCAGACAAAGGAACTCATAGAGCATCCAGTCAATTTCAAAATAAAACACAATATCCTGACTCCCAATATGATATCCCATCACTGTATCAACATTATGTCAAAACAGGCACCAAATGACCAGCGAGTTGACATTGCAAATGTTGTTCTATTATTTTTCGTGTGATCTTGTGAACCCGCAAGTTGAGCTGCTCATGGCTGCACTCTGCTACGGCTATGCTTCAGAATCGGATCCATTGGGTTAGGGCGCAAGCCTCCTGACAGAGAAGAAACACTGCAGATGGACGCTGTGGAATCTGAGGGTGATTCAGATATGTCTATTTGTCATTTTATGTTTTTGTGTCATGTTTGTCTCATCACAAGGATCGTGATTACATGCAAAACTTCCTAAATCAAATTTCTCTAGCAGCCGTTTATAAACCCTGGACTTCAGCCCAACATGATCAGGTTATTACCGGTATGTGTAACATATGTGTTCAGCCTCTTTAATCCACATATTCTGATTTCACCAGCCTATTCAAATAGAGGAGAAGACATGACATACTTTATTCGTCCCTCTAGGTGATTTTTTTTTTCACTCCTATTTTGTACACCAAAAGGCTGACAGAAATAATTGTGACTACTGTTTTGTTTCCTGTTATTGAGGCACAGAAAACAGGAAACCTCACCTCACTCCTGCCTGCCTTTCTCTCCTGCTTTTCTGTTTGCAGGCTGTACTATGCTGTGTACTACCTCCCTTTGCCCTGCCAACTCGTCCTGTTATTCCTCATCTGCTCATCTACCCGATTCTTGCTCCGGGCCAAGTGGCAACCTCTGGTGCTAAAATACAAAGCCAGCACCGTAGTGTGAAAATCTACAATCTTTTTTTTTTCTTTCCTTTTAACTTCTAAAGGCCACTTGAGGCTGGCTCAAAGAATGGGCAATACCATAGTTAAAAAAAACACAGTTTTACAGCAGAATGAAACACATTTACAGATAGTATAAAAAAGACAGACAAAAAAAAAGCTTGGGTGTCAGCTCATATCCCCATTCTTGGAAATTGTATCATATTGAATTTTTACTTAAAGGTGTAACATGTAGAATTTTTATATTAAAATATCGAAATTGATTAAAAATAGACTTAACCTATGTTGTATATTTTGTGTTGAGTACTATCTGTCATTTTATAGTTGTAATGGGACATGTCTTTCATGTCGGCCGCCATGACAGACCATGACATGTTTATCGTTGCCTTGGAAACACTGGATGTTACCTCAAAGACTGCTGCATAAGGAAGCAGGAACTGTTACTGAAAGCTACCGTACTGTTGCTGTATGTACTACTTTAAACAAAAAGGTCATGTAAATTATAGTTAGATACATTAGCTCTTCAAGAAACATATTATTTTCCTCAGGTTGGTTTCGGCCATTTGTCTTGACTGCTGTCAACGAGGAGATCGTTTTCACCGGGGGGTAGGGGTGAAGTTGCATAGAGAATCACTCCCATGATTCCCCGTCAGACTCAACATCATCTTTTGTTATTGTTTTGAATGAGAGCCCCCCTGGTGGTGTAATTTAAATTTAAGCTTAAAATGCATGATTGAGAGTATACCTCCATCCCCTACCTATAATATATCTTTAAACTGTAGAAGGTCTGCACTTTTGTTACTTTCGGAAATATATTAGAGCCTTTTATTTTACCAGGAAAGCCTAATTTTCAAAAGTGACCTGCCCAAGACTTCTGCAGTTACAATCTCAGATCAACAATTATTATCAGACTCCACTCAAAGTGCACAGAAATCCAATAATACGACGAGGAATAATATTTCTTATTTTACAATCAGTCCAAAAGATCTGTTCAAATAGCACCAATTACAAGTGGTCCTTAAAAGAAATCAAAGTCTTTACAATGGTTCCCAAACTTGCGGGCCTTTCAGATAGGACACGGTGCGCGATGCATGCTGCTGTCAAGCCCATTCATTGTCCATTGTGTTAATTCGCGCGAGAGCACATCTGCGTGCAGCTGAGTTGATAGCAGGGCAGGGTCCCGCTTGCTGTTCTTGTGCGCTGCACAGAAGAAAAATTATTTTTAATGAGTGTGCAGCACACTGTGATGTCACCTCCGCACATCCAATAGGAGGGAAGATCAGATCACAACAAACGTTGTCCCACTTTCCTGAGCTCTAGTTTACAGACCTACCGGCAAATGTCCAACAGTTTGGGGGTACCAGAAATGTGTGACGTGCTTGCGAAGCGGATGGAGCTGCAGCTCCTGGACGAGCCTAAACTCTCCCAAATCTTGTTGTGCCCTGAGGATTTGATGAACAGACACCCTCTCCTTCTGTGCTGCTCGTCTCCTCCCCTTCTGCAGTAGTAAGATCAGAGCATTCTACTTATTAGTGGACAGAAACTATTACTGCCTGTCCAAAAATGATCTATTTTCCCGACTATTGTTTCGATCACTTAGCATGGGGCCCCACTCCGCGGCAAGCTCAGTGCACACCGCGTCCTATCTGAAAGACCCTTTACTCTGTCGGGCCCCCTTTGGCAGATCAAAATGTAAAGATGAAAAAACTTGAGTATGATATGAAAATCTTCTTTTAAGATTTACACTTCCAGTCCTGCAATAATTTCATAAATTCACGACTAGTTTGGGCTTGTTTTTTTGCTACAGATCCTCTCAAGATTGATTGAGTTGACTGCAGGATACCGCTCACTCAGGTGGGATGAGGCAAAAGGAAGGAGTGTGGCTCTCTTCATTACCAAGCGTTAGGTGAAGGTGAAGTTGAGGGCGAGATTTGACTCGTCATATTTTCTCGTCTTTGTTTTAGTCGTTGTGACGTCTGGTGTAGATTAATTCTCAGGCTTACGTCTACTTGGAAGTCCTCTCACAAAAATTTTAAAAGGAGGATAATATGTGACCTTTTTATTTTCTTTAATCCACCATGTAGTTCGGCGATGAGATCATCCATTAACACATACTGATGTTGCTTCTTGTGAAATTGTATCCCAGCTGAGAATGGTTTGGATTACTCTTGTAAAAACAGGGTTTCCCATCTGGAGTATTGAATCCTGTTAAAGGATCCTGTGTTTACACTGAGTCATCAATGCCTTCTCTGTTTCACCAACAGACCATACTGTGTCTGAAACCCTGTCACTCAGTGAACACATGACAGATACAACATGGAAGTCATTAAGCTGGGAAGCTTCAGATGAATGTTTCCATTTGAACCTCGCATACACACTAATGTCACAGGCAAAGCAACGCAAAGGATTTCATTAACATGCAAATATGTGATACACATCTCTCCATTTGAATTAAGTATCAACAATTATACCCCTCTAACTGGAGGACATTTCTGACCCCTTAAACTCATGTAGTTTCAATTAATTAAGAAGGATTTGACATGGCAGAGACCGCATGTGTCCCGGTTATTAATGTCAAATGGTTTTTGCCTTTCAAGTTTTAATTGAAAACGTAGAATCGCCCGACTTTCTAATTGTGGCTCTCGCGCTCCCATTACCGGCTTGCATGTCCATGAGTGTGTGTGTGTGTGTGTGTGTGTGTGTGTGTGTGTGTGTGCTGCCAGAGAGTGGTAAGGGCTTCTCAATAATGTCATCATAGCAGCATATTAATGTCAGCGATAAGTCAGAATGTTAATGTGGCCCCCTTGAATAAAGCACAAGAAACCCCGTCTGTGTGAGTTGGAAATTAAAAACTTCAGGGCCTAGTTGGGAGAATCAATGTCATGAGATCCTACAATGTTACTATGTCAGCGTC
This sequence comes from Labrus mixtus, assembly GCF_963584025.1. Taxonomy (NCBI): domain Eukaryota; kingdom Metazoa; phylum Chordata; class Actinopteri; order Labriformes; family Labridae; genus Labrus; species Labrus mixtus. Next base: position 23,535,218 of record NC_083621.1, read on the forward strand.
ACCATCGTTTGACGGTATTGCTACACCTGATAAAAATAGAACTTCAGTATTGACCAAACAATCAGTAGGATATTCAAAAAGTTTAGTCATTTATCTGAGGTTCAATTCTGTTTGTTCTCAGTGTGAAAATGTAATCTAAAGCCCTGCCCTGTTTAAACCAGGTATCAACATGCATTTTTAGTGATCGGCAGGTATGTGAAGGCCCCGAAGGTCGTCTACCCAAGTTTTTGCGATGTGTCCGGCCCTGTCAGAACCCTTCAGCCTTTTTTTGTCCGGCGGTCGTTGAGAGTAATCACTCTGATTGGCTGTTTGGAGGTTTCATTTATCTCCAGCTCTCGACACAGGTTCAGGAAAGCCCCTTGAGCAAGCCTCTGTAGTATCCATGCTTTCACCCATTAGTGCAATTTCTCCTTTTCAACTTTTATCACACATTATTCTCGGTTAGTAGCTACCTACAATACGAGTGGTGCGCGACAGTGGTGTGAAAATGGTCTTCTTGTATCATGACAACGGATTACGGCCGCCTGCTGGCATGGAGAGTTATTTCCTCTCACACATGCGCAGAGTGTACATGGTGGTTGGCCGTCAGCTGTAGTCTTTGCTGTGTTTTTAGTGCAACCTTTTGGCCATTAGTCATTTGTTGTCTGATTTGGTGTGTCGGGGCATTAATGTGTGTAAGATGTTGTGTACCATTGTCTCTCTATCTTAACAAGTATGGATAACTACACACATGAGCCTTGTTCACACTTGCACATAGCTCCTAACAAAACTGTGATGTTTATTCCCTGGGAACGGTGCATGACCACAAACTGTTGCCATCTCCATGCACGTAATGGTAAATAATCTTGAGTTTGTATAGCATACACAGCCGCTCATTTTGTTGATATTTTGATTCTCTTGAACCACACAGAGCATTGATGTAAGATACATGTTTCTTTTATAGTGCGACAGGTGGCGGATGTGTGAACAACCAGAAATTCTCGACAAATGTTCAGGTGGGCATATGAACAGACGGCTTTAATCTGCCTTGGATAACTTGTGTTTCTTTCTTTTTCTTTCAGGCAGTGAAATGAAAAGTGAGGTAACACCTCCTGCAAATTCCCGTGAAGGTGAAGACAAGTCTGTCCAAACAGTGGAACATAAGTAACACTGAGTACGACAAACACAGAGAAAAGGAAGACAACCTGTTTAGAGGAACAAGCTGCTAATCTCTTTGGTCATGTCCTTATTTGTTCTCGGGTAGTTAGCGATCCTGCTAATCATCTGTTGATGTTAATCTGTGATACTTAACGCCTCTGACAAACAATTTAGAAACCTGTCTGACCACTTCACAGCGTGTCAACACATTCCGCACGGCGTCCTCACTCGCTTTGCAGTCTGCTTTTAATCATTGTAGTTAGCACTATGTAGAAGAATGTTTCCTTTTAAGTTCATATTTTCCCTGCTCAGACTGCCAAGGACGTTGTGTTTGTTTGTGGTAAAAACAGATGCCCCCAAAGCCGGATGTTCCATTTTCTGCTCAATTATTTGTTTCCATCTTCAAGTCTATTTTTTGTGTTTTTCTACCTCTAACTTTCTTGAGTCTTTTCAACCGACTTTTTTGTCACTTCTTCAATTTATGGCCAAATTAGGGCTGCTCTGCTATGACTTCATATCTAAACTTTCAGCACAAGCCAGTGGCCTGAGAGCAGTGTTACTCTGAGAGAGCGGGGCTTACGAACGAGCGGGAGAGAGAGAGAGGGAGAGAGAGAGAGGGAGAAAGATCTAAAGTGACAGAGCAGCCGTGAGACCGAAACAGATGAGCGGGGAGAAACAAAGAAATGAGAAAGTTGAAGAGTCGTATTAGAGGAGATGAGAAGTGATTTACTGGTTCAGAGGGTGTTGTGGTCGCTGTTGGCTGGAAAATGGCTAACGTTCTGATAATTATGTGTGTGTGTGTGTGTCACTTTGAGAGGGTGTTTGTGTGTACATACCCGAATGCATATGGTTTGTATGTGTGTGTGTGTGTGTTTGTTTGTGTGCTAGTAGCAGGATCATGCTAATCAGTGCTGTTTGGGACTTCCAGTGAAATATATTCATCTGGAAGTGGCTCTAATTATCTCCATGGTGATTTTCACCAAGTGGTTGGTTTCACTGTTGTGGTGGTTGGTGTGTGTGTGTGTGTGTGTGTGTGTGTGTGTGTGTGTGTGTGTGTGTGTGTGTGTGTGTGTGTGTGCGTGTGTCTGTGTGTGTGTGTGTGTGTGTGTGTGTGTGTGTGCGTGCGTGCGTGCGAGAGAGAGAGAAAGTAGAAGTTATTTGCAGTTAATCTTGCCTCATCTTTTTTTTTTTTTTTTTTTTTTGATTAATGAGGTTCCAATCAACTGTGTCTGGACAACAAATCTCCTCCAAAACAAAGATTTCTCAGGGGGATGTGGCGATGAAACAGCAACATTTAAGTGGAGAAATTGTGGAAACTGAAAAAGAAGGAGATATTTGGAAGAATAAAAGAGAGAGAGTGGGAAGTGGATTTGACTATGAAAAAGCTCTCTGATGAAGCATCGTGGCTGTAAGACGAGGGGGAAACAGCCGGGCTCCAAAATGAAAAGTCACCTATAATCCCTGTCAGTCTTATAAAAGCCTTCATTTACAAACAACAACATGCATGCTCTCTCGGTTACACTTTGTCATAGGAAAGTCGTTCACACAGGCTTTAATATAACACCTCACTGCTCTGTGCAAGGTGGAAAAGGGAGCAATGCAGCATTGTTACGGTAACAGAGGAGGTAGAAACAGAGTCTGTGTGTGTGTGTCTGTGTGTGTGTGTGTCTGTGTGTGTGTGTGTGAGGCTGACACTGTTGTTTACACGTCACGCCTCTTTTGCTCCCTTATCACGGGCATGCTGTGTAAAATCACACACAGGTGAAGCAATGTGATGCTGTTGTTTGTTTCAGTATTAAAAAAAAAAACAGAGCCAGTGAAACGGCTCCAAACAGAGCTGTTGTAGAATTCCCCCCCCCCCCCCCCCCGTTCCACGGAGAAGATCACCTTTACACCTGTCCCTGCTTTTTAGAATAACTCAAACCATGAAATAATTAAGCATTTCTTCATTCTTTCTCTTTGTAATTCAAAGTAGACGATGCTAATTAAGCAGCTACAAAGCGTCTGACTGTCTGATCTCGTGAAACCAAAGGGAGGCAAATCTGGCAAAGGATTATAAGGAAGTAGGGCGAAGGAATGCACAGAACATCCGGTCAATTTTTAAAATAACTGACTCCTGATGTTATAGCCATCACTTTATCAACATTACATCAAAATAGGCAACAAATGAAAAACAGAGTAACCTCTTCTTTACATGTTGTTCTCTCTATTCCTGTGTGATCTACGCTCAAACTTTAAAAAACAGACCCAGAGGGGCAGAACGCGTGCTTTTGGATGGAGCCAAAAGCACAGCGGAGCTAGAACACTGCGCACCATGGATCCTGTGGAAACTGCCAGTAACAAGTTAAAAAGGCCTCTCGCTATGAGTTGCATTTGAAGTGGCAATTCTTGACGATTTCAGGGGCAGCTGAAAATTCCAGGAGTGAGTGTGTGAAAAGTCATACGACTGACGGACTCCTCCACTCTGCATGTATTTGTGTGTGTGTGTGTGTTTGCTCATTAACAGATACAAGCGATGTAAAAGTGCGGGGCGTTTAGCACAGCTTTAAAGATGGCATATCTAAAGAACGGATCAGACTTCTTAAACAATTATTAATTAATTGGTCATTAATCGTGCTCTTAACTTAAAGCTTTAATGTTTTTTAAAGCTAACACAATTATCGAGCCTGCTTCACATCACCAAATCCTTTGTTGTTGTTTTTGATCTTCTGCTTTTGTGATGTTTAAAAATGATGAAGGATCTCTGTTTTGGCCCTGTAGTCTTTCACTTGCTGATACCACCTAACTTCATCATATAAAATGAAACAAAGTTGACTTAATTGAGTTCAAGACACAATACTTGGAGTATCCAGAGTACACATTATTAATGTGGGTGTGTGCAGTTAATACAACTACAAGTCTCCAGCTCTGTGTAGGGCTCTGGGGAGATGCTACTGGACAGCGAGGTTCATTGGGGCTCAGCTGGGAGGGTCAGTCGTCTCTCAACCGGAAGGTTGGGGGTTCGATCCTGCAGCAACATGTCCGATGTGTCCTTGGGCAAAACACTTATCCCTGAGTTGCTCCCGTTATTTCATTGGGGACATATTAATGTGTATGAATGGGATTAGTTACTTCTGATGGACCCTTAACATAGCAACCTCTGCTATCAGTGTATGAATGAGTGTGAATAGGTGTGACATGCGGTGTGAGTAGTCAGTAGTTTACTCTCAGTCAGTAGTCAGAAGACTAGAATAGCGCTTTACAAACTCAAGTTCAGTTACCATTGAGCTAAATGTTAATGTAATGTTAATACTAATCTTGAATCTTGAACATGTTTATATGCGTGGTATACTAACACACTAACACTAACATTACCTAATGATCTTAATGAACAACTGTCAGGCATGTTTTATGTATTTGCACCATGGTATTGGGTTATGAAATGGAGACGGGCAGAATGTGCTTCTATTTGTCACTTATCTTACAATTTGGGAGTCGATTACAAGACTTATACGAAGTTAAATATAATTTAACTGGAAGGAGCAAACGCCAGCAAGCTTCATGATGGAGTTATCGCTGGTATAGAGTACCCTGACCTGCTTAACATAACAGAGCAGCCAGTTTACAGAAAAGTTTTTGGTAGAGGTCTTTCAGTCAGGAAAATGGAAATACAGTTAGACTTTGTGCTGATGGCTCTGCTCTCTTGCTGCTCCGTGGGTTACCTAAGCAGCATAACACCATTTACCAATGAGCGATATGCTAAACTGCTGTATGAAGGTGCACCAAAAGCTTTAAGCTGGAGTGGTGGAGGCAAAGCTTTACCAGCAGTTGTGCAGTGTTTTTTGCAGCATTAGTGTTACAGAGATTAATGAGAAGGAAGTTGTATTTAAATGGACCGCCAATTCACAATGGCGATTCCGGAGTCCGTTGGGGCCTATTGGAAAATTCAGAGGGGGGCCCTTCCAACCAGCAATCATCACCATTATGTTATACATAATCTGACACCAACAGACATTTTTTAAATGTTAACATTTGTTTATTTCCAAAGTCCCCATTAGTATTTGTTATATGTTTGTCAGCCCTTCATGGGCCCCCTACTGACCAGGGACCTGAAGCTTGATTTGGTGGGAACTAGGATTTTGCAAGAGCCGAGGGGGTGTGGCGCAGAACGGCATGAGGCGAGAGTACATGCGATGAGAGGTCTCCAGGCTGCAGCCATACCCACAACTCTGATATTCTCCGGACTTCTCTAAGAGCTGTGTGCAGTGATGCGTTCACTTATGATTACATGTTTGTAAATGTGAATTATCTAATATTGCATCCCACTCCTGTCTTCCAAATCAGACAATGATTTCTCACCACCTACGAATGGGTGTTTCTAAGCTGTGAGTGAGGTTTAGTGACTAACACTTCTCAGTATCCCCCCCCCCCCCCCCCCCCCCCCCCCGAACAACTCGTGTGTGCGTGGAAGCTCACAAACACCTCCATTACTTATCGCTCCCCAAACATTAAACACCTCAATTAATATGAACACACTACATCCCTTATCTGCTGTGCCGTATTATCTCAGGTGGCCAGATTAATGTTTTGTGCTGAATTTATCCACAGTACCTTACCTAATCCCTCCTATTAAATTCCAGTCTCCTTGTTCAAGGGAAGCTATTACATTGTTAATGATGAGTCATATGAGTAAAACCCTTTAAGTGCAAGAATGAGTAATTCTGCTTTGACAATGAGCTGCAGTAAAAGTTGAACAGACAGGGTGTTGCTCATGCGCTCATTATTAGGTGCTGTAAAAAATAATGGTAGACCATTTAGGGCTGTGATAAAAGAACAGAGTTCACATTCACTCACATGGAGCTCCTGGTTGACTAATCCAAACTTGAAAATATTTGAAATCATGAGGTTGGAAATCATTGAAATAAATATGACTCCAATGATATTTAGATATTTGTGAACATAATGCGGAAAACAAACCAGTGGCTAGTAACTCCTTTATTGTCCTGTCAGTGTAAAATGTGCATCCCCTCTACACAGTGAATGAGATTTATGTTTCTTCTGTGTAATCAAATGCTGACATTTTCTAAAGTCCTGATTCACAGACTGTATTATAAGTTGATATTTCTTCTTTGAGATCCCCTGCTGGTTTGTTTGATTGATGTTCTGAAGCCTCAGGTGTGTTTATTGTGGATAAAATCAACTTTTTCCACCACTTTATTTGTAACTGCAGCCAAAAGGGACCATATATGAACGACAGGGTGGAGCCAGAGAGTGGCAAAGAGTTACTAAATCTACAGTCCATGGCAATGGCTAATTAAATAGCTAAACATGCTAACAAGTAGAGGTGGAGGGGAAATCAAGATTCTTATCCTCTGACATTTTAAATACATTCATAACTTCCAAAAATCGATTTTTAATCTAATCAGCCACTCCTTGCTAAGAGCTAAGGCTAGCTCTTTAACTCAGTAGAATTCTGGTGCATACTAGCAAGGGTAACTGTTTACCGTAAAATCTGGTGTATAAGACGCACTTTTAATACCTATTAATACACCGATGCGACCAATATACCAGTATAAAATACTGAAACACGCGCCGTCATTACAGCGGGTGCAGCAGCCACTGACTACAACCTGACATGATTAAAAACCCATCCCCATTCAGTGTGTATTCACGCTGTGCTGGAAAAGACGGCGACACAGACCACGCTGGCTGTGTGACTTTTTCCACATCTTTTCTTCCTCACGAGGTCATAATCATGCATTTACAGAAAACAGTGGTATATTGTTCCGTGAATAAACCTTGTGGAGTGCTCTTTTGATTGAAAGAGTCCTCTATTAAAGTTAAAGAGTGACCAGCGGAGTCGGGGAGAACGACTCGCAAGCTAGGAGTCTGTGCCTCACAACTCTCACTGCAGGCTGAGAGCTCAATTACCGTACTGTAGCTAGTAGGAGCGCAAACTCCCGAACGAAAAAGGCGGGACTTTAAGAGCGACACAGCTGTACAGAAATTGCACGTTGTAGACGTCGCTGAACACAATATAAATAGTCACGCAGGAAAATAGTTTACTTTTTTTTTTTCTCTCTGAGAGACCTTCAAAACAGGGTGCGTCTTATATACCGGTGCAAATTATATTCCGGATTGTACGGTAATTGTTTAGTCATGCACATCCCACATTTCTATAACTAAACAATGGTTAATAAGTGAATGAACTTTTGACCCTAGTAGCAACATTAAAACAGTTCCATTTAAGGACGTGTTTACGTAAAATTAGTAATGATAAAAAGTAAGGTTAAAATTGTGTTTTACAATAAGTTGAATATACAGAGTTATTAACTTAGTGTAACGGCGCTTCTTGGATGATGTTGATTATCCTCAGTTGTCTTGCCGTTAACTATAACACTAAACATACTTAATTAAAGATATATCTTCGGGTGTGGGTAAGCAAAAGCACGGGGACAACTTCTGCTGTGCGTCTCATACTTTTTTAATGTCCGTCCGTAACAGAGCATGCCATATCAAGACTCAACAACAACAACAGCGACACCTTACTTGTCTTAAAGCAATATCACTCCTCCAACCGTAACCATGGGTAACCTTAAAGGCACAGTGCATCATATCAAACAGATACTCTTGTAAAGTACAAATTGTAAATATAAATGAAATTAGCATTAAATCAAATAGTGTATATTATCTCAACCTGAGAAAAGTAAAGATCTATAAAATAAAACTTCACAAAAATAAATCTCATCTCCATCTTACATTAGCAAGCAGTTTAATTTTCTGTGTGTAACAAATTCATTAACATCTATTTCCGAACTGTTCATGGGGTTAGTCATGTGAGTGATACCACTGACATCAGCCTTGGAAAGAATGAAAGCGATGACAGAAGGAGAGAGATGACGAATCCACCCGTCCATTTTCTATACTGCTTTTTTTCCCGTTCGGGGGTTGCAGTGGGGGGCTGGAGACGATCACAGCCGTCTCTGAAGAGGCGAGGAACACCCTGGACCGTTCGCCAGTAAATCACAGGGCTGACATACAGAGACACCTACAGTCACACCTAGGGGCAATATATACACCAATTAACGTAACAAGCATGTCTTTGGACTGTGGGAGAAAGCTGGAGTTCCTGGAGAGAACCCACACATGGGGAACAGAGAGGCTCCGGTCCAACTGGGATTCTAACCTTCTTGCTGTGAGGCAACAGCGCTAACCACGGCACCACCGTGCAGCGCGCAAGATGATAAAGATCAAGCAAATGATGATTAACCGGGTGAATGATTAATAAGGAGCAGTGAAGGAATGATTACTCACAGAAAGAGGAGCAGTGATGCATCTTTATCAGTTGTCTCTTGGAGACAGTGAGCCCCTTGCTGTTCTTCCCCTTTATATCCCCTCTACTACTGGATGTCACTTTTTTCTCTTTCTGCCTCTCACTCTCTCTTCGTCTCTGCTGTTTCAAACTTTACCCACCTCACACTGCTGTCTTTCCATCTCTCCTATTTCTCCGTGCATCTCTATTCCTTCTGCCATTGCCCTGTCAACCTGCAGTATCTCCCCCATCTCTCTTCTTTCTCTCCACCTCTCACCTCCATTCTTCAACCACTTCTTTTCAACTGCGTCACCCTCTTTCCTCTTATCTTTTCCCCTCATTCAACTTCTAGCTTCTCATTTTATCACTCTTCAATCTGTCCAATCTCAAACCCTCTGTTCTTTTCCTCCACCTCCCTCTCTTTTATCTCACTCTCTCTCTCTCTCTCGTTCTCTCCTGGTGTCATTGTTTCCACCACTGGAGCCTGGCAATAGGGAACACTAATGAGAGATTACAGTTGATATCGAGACAAAGCAGAACACAGCTGAGCTGGAGCTCCCACACTGTTACCGCTTCACACACAAACACAGACAAATACATTAATACACACCACAGACTTTCCACCACACCATAAACACAATGAAGCACTACACTCCCACAGAGGCGCTAATAGGAAAAAGAAAAAGATTCTGAACTGGGTGTGTAGTTTCCCCCCTCCCACCCAAGAAGAAAGTATTTTTTATTCAATTTATGAAATACTTCACATTTGTAAAGGCATTTAAGTTTTTTTTTAAATGCCACAAAAAAGAGGGTTTGTGTTGTGTTTAAGGCTGTCAAAAGATTACAATTGTATCACTATTAATCACTAAATGTCAATAGTATATTGTGATTAATCGCATGCTTGAAATCTATTATTTCGTACTTAAAAGTAAAAATTGTTGGGCTTAAATTTTTTATTTTTTTTTACTGTCTTAAGCTAAGAGTACTTTACCTGCTGTTTGAATGTAACCTGCTTTTATTTTGAAATAAAGTAAGGACATTCTAGTGGATTGAAGTTTACAACATTAATTTAAACATTTAACCAAAAAGGAACTCATTACGGATCAAAGACTGACGTCAAACAGCTCAAAGGAACAGAAAGAAAAGGTAAATGTTTGATGTCTTAAGGTGGATATTACTTTGGTCTCCTCAGCTGAGACGTCTGAGAGTTTTAAATAAGAAAATTCTCAAAATTGTCCTTGTCTAGAGCTTTTCAATTTCCTGTGGCCTGCATTGTTGTGTTAGCAGGTTAATGTTAGCATGCCTTAGTTAGCCTGTAGCTTCACATTGCAGTCATGATTCAAAGAGATATTTCCAGAGGGTAGACTTGATTTCTGCTATATTCATGTGTAAAATGTCGCACATTCTTCCTGTAATGCAACCACCGTGATATATGCTAGTCCCCACACACTCTGGCAGGATGAACATCTTCAAAATGTTTTGTAATTAACCACAATGTGTCATGAAATATCAGAAACTTTATTTTGCATCACAAGTGTCTTCAAGTCTGGTTTCAGAGTGTCTTTAAATATTTTAGTCACAAGAATATCCCAGTTCATGAAGCAGTCCCTTATTTTGACAGTATCATGTATTGTGTTTAAAGAAGAAATACATTCTGTCAAACAGCCAGCGGTGGAGGATTACACATGCAGTGATTCAGCCTACATATGGTATTGTATGTAAACTTAAATCTGTAGCAATGTGGGGTCATTCAGTCAGAATCAATGTCACCCTGATTCCGTTTGCAGCTGAAGAAGAAGAGAGGAGGACAAGAACAAAGAAGCAGAAGAAGAGAGCGGGATTGGGAGTCCCAGTGTGACTTGGTCTAATTGAAATGAATTCTGACTAAAGCGATGACTTTAATGACATTTTGAATCCAGGACTGGAGTAATGACATGGAGAGGCCTCGGGGGAAAACAGCACTTTAAAAAGCTGTAGTGAGAGAGGGAGGGAGGGAGGGAGAGATTTAAGGAGAGGAGGAGAAGAAGAATTGAAAGACAGAGAGACAAAGAAAGAAGAGGTTGGAGAGGTTAAATTTGGAGAGAGAGAGTATTTATTAAGAGAGCCGGGGGAGACGGAGGGAGAGTCGGGGGAGACACAGAGAGAAGACAGACAGACAGAGAAGAGTTCAAAACTAAAGAGAGAGAAGGAGACTTTTAAAAGACATCCAGGGAGAGAAGACTTTTTTTCTTCTTCTTTTCATCAGCCGTCAAGCCGTGTCTCTTTTTAGCTCATTTCCCAGACTGCGAGACACTGTCGATAGGTCAACCTTATGAAGTCGCCATCTGAAACTCTCAAACCAACCGAGGCCTAACAGAATATGGTAAAACTCAATCCTGGGTTTAAATATTAATCGCCTAATGACACATTTATGAGCCTCACATCTAATATTGCTTTTCTTTGAAGGTCCTTATCACCACATGGTTGCTTTTCTAAGGATAAAGAGCATTGTATTCACAAATCGCATCGTTTAAAAGATTTAAAGAAGTCAAATGGAAAGCAAAACCAGAGGGTAACGCTTTAGATACGGGCCTACGTGTTATCATGAGTTTTAACATGAATCCATGCATGAAGGTATCATGAATTCATGATGAAATAGAAGTAATGTGCATGTTTTACTAGTATCTCATTCTGACATCATACATGAATCAATGTTTTAACTAAGGAGTTTCACTCATCATGATTTAAGGATGTTGATAATGTTCATGATGTCATCACAGGCAAGTCTTCAGTTAAAGGTCACATAGTAAGTCCTCTCCCTCTTTGTCCTGCTCCACTGTTCAGAAAATGTGTTCTCAAACAGGCCGTTTGGAGATGTTCCCTTTATGACATCACAAAGTAAGCCCTCCAGCCATTTGCTGCCACTCTAGTTAATGATTGTGTTTCCACAGCGAGCGCGCCAGCAGCGACACTACGCTCTGATCCCTTTCAAATACGCTGCGAGTCTATTTTCGATTTGCACGCGACAAGCTGGACAGAGTAAAAGGACTCTTTTACTCTGTCACACAAGGAAACGCACAGCGTCTGGTCAATTTCAAAAATAAAACACAATATAAGGACTCACTATAGTATTTTCCATCACTTTATCAACATTACGCTCACGTTCCAAAAATGTACCCAGTGAGACATGACTCAGGCCGTCCGACCAATCAAAATTATTATTATTATTATTGTTTAAATTTGATATACTTTATTAATCCCTGAAGAAAATTCTAGTATAAATTCTGTTCTTGAGAGACATGCTTCTCACACACGTGTGAATCACACACATGCACAAGTGGAGAGATGACAGAGTGGGGCTGCTACACCCTATTGTTTACGGTGAGAAGGCAGCGCACCAGGGTGGTCGGGTGTTCGGTGCCTTGCTCACGGACTCCTCGGCAGTACTCGGGAAGTGCCCTGGCACCTCTCCAGCTACCAGACCCTCCAGTTCCCAACCCAAGTCCCTACGGACTGAGCTACTGCCGCCCTAAAACCTTGGCGCTGACGGAACGCCCATGGTGTATGTGGAAATTGTGAGTTATTGTGTCCATGACAGTTTCCAGCAGCTTTAACAGTTTAAATGTATGAAAAAGAACAAAGGCTTTAATATTAAATGAATATCTGACATTTATAAAACTGTATTGACCCTGATCTACAGATCTACACAGGTTTAAAACATTAAACCAGCTCGAGAATTTGACTCTTTTGGTTGTTTAGTTCATCGTTTAAACTTCAATGAGATCAGACTTTAGAGTGGCTGCTAAATAACAGTGAAAAAGCTTGAGACAAAAATATGAATGGACCCTTCAATAGTTTGGAAAATAACCACAAATTAAAGCTGACAGTGTGCACTTTATCCTCATAATGACCATGTCATTTCACATTAAAGGTTAGATGAGTATACGGAGAAAACACTGAAAAACACGGCTGCTGTCCAAATTTAATCCAACTTTTAAACACCATTTGCTGTCTCTTTACAATATCATGTATTACAGTGTTATTTCATTCAACGTAATGCTGTCAAAGCTCCATTCACACTGAAATCTGTGAGGGCACTCTGTCCGGCTTCTCACTGAGGTTGGTGAGGGAATCAACCCAGTGCAGAGGCAGGCTTGTGTGTGTCAGTGATTGGACCTTTATTTACACCAGGTGTGGGGAACATGTAAACACTCTTGGACTCCAGTGCTCATTATCTCACCTTCACAGGTAGTGCGAGGCTCTCCCTGTGTGTTCTCCTGAGTGCATAAACACCAACAAAGAACTTGAATCTGGCTCTCAGTGAATCAGTTTAGTTTTTTATTTTAGGACACGCTCCTCACACACACAGGTCCGAATCACACACACACATGCACAAACAGGACCTGTGAACATGCATTAGTGGAGAGACGTCAGACTGGGGCTGCTACAAACTGCTATGCAGGGTATGCCTTGCTCAAGGGCAACTCGGCGGTGCTCGGGAAGTGTCCTGGCACCTCTCCAGCTACCAGACCAACTTCATTATTGTGGCCCGCACCGGACTTGAACCTGTTCCCATACGGACTGAGCTACTGCCGCCCCCCAACTTTGGGTGCTGGGTAGTTTTGTTGCTGTAGCCTTTTGTGTTCACTGTTACGGCCTCCCTGTCAGCTCTTTTGCTTTTCTTAAGTGTTTTCTGGGTCTCCTGGACAATTTAGGTTTCAGAGTCAGCTGCTTGTTAGTTAATCAATTTTGGTGCATTATTTAGTTTAGAAGGTTGTTATGGCTCAGTACTATGGTTCCGCATCTGGGTCCCACTTCCCCCTTTCCTGACAGAAATCCCTCTAAATGAAAATCAGCCTTGATGAACTCCGACAGTGTTGCATGTCAAACCTGTGTATGATGTGACGATGTGAAATGCAGATGGAATTGTTTACCAGTTGCTAACGAATTTTGCCAGTTGCTGCTTTTTTTTTATTTTTTTTAGATCAGCGAAAGTGTTTGAAGGATGGATGTTGCTTTAATTCCTGGTCAATTTAAATCAGGACCTTCAGCTTAAATTTGCGCCCTGGATTCGGGGGTTCTGACATAAATTAGAGTATTTTTAATGAATCTGGCTCCCAGGGCAAGAGTCTAAAATCATCATTAGTGTGTCGGCACAGAGAATATTAAAAAGCGAGGCTTTGAACTTCTATCATCTAAGAAAACACTCGAGATGTCTGATTCTCAACAGTGCTTGATGAATCGGCTTTACAAAAGATCAGAGCTTGTGTCGCCTTTTGTGGCTAAAACAGGATGTTGATATTCAAGGTGAACAACGTCTGTCTTCTTAATTTAGTCAGGATTAATTAGAAACAATTGACACAAAGAGCACAACATTTGTGAAATAATCCCACCACAAAGTAGACAATTTTAACACAGAGTGCTGATTTTATTCAATTCTGCCTTTTATTAACTGACAACCTGAATGATCCTGAAATGGTTTCTGGACATTGGGGGATACAGACATTTGACAGGCTGTGGGGTGGAGGGGCATTAAGTGGGTGAACTTTATATCATGAGAAACAGTGAAGGAAGGATTGGGTCAAGTACTCGGTTCATCTAACTTCATGCCAACATTCAAACAGATACCAATCACTTTTATCAGAATTCAAAGTGGCTGTGTGCAGTAAAACGTTACTGACTTTAGATAAAGTTCTGGAAAAATTACTTTTATAAATACTTCAGTATTCAAACTTCTTTAAAAAAAACAAACTCAAAACATTTTGTATTTTCACAATGAGTGAGAAGTCAAGAATACATGGGGAACATTCTGCTACGTGACGTTTAATTAGAAGAACGACCAAAAACCCCCTGATGAGCATGGAAAATGACAGCCAGGCTTTACACTGAGAGAAAACATTCAAAAAGAAAGTTAAACATCCGTTTCAGTCGGTGCGACGCCTCTTCTACTCTGCAGCTGTGCAGCATGTTTTCACTCCTGCTGCTTCTAAAGCTCCCTTTAGTTTTTTCTCTTCTCTGCAGAGTTGTTAGCCCCCAACATAAACTACAACATCTAAAAAGAAAAGGGCCTCTGTGACAGCTTCTCTATTAAATAAATGTACTTCTTTACTGCTTAGCGGGTAAAGTATGTATCCTTAGAGAGTGTAAACTGGAACAGTTATATTCATAAAAACAAAAACATAAGACTGTGTTGTTTTAGCATAGATATAACAGAGAACATTTTCCTAAATATGACTAAATATCCGGCCTTTTAAGGGTTAAAAATATTAAGACAATCTTTCTCTGTAGAGGTCTGCAAATTTCGAGGCCAATATTTGAAACTTAACAAAAAGTGGCGAATTAAAGAGTCAATTATTTTTTTAGGATTGGCAAATTTAGAATAAAAAAAGATTATTCTTAATTACAATCTTTGTATGTTGAGGGAATCATTCTAGGAACATGTATTGAAAGAGTCATTTTCAACATTTGAATACTTTATTAGAGCAGACGGTACAGATCTGTCCATCAGCGTCTGCGTGTCAAACGGGAGCTGTGCAGGGTTTAAGCAATAAGCACCTTATCATAGATTTTTAGAATATCGAAAATAAGACCGATTACATCATGAATGAGCTCATAACGCTGATGTGCTCTGACTCCAGCTCAGGGGAGACTTGGTTTTCTGCAGAAGAGGGGAACAACAACATTTATTTGACTTGTGTATTTTCTTTTTCTCGCCTTTTGTGTTTTTGGCAATTTCACATAAATCAGCTTTTCTACATTCATGAAATTGTGCTAACAAGGGTTCGACCATAAACTCTTGTATATTAAAAGTTGTCATACTCACTGGTTTACCACTCCAGTAAGGGTCTGAAGCCGGCTAATCAAAAGTAACCTTAACCTTCAAGATGAAAAGCTTAGACCAGAATTTTTTAGCCAAAACAGCCAACAAAAACAAAACTAACAGAGAACAAGCTCCTTTAATGAATAACCTTAAAAAAAACACAGAAGTCGATGATTTCTTGCTAAACTCAACTAAACTCTCAACCAGATCACGTTCATGTCGTATGGTGTAAAAGTAAACTAACAGCACACTGCAGCACAATCATGGTAGTAAGGCCGGGAGAATGAGAGAGTGCACAGGTCGACTTTCCAATCTTAAATACACCTGAGAGACTGGCCAGGTCGGCCCAGGTTTGGCTGAACACTGGGCCACATGGGCCACCAGCGACCTGCAGGAAGACAAACATGAAGACAGACCGGGCAACGCAAAAAAAGATAGCAGGCCTTGCTGGCAGGAGGGCCTTCACTGTGATGTTTAAGACAACAAAGGAAGAAATAAGTGACTCAAACAGCCCTTCAGCCTTTTTCAGCAGGATATAAAACACAATCAAAACTCATCACACGATTATGACAAAATGCTGCTGTTGCATTTATCAGTCAGAGTTGCTGTTTGTAAATGTCGTTTGATGAGCTGTGTTTTATGAGACAATCAATCCCTTCTTATTGTCTGCAGTCGTCTCGTTGTGAAAGAGAACAAAGTCTATGTGGTTGTGTGTGTTTACTACAGCTTACTTCTGTACATGTCGCATAATTGTGAGTGCTGTCAGTCTTCTCTCGCTCGTATTCTGTTCTTCCTCGATTGGGCTGTTAAAAAGACTGCCGTGTCCCTATTTCCAGAATAGAGAAATCCGGTTGGAAGTGACAGGTCGCACAAAGACAAAGTGGTGCGTTGGTATTAATAGCTGTAGTCTGTCTTCTATGGGGGGGGAGTGAGAAGACAAGGAAAGGCCCCCTATTCAAATAGTAATTGCTCACAGTTAATCATTGGTGCCTGTGCGTCGTGAGACTGGGCAAATTCTGCTTTGGGGTAAATTAAGAGTGTGATTGTACAACAGCGGTCGTCACAAAAGTCAGCCGTCAAATTAAAGATAAAGGGAAGTAGTATGGGGATTGTATTGCTCTGGATTCATTAGATTTCAGAGCTTGACACAGAAACCAATACACCAGGGAGGGCCATTTCAAGAGCTTTGGTTAAAGGGGAATACCACTTAATTTCTGAATTCCCACATCGTTTAGCGGCTGCCATTTGTTCCCACCTTGGACTTTAATTGATATCAGGACAATATCTCCCAACTGGAATGATCTGTAGCTGCAGATGTGAAGATTTCCTACTGGGGAAAGTAGATAGTAATGTGTAAATTCAAGGCCGTACAGAAGTAAGGTGTAAGAGAGAAGGAACCAGAGTGCTTTGTGTAAGATATTTTCAATTACGCAGTTTCACTTCTGAATTGAGAGAGCGGCAGAGGGAGGAGAGTGTGAGGGTTGAAGACAATTCAGACTTTTTAAGGCATCGTGTCTTAGAGGAAAGTCAGACTGTGAAAACGTTGAGTAGCAGCAGCTTATCTTCTATAATACAGTGACATTGTAACACCACATATCTTCAATATATATATATATATATATACATATATATATATATATATGTAAGATATAGACAAGAGGATATAATTTTCTTCTCGGAAGAAAGGATTTTACCAAAGACAAGATAGGGTTTGGGCCTTCAGGCTATATGCAGATAGGTTTTTAGTTTACTCATTGACTAAAAACTCTGGGTTGGGTGTACGGCCCTTCACTGAGAATACAGCAATGTATTTTTGCACATCTGTCACCCTTTGAGAAGCAACTGTGCAATTCATTTGTGAAGACCCACAGATTGTTGTTTATGGGGATGTGTAGTTGCAGACCAGTTAGGGTGCCCACGCTGACCCCTGTCCAGCATCGACAATGGGCCACATGGGCATCAGAACTAGACCAAGAGGCAATGGAAAGAATTGGCATGAAGGAAAAACGACAAGTTCAAAGGTCAAGGCTAACTTGGCATCCAAACTCCCAACATCTCAATTCAACTGAACGTCTGAGGGATGTGCTGGAAAACCAGAGAAGCGCTTGGTTTCAACAAGACAAGAGCTGAGTTGGGCACCTACAATATATCAGGCTGGTGAACATTATGTTATGGCTGACTGATGTACGTTGGTCAGTGTGACTTGACATTCATCTCAGGATCCTTGTTCATGGTTCATAAATCTGAAATTGGAGTGCGTAGGCAGCAGCGTCCTTGTTCCAAACAAATGATTGCTGCTGATGATGGAGACACTCAGCAGCACTCAGGCTCACGGCAGCTCAGGAGGATGTAAATGTCCGCCTGCTGAATGGAAGCCAGTAGTGGGCTCTTCATAGAAGTACAGCTGAGAGCATGTACACACACCGCCTATACACACTGTACACTATAGTGTCTGCCACACACCTTCTGTCCCTCGCCATTTCACACATAGTAGTCCCCCTCCCTCTCTTACACATACAAAGAGAGCCTCTCTGGAATTCCTATACCATACTATACTATGCACATGTACATATACACTCCCAGGCATGCAGGACACTGGTGCTTTTAGTGTGTTTCACTATGTTGCATCATTTATCTTCCTGTCAGTTTGTACAAGGGGCCTGATCTCAATCCATATTCATGATCATCAAGTCATAAATTAGTGTGTCTGTGTGGGAGAGCAATCATTAGATCAGAAAACTTCCACACACTAATACACCTAAACCAAAGTCTGTTTAATACTTTACATGATCCACTTAAAATAAATCAGTATGACTGAATATATTTCCCGTGGATAAACGTATTGATGTAACACATTTACATGTTATTTACAAGTAGAAGGAAAAACAAGAGTTTAAGACTAAATGGATGGAAAGTCTATGAACAAGTAATTTTCGAGTAAATTATCAGTTTATTTACTTCAGCAGGCTTTCTGCCTCCTTAGCTTCATTTATTGCACTGTGCCCCTAATGAGGTTGATGATAAATCTCAGGTTAATGAGCCATAATGGATGTAAATTAGCATAAATTGATACATTAGCGTCATCCTCCAGGAGCCTCTTAATCTCTTGGATGGGGTGACTCCGAATGAGATATGAACTCTCGCTTTTATAAAGCCTGCCATGAGCTCCGTCTACCAAACCTCTACAACATGAGTTCCATGTACCAAACCTCTACAACATGAGTTCCATGTACCAAACCTCTACAACATGAGCTCCATGTACCAAACCTCTACAACATGAGTTTCATGTACCAAACCTCTACAACATGAGCTCCTTGTACCAAACCTCTACAACATGAGTTTCATGTACCAAACCTCTACAACATGAGCTCCATGTACCAAACCTTTACAACATGAGCTCCATGTACCAAACCTCTACAACATGAGCTCAGTGTACCAAACCTCTACAACATGAGTTTCATGTACCAAACCTCTACAACATGAGTTTCATGTACCAAACCTCTACAACATGAGCTCCATGTACCAAACCTCTACAACATGAGCTCCATGTACCAAACCTCTACAACATGAGTTTCATGTACCAAACCTCTACAACATGAGTTTCATGTACCAAACCTTTACAACATGAGCTCAGTGTACCAAACCTCTACAACATGAGCTCCATGTACCAAACCTCTACAACATGAGTTTCATGTACCAAACCTCTACAACATGAGTTTCATGTACCAAACCTCTACAACATGAGCTCAGTGTACCAAACCTCTACAACATGAGCTCAGTGTACCAAACCTCTACAACATGAGCTCAGTGTACCAAACCTCTACAACATGAGCTCAGTGTACCAAACCTCTACAACAGGGGTTCCCAAACTTTTCAACCCACGACACCCCAAAATAAGGTGCTTCAGACCTTGGGTCCACTACAGTCCCTGGAGGTGGACCATGTCCATAGCTGGTCACACTGTGGCTCAGACAATTTAGTCAGGCGATTCACCGGATCATCAAGTTGCAGGGCAGCATGACTTTATTTGAGGAATTAACAAATTGTGGTGACCTCATCTTTACAAAATCAACACTAAATAGCAATTCATTTTTTAAATACTGTATATAGCTATCTTATCATAATTTACAAGTGTTGATTTTGACAATCTGCACAAAAACATTAGGGGCGTACTCAGTGTGTTTTTATTTTTATTTGGGTCATTATGACTTTCCTTTATATTGTTTGCTTGTTTTTGTTAATTCCTCAACAGAGCTATGCCTAAAGCCTGATTTATACTTCGGCCACAAATCTAGCCTACGCTGTAGGTTTGCTAAGCCCTGTACCTAATGGTGAAGCCCACATATGTATAGCCTAAAGTGCAGCCCCTAAAAAATGTAACATCCTGTCCAAACAATATAACATCAAGCCCTATGATTGGACGGCTGAGTAGCATCATGTTTCCTGCATTTAGAACATTTCCGCGCAGTCACCGTTTTGAAAATTCTGCAGAAGGAAGAACGCTACAAACTGGTACAATCAACTGCTGCTCAATATTTATCAGCTCCAACTCCAACGTTATATGCTCTGATCCAGTCGCCATGGTACACAATCAAAAACTGATGATAAAACAAGGATATAAATCATATATGAATATATTATTACGTCATATTACGTCATATCCTGTATGGGGGGAGTGTGATATATCTTCAGATTCAGATTCTTTACTGTCCCACAAGGGAAAATATGTTTTGCAGCAGGAGCACACCAGAAAAACAAAGACAACATCACCTCAAAATCAAAATAAAAGTTGAAAAATCAGACAAAAGTTTAAAAAAATATAAAACATTGAAATAAAATCAGTCAAGAGCTCATACCAAGATGGGAATTCCTACCAAATTATCAAAGTGTCAAGTGGCGGTGTGCAAATGTGCAGTTCAAGTGCATTTGACATTTGCATTACTTGATTTCTTTATATTCCCCATTGAGCTAGCAGTGATGCTTTAGCCTATGACAGTCAACTGGTGGTGATGCACCTCCACCTCAGCGGCAAGGAAGTGCGGAGAACAGGAAGTAAGGAATACAAAGGAAATATCCTGCCTATATTGTCCCTTATGTTTTTTTTGTAAAGCGTCTCAAGATAACACTTGGTATGAATTGGTGCTACACAAATACTGATTGATTGATTGATTGATCTTGTCTACATTTGCATGTAAAGGCAAACATTTACAGCCTTTACCTCACTGGGCCTCTATTAATGCAGCAACAGCACCGATTAATCGGCTGGCCGATAATATCGGCTGATTTTAGCCTATCAATTGACTATCAATATCGGCTCATTTTATCGCAGATATGCACTGATTTTACTAAATTTATTTACCTGTCAATTAGCATTTAATTTAAGTATAAATATCGGTCCCAAAAATTCCATGTCAGACGGCACCTCAGTACCATGTGTATTTTTGTAAATTTTTTGGTTTTTATTCTGAGGCTTTATTTATATTGATCTTTATTTTGACAGGACAGTGGATAGAGTGATAAATTAGGCAGGAGAGAGTGGGGAATGACAAAGGAGCCCTGGAATATTTACTTTACAAAACACAGATATGGTTGATTAGCATGGAATTAAAAACAGACATCCTCCGCAGTTATTACAAATTACTAGTGGTCCCCAGGTAATACTAATCCCGTGTGAATAGGGCTTGATTTAACTTTTTTTAAAGATGGTTTTGTTTTCCTATCAATTGTTTTGCATACACTTCATTTTCAAAAATAATGGTTTATAATACTAACGTCTGTATCCTTGTTATTCATATGTAGTTTCTTAATCTGATCATTATTACACTGCTGCTGTGTTCTGTGCAGTCTGAAGCAGAGGAGATGTTTCTCAGCAGCACTTGACCAGATGACCTGGCAGCACTCCAGGTGATGACAGACCAAAAAAAAAATGACCTCACGTCAATCATGGCAGCAGATGGAGCAGATGCAGAACATTTCCTTTGAACTGCGATGAACTTTCCAATCACGACCACAATGTAATCAACCTGATCAGAGCAGGCCAGCAAATGATCCCATTTGTTTTCACTGTCCGGCTCATCTGATTTTCCATCTATTATATTCCTCTGTTGTTCTCCATATTACAGTGTGCGAGCAGGCCACACACATCACTGTCTCTCCCTCTCTGTCTGCTCCCTCTACGCACACACTGACACACACACACATCTCAACATATGCACTCAGTCTGCTTTGCATTACATTAGCGTTGCACTCCGTTGCATATTTTCTGTATGTGACTGAGACCCAGACAGAGCCACCGAGGGCTCTATTATATATGAGCACTCCCTGTGATGATCACTTTTCCTTTAAGGAGTAAAGAGTTTTGGGTGATTAGCCAACTGTAAGCTGTCTGCCTGAGACGCTGACCTCGTGGCACTCGGCTTCATCCTCCAGTGGACTAATTGGCCTGTAAATCTTTTAGGAATTCAAACAGTGACAGTCAGTGTCCGCCCGGCCCAGCAGGGAGCTGTACCGCTGCCTTCTCCACGACAGCACCGTGAAAATATACACCAACAAGCATGACGTGAATGAATTGCTCAATTTCAGGTGTGTGTGTGTGTGTGTGTGTGTGTGTGTGTGTGTGTGCTTGGATGTGTCTGCTCAATAACTCAATAAAAAGAAAAAGATAAATGGAAAAAAATATCCTCATTACCTCCCAAACTTGTCAAAGCAGTAGACTAATTAAGAGAAAGTGCCAAGAGATCAAGAGAAGAATTTCAAACTGAGTTCACCAGATACATTCAGAGTAGACCCTGAAAAAAAAAACAAGCCTGTTTTTTCTGTGTGTGTTTCTTCCCTCAGATAGCGCCTTTTTTTCTTAATGTGTACATTTAAAGGGTAGATAAACAGCATTCTAATTCAATTACCCACAATTCTACACACTAATGTCGGGACTAACGTTTTGTGCTGTAACGCCATTACTTTTTGTGGTAACTAACCAAATTGCATTGTAGCATCCTGGGAGAAAGAACGTTGCACGCTTTAAAAAACGGGCAGGTGGTTATTCAGCCGTGAGCTTTCTGTCTATTAAATACAGTCATGATTTGACCCTACTCCGGTTAAACGACAAGAATAACACAGTGAGTTGTAGTCTGTGTACAGGAAGAAAAAAAGTCTCTCAGAAGAATGAAGCACCGAGCTAATCAACAACACGCTTCTACTAAACTAGCTGTCAGAGAGCCCGGCGCTGCAGACACCGGAGACCCAGGTACTGCTCAAGTTAGACCAGGGAGGAAGCACTCCTCACAAACAGCAGGCTTGATTTAAAACACCGCCTGCTCCACGATGTGTAAACCAGATTATAGAATTATAGACAGGTATGTTGTCGGTGACATGCTTCATATAAACTGTTGACGACTTTAGCTTCAAGGATCTAATTGGTAAAATACCTACAAACTGAAAATGACAAGAAATGTGCGAGATGTCACAGTACCGTTCTGCCACTGCGACACTAAATAATGTGAACATCAATATGAGCTATGAAGAGGATAAAGTAACGCTGACGCTACTTTAATAATGCAGTAACTCTGTTAGTAACTCTGTTACTTTTTGATAACTGTAACTATTTACTCATTTTTACGATCATGCCCAACACTGCTACAGACATATCAGAAGATGTGTTTTAACCATTGTCTGGTTGGAAAGTAGACACATATTTGTAGAAAAAACCCTATAGAACAAGATGTGTCATCAGATCTATTGCAGCTGTTTTCCAACACAGGAACAAAATAAATAGCTAAAAAAACAGAAAATGTGTTTCACGTCATACATTTTTTTTTGGTAAAGTTATAAAAAGATCAATCAACAAGTAAAGCAGAGAGAAAGAAGCAGGATTATTTTCTTTACTGAGAGGACAATTACAACTGGGAAAGTATCAGGTTTAAAATCATCACTGTCTGTCTAGTATTTACTTAATGGGGTTTAAGTGGATAACACTTTTTTTTTTGGGAGGGGGGGAACTTTTTTGGCTGCATTAAAAAACGTCTGATTCCTGGAAACTGTTTATTACCACATAAGGCCACTATAACGATTGACTTTCTTATGTCTTTACAGTTTGTTTCTAAAAGTTTTACAACATGAACTAAACAGGCACATGCTCCACATTGAGAATCTCTCTGTATTCATTTAAAAGCAGGTTTCATTTAGATTACACACTTCACAATAATTAACCATGAATAATGGAGATAAGATTAGATTAAAGTCTCAACCTGTGTGATTTCTTCCTCCAAGCTTTTTTCTATTTTCTTTTTATTAAGAGTTTTGTAATTGTTGTTTGCCATTACAAAATTTGAAATTAACTATTTGCATGCCCGTTTGTGTCATATAGGCTTTTAATTTGCATTTGTAAGAAAAACATTTTCAACATTGTAACAGGAAATAAGATTATTGTACTATTATTATCACATTCTGACATGGATCAATTATGAGCCAACACTGGTTTCGGTGCATTGTGTTTTCTTTTTTTTTGTCTTTTTTTTATGAAAGATTTTTGGTGCTTTCTCAGATTAAAAAAAAGTAATTTAATTAATTTCCTCCTATGACCCAAAAATGGTCAAAGGGTTAGGTGGATAGGGGTTTAATTGTATAGTGTCTAACAGTGACTTAAAATGATAAATAGACGTATACTAAGTTAAGAAATGGAGTAAGATGAATCAGCATTTTTGGGTTTTATGCCTGTGTTTCCTCTTGCTGTACTGTCTATAAGATAATCTGTAACTGCTCAATTCTCCTCCCTGGGATAAATGTATTTCTGATTCTGGTTACAGTAAAGATTGAATCAGTGTCAATTTGTGCATGATCATACTTTAAATGATTCCTAATTGATCAAATATGTTTTATTTTTCAGTAAAGATGTGTTGTTTTAAATGTACAAATGCTTTGCCATTCCTCTGGTCTTTTTTAACCTAAATGTCTTTGCTTGTTACTCTCAAATCACTGCCATCAATCAGTCACCACGACAACAGGCTTAACTCTCCATCAAGGAATTTGCAATGCATGTTATGACCATATTTGACCAATCTGTGTACAGCTTTTAACCCCGTGCCCATAACCGTGGGTACATACGTTCTCCAGAGTTTATGATGTTATTACACTGAAGTCAGTGTGCACTGAGGGATCGACCCGGGATAATTAGAAATGTATTTACGGTGGCCGTTACATGCCATTAATTTCCAGTAGCTTTATTGTGCCCATGCAGTTTCAGAGTGGGTGATGATTGGATTGTGAGATGAAGGTTGTAAATAAGATCTAGCCATAAAAAAAGAACACAGAGCTAATCCTCATGATGAAAGCTTGGCTTTAAATATCTTTAAAGTAGTTAATGTAAAGTTTGTATAAGTTATCTCTTCTGCATGAACTCTTTCCTGTTGTGAACTTCAGTGAGTTACAGCCACTGGGAGTATACACAATCATTTTCATGGCATCAGTTTGTGTCTGGACAAAAGTAAGACCACAGTGTTTCAAATTATTTTATTCTATCTAATAATTACTTCTTAAGTCCGCCTTGATGTCCAGATTTCAAGCTGGATCTCTGAGTCCCATAAAGATTTGTAAACAAAATCATGTTCCAGATTTCAAAGTCATTATTTTCAACCTAATAATATAATGTAAATTACAAAATACTTGCTCTTAAAAGCTTATATAAAGGTTCAGCACTTTCTTGTCTTGACTGTTCTGTCAATCAATCAGTTAGCATTTTCAAAGCTAATGCTAATCTAGAGGTGTCATGAATGCACTGAAGAGCTTGCGGCTCTTTCTGCTCAGTTTGTAACTTCTTGCTGTCACACCACAGAGACGTTCTTTTGAAGAGGAAAATGGCATTTACTCTTTCTTTCTTAAAAATCCAGTACAGTTCACTTGCCGGCTTCCATCGCTGCAACACCTGTTGGTTTGACGTTTGCCTGGTAAACAGAGGGGCGTCCAAAACGGCCGTGTGGGGGAAGCCTTAAAAAGCGCCTAACTTCACTGGTCCAAACAAATGAAGACCATTCAAGACCATAATCTAAACCTACACTCAAAAAAAGCAATATGGGTGTCTGTTTAATCAACATAAGTATAAGATGTAGTTTCTAATATATTAATTCATGTTTAGTGGTTAAACGTTTTTAAATCATGTAGTTTTAGCATGTCATGCAAAATTTTTAAAACTGCAAGAATGCTTTATGTCAACACAACCTAATGGGTTTAGGTAGGAATCCCATCTGCAATACCTCTCCAGAGCAGAAGGTGGCAGTAATGTGCGACAGGCCCCATGCATCAGCCAATGCAGCATGCTTCTGGCAAAGAAGAGCCATTACCGGGAGTTGGGAGCGGGAGATAGCCTGTGATTGACTACTCAATCTATTTCCATCCATCAAAATTTAAACCATCTCGGTGGAGAAATGTATTAATCAGTAAGTTATTTTCCCCTTTCTATTGTGTGTTATTTATTTTGTTGTTTATTTATGTATTTCAGTGTATTTATATATTTCCGACTGTCACCATTTGCACAGCTAACTATGCCTGCTAGCTAGTTTAAACATAGTTTTTTAACTGAAGAAACTAAAGTGCTGTTAACTGTTAAACATCACGTGTGACAGTAGATGAGTAAGTTTGTTGGTACGTAGGTAAATTAGTGATTAAATGACAATTTGCTGTTCACTAGCCTGCAAACTATAACTCGTGGCTGAAGCAAAAGGTCTCATTTTCAGCTGAAGTTCAGGATCATGGGCGCCAGCGGGGTTTATAATTTTGTCTTCCAACCTCTGTTAGTGCGGTTTGTGCATGAGTGTACAGTAAGATAGTGATTTATGGCAATAGTTTTTTTTTTACAAAAATTCACAAAGTGGGAAATAATTTTATTTTTATTTTCCTGATAAAACAGGCACTCAAGGGAGAAAGATCAGGAGCATAATGGTTCCCTTATTCCAGGTATGGTAATAGAAATTATAGACTGTCAAACCTGTACAGCTTTAATACCTTCAATTTTGTTTTTAGAAAACTTGACATTTAAAGAGAAGAAATTTGATTAGATCAACATTTTTCTCTGATAAATCACATTATTTAACGAAAACTAAAGATTTGCACAGATTTTTAATTTCTAAAGTTAGGATTTAGACTTGAAAATCTTTATGGGACACTGGGGTGACTTACCAATGCTTACATACTTTAAATTAAAAAAATGTTGTTTGTACAATGTTGTATTATGTTTGTTACATCTACTCTCCTCATTATTTAAAACGGGGTTCCTTATTTTTTATGTTTTGTAGCATACTTTCACTGAGACTCCTCAGACCAACATCATTGATGTCAGAAGAGAGTGTATCCTCAAAGCCCTGTGCGTGTACCTCAACAAAGAGCCTGAGAAGCTGCTGAAAGATTACATGGTATGGAATTTAGTTTTTGTCCTCCAGGCCTTACTCTGACATTTGTCATTCACTAAAAAAAGACAATGCAGTTATAGTCTTTGACTATGTAAAGTCAATGAATAATAGCTGTTTACAGTTGTCTTGTTTACATTTATTAAAAGGGACTAGTATAACATGAATGAAAATTGTCGTCTTTATTTTTTAATTTTTTCCTTTTAATTAAAAAAAAAAAAAAATGTTCCCCCCTACAGGACGCAGATGTTCTAACTCAACCAGGCTGAAATGAATGAGATGATCTTTGGAATCTATGCCATTCGAAAAGAGGGTGCAGAAACAGAGGATAACCCAGACGATGTGGTATCATCTTGGAGGGTGTCCAAGTTCTGGATGATTTGGGGAATGTCCCATTTGCTGTTGCGATGCTGTTCGCTCTGGTCTACGCACTCAACCTAAGCTACCCTTCAGAGCTAAGATACACCTTCGAAGCTCTGCAGAAGATCATCATGGAGCTTGATGGAAACCGACTCTCAAGAAAAGCCTGCTTTCACGTACGTGATCCACTGTAGAGTGACCAAAAGGTCAACTGTTGCTGTTTGAGAGAAAGGATTTTGGCTTGAAATGTTCCTCAGAGAAACTTAAATTGAACAGAGTATTTTCAAAAGAAACTGTTGCATATAGATTTAGTTCTGTTTCGTACTTCAAATATTGCACAGTGCTGCTTTTTCATTTTTTCCTCACAACATTTTTCTTTGCTATGAGTTGCCAGAGGTTCATCTGCACATAACTTTGTAAAATTTTGTTTATTTTATTGGTAACCAGTATGGTATTACCAGGATTTGGTAATACTATGGGTAATTGAGTGATTTTGAAAACAGCTACTGTACTGTACAAGAGTTCAGTATTCCGATATTCAAAACTCCATTTAATGAACATTTTGGTTTCCTATCTGTTGATTTATGCACAGTGTTTTCTTAGTAGTATAAATGAGAACCTGACAATGCAAAAATTCCTCGATTTTGAGGATATTTTCTGTTTAATATTGGGTTTCTACGGTGGACCTGAAGTACAAAACACAACAACAAAACAGAAAACACAACAACAAAACAGAAAACACAACAACAAAACAGAAAACACAACAACATGTTGATGATTTGCCGTTGTGATTTGCACTTCAGGGCAACCGTAGGCTTCCATATTAAATGTTGACACTTAATGATGCACTGTTACATGGTTTTCTACTTAAAGTCTTTGAACATTTTGAAGGAATGTATGATGCAGACTGCATCATAGCAAAGAAGCACTTATTTTAATGGCTACCTAGTCAAGATCCATTTTCAACCGAAGCTTCTGCCTGATTTTCTTAATACATTTTATATAATGGAAACATTTTGGATGTTTAGGCTGAATGTGGGAGGTTAACAGGGGGCAGGTTCAGACAGTGGTCCCCAGTTTTGTGATTTTCTTGCTTGTCTGCTTATTTTTTTAAAACAGATAGCATAATGCACAATCTGTCAGCATTTCAAAGGTTGAATCTGGTTGCTGTATTTTCACACCTGTAAGCATGTTTTCAAGCTGCTGTGAAAGTCATTGTTAATACAGTTCTATTCCAACAAATCCAGTCTGTTGTGTTGTCTTTTTCTAAACTTGACACCAACTGGGGGTAAACTAAGTTGACACGTTTAGACTGCTAAATGTAAACATTCTTGATATGTCAAAAGTGTGTTTTTCTGAATAATTAGTATTTTAGAGTTTATGTTCACATGATAAAAAGGTTTGTCTCACAGTAAATAATTTCTGATGATTGAACTTAAGTGTTGTTCAGTCAGCATGATTAATTAGTGTTATTGTACCACTTAAAAAATGTAGCTGTACCTACCATGTCAAAATAAGTTATCCATAATCATATTATACAAGTTAATGTGACCCAAGACAATTGAGTCAGATCCTTCCTTAGTAAATATGTTGAAACAACTCTTACAAATTAAGTTGGACCCAAACATTGCAAATAAATAGTGGTAACGCTAATACTTTATGTTCACTCAACATATTTACAATTAGTTGGTTCAACAAAATTGTGTCTCGCTAAATGAAAGCGAGACACCCAACAAATGATTTCTTTGAGTGTAGAAGGAGGACATACTGGCTGCTGCAATGTTGTCAGAGAAGCACTTCATCATAGCATGTTTCTTTAATGTCTGATGATATAGTAAAGTCATTTTATTTCATTCAGTAGATATCTTACATATTGGACCTTTAAAGATAAAACTACTACTATGGTCAATGAATCCCACGCCAAGCCCAAAACAAACAGTGGACCACTCAGTTTATTGAGACCCTCACAGACCTGACTTGATTTCATTGGATGTTATGTCTGTGTGTACATTTCAAAGTGAATGTTTCTCTAGGCAAATGACTGGCGGCCATTTTGCCATTCCCACATGTTGCAAGACTGCAGTCGTCATGGTAACTGGCTACATGAAAACCATCTGTATAATTAGCCCCCCCCCATGCTCTGGCTTTCTAAGACAGAAAGGCAGAGTGAGATGAATGAAAGAGCAACAGGACGAGAAAAAGGGAGGGAGAGGACGGAGGAGAGAAAAAAAGAGACAGGGGCCTGGGGGTCCCTCTGCACCTCTCCCTCATTAATGCACGAGAAAAAGATGGGAAATAAAAGGAGAGCCGTGCAGACATATTGCAAAGACAAAGTGAGCCAAGGACAAATGGAGAGATCGAAGAAATGACAGAAAGTGGGAAGAAATGGGGGTAAAAGGAAAAGGGGGGAGAGGGGGCAGAGAGATGACAAATTGTGACAGTTAGCATGCATAACCAAGTAAAAGAGTGTGTGCAAGTGGAAGTCAGGAGTAGAGAGTATGAAAGTGCAAACACATCAAAGAATGACAAACGAGAGCTGAGGACAGAGATTAAACACAGACGAGTTCGGGGAAGGAGAAGGGAGGAAATCCAAGCCCCTGAATCTGTTGATTTTGAGGGTTTAATAGAGGAATGAAGAAGAAAAATGACACAGGTTTTTTCTGTACGTAATATAGCTATCGTATGTGTAGAGATTATCTGATTGCTGTTTCAAAGACATACAATTTGAGCACCTGTTGTGTTTTCAAAATTTCACACAATCTTTGTCTGTAATATTTAAAAAAAGTTTTGTCTCTTTGAGAATGAAAGACCTTGTACCCAACAAATCCCACCTCAAACATGAATCCGTGAGAGAAATGAGGGAGGTGACGTTTTATTTCAACCCATACCACATATCCAGATGGAAAGGTCTGGGTTGATTGGGACTTTCTAAGCCATTGTGTATCTAACAAGCACTTGTGATGCACTTGTATACAAGCAGATTAAACGGTACTTTCCTTGTTCTCAATCATGCTCTTAAGTTTTGAGCACCTTTTTTTTGGTGTGGTTCAGTTCCTTAATTTCTCAACCAGGTTCTGAGCAAGATACTTGTGTGGAGCGCCAGCTGTGTCCATGGTGACAATGACACCAGCTCCTTTCTCAGGGATTTTGCCCCCCAAAGGCCACGCCTCCACATAGACTGTACATATAAATGGACAAAGTCTGAGTGATGTCCCCCATCTGTTAGGGCTCAAGGAAAAAAGGGTAACACAAAAAATTTAAATGTTTGCTTTTCATCTTTTCAATACAGTCACAAATCACCCAGGATATGGAGGCTCATTGGCAGCAGCCACTTTGCTGGAAATCCTGTCTCAGCCTAACTTTCAATCAACTTAACGACAGGCAGAGAACTGGAGCTGAGGCGGGTTTTAAGCCTCCTGATACATCACGCCCACCTGTCAATCAGGTCAGCTACGTGTCTAACTATGGATAACACTAACTGTTTACAAAATCAAAATGGATGCGTTTAAAAAAAAGTAACCCCCCAGTACAGTGAGTGCCAGTGAGGACAATAACTAATCAGACCTGTTTAATTTTTTTTTTGTACAAGGCTGTTAACATGTTAATTTATGCTGTAAAAACGGGCTTTTTTTGGGTGTGGTGTGTATGTGACTTCAGGTGTTCCTGGAGACAGCCTCATGTGGACACTCCACAAACTGCAGGATTTTGCACTTCTGCATTGGCTTCATTTTTGCTGCCTTCTCAAGACTGTCTACCTCTCCAACCAGTCATCCAGCACCCCTAGTTCTGCTTTCTTAAAACCTCTTGCTTCCCTCCGATCATCTCGGACCAATCACCTGCCACCTGGTTCCTTTATGTCCTCTTTACTCGACTGTGGCGTCTGTGATTTTAAAATTGAACCAAACATTTGTGTAACTCATTTGTATGTTGACTTGTTTTCTATGCAAAGCTCTGGTAACTGATTTCTGTGCGTACTAATTCATGGTAACTAATAAATAGGCATTTCTTTGGCTTGTATTATTTTCATATCTTGCACCACATGAAAGTAACGTCCTTTGTTACTTTAAAGGGCGGATGCATCTGGGTTTCTTTGTGGTACGACACATACGTTTAGTGCTGCTTGGGCGCTTAGGAACGACACAGTCAGGGGCAGTAATGTCAGTTAAAAGGCAGTGATATTCTGCAGAAGTGAACACAATACTTAATGGCAGAACTAGGAGAAGTTTGTTCACAAAGGCAGCAGCTGAGACTGATAATTTCTCCACACAGTGCTTGTGTAGAAAGCCTTTATGGCCCACGATGGGGGCCGGATCCATCGGTGTGTGACATCACGCGAAAGCTATGAATTTACTTGTCCAAACTCTGACATGAAAAGTGGATCGGTGGATTTGTGTCTGACAGTTGTTGGTTTAAGTTAAATACAGCAGAAGCTGAAGGGGAATGTCTTTTCTTTTTCAGGTATCCTTAAAGCAAAGTACTGGAACAATGAAACATTTTGAACAGGTGCCTTAGATGAAAGTCAGGAGATTGTAAAGGTCATTTGGATAGATCTTTGGGAAGCATCATCATTAATGTCCATGCAAAGTATTTTAGAAAACCGTTGTAGGGGTTCTGAGGTTTACAGGTTTGAAAGGATCCCAAGTGTTGTGATGCTGCAGAGACGATGTGCACTTCCATCCATGTGAAAAGCTAAGATGGAGAACGATTAAGAAAGATGGAACATTTTGTAGGGATAATAAAACCTGTAAAAAAATGCCCTTAATGGTCGATTTCTGTTGTTTCAAGTTCAGTGTGACATAAAAAGGGAGCCTGTCAGAATACATTTAACATTGAAGAAACTAGGTAAGAAAACTGAAAGCTTCCCTCTCTGTTTCTATGAGACCAAACTCACAGAGCTTGTGACATTACAGCGTGCGCCGGGTGTGCAATTACTCTATTACAGACGTATCTGGAACAGAGCTTGAGGGAAGTGTCACACACCAGTGTGAACTGGTTGTGAAATATGAATCCAAATAGAAAGAGGTGCTAATTGAGGTGCTTATAATGGGCAATGATGCACAGCGGGTGTGTGAATGTAACAGTAATGGATTCTGACAATTTCAATATTATGACTGTGGATGGAAACTATTTGAGAGGTTTTTTAACAAGTATGTTACAACTTTTTTTCTTTTTTCTACGTCTAATAGAGTTGGCGTCAAGACCACACTAACCGAGACCAAGACGTGCTCCGAGACAAGACCAAGACATTTAGGGATTGAGACAGAGACCAAGACCAAGGCAGGGCGAGACCGAGTCAAGACCAAGACCATAAATATCAATGAAAAATCATAATTTTGTGTGCCACTCTCTTAGACTGTAGCACTAGGAAGGTTGCGGACGTAACAGGGGGAAAAATTAAATTAATGAATGAATTTAAGTTGTTTGTAAGAAGGAGGCATTTCCTTCTAATCACAGTAAGGACGTTAAAGTAGCCAATCAGTGGTGGTCTTGACCGGTCTTGATTTAAAATCCGGAGTCGGCCCAGTCTGAGGCCGAGACAAGACCGTCAAAAAGTGGATTCAAGATCGGTCTTAAGACCAAGACAGCTTGTAATGACAACATTCAAACCAGGACCCTTATCGCTATCAAAAAACACTAGCCTTCTGCAGGGTCTGCTCGTACCTGCACTGCGAGCTAGCTGAGAATATGACAATATTGACAATGACAAGCCCATAATTAAGCAAGCTATAGCACAATCTAACCGCCGGTGTTTGGCACATGCCTGTTAAACAAAAAGAAAAGCCAACTCAGTGGCTGAGTGAATGCCAATCGTAGGTTCACCCTTGTTTTAGAACGAGATTTATCCACTTTTCACATCACTATGATTATATGTTCTCTTTTTCGCTGCTACATCTGTGTCCTAAATATTCGCCAATTTGAAAGTCATCCAATCGCCCAACATCTCAACAACAGTCTGATGTGATCTTTTTACGTTGTCATAAAATGCAGTTACTCTGAGCGTCTGATAATACTTGGATGGTTTATATTGAACTTAGTAGAAGCCTTGAGCCATGACAAAGCCTCTGTATTTGACGACATGGGAAAAAGGAAAAAGCTGTGTGTGTGTCTGTGTCTGTGTCTGTGTGTGTGTCTGTGTCTGTGTCTGTGTGTGTGTGTGTGTGTGTGTGTGTGTGTGTGTGTGTGTGTCTGTGTGTGTGTGTGTGTGTGTGTGTGTGTGTGTGTGTGTCTGTGTGTGTGTGTGTGTGTGTGTGTGTGTCTGTGTGTGTGTGTGTCTGTGTGTGTGTGTGTGTGTGTCTGTGTGTGTGTGTGTGTGTGTGTGTCTGTGTGTCTGTGTGTGTGTGTGTGTGTGTCTGTGTGTGTGTGTGTGTGTGTGTGTCTGTGTGTGTGTGTGTGTATGTGTGTGTGTGTGTGTGTGTGTGTGTGTGTCTGTGTGTGTGTGTGTCTGTGTGTGTGTGTGTGTGTGTGTCTGTGTGTGTGTGTGTGTGTGTGTGTCTGTGTGTGTGTCTGTGTGTGTGTGTGTCTGTGTGTGTGTGTGTATGTGTGTGTCTGTGTGTGTGTCTGTGTGTGTCTGTGTGTGTGTGTGTGTGTGTGTGTCTGTGTGTGTGTGTGTGTGTCTGTGTGTGTGTGTGCAGACAGTACAGAGACTGCAGTCACCTCCAGCAGGAAACAGCTGTCACCAGCTCCTGCTCCGCTCCTCCTTTATTTTCATATGTATCCCTCTTTCCCCTCTCTCTCTCTCTCTCTCTCCCACAGCTCTCCACTTTCAGACATATGGAGCAGTTCAAACTCGTTAAGACTGGCTCCTCTGGGCAGGTAAGAACAACGTCATTTACATATTCTGGAATCTTTTTCTACTCCTTTTTTTGATAAATTCCAGTGTGAAACTGAAGTACAATTTTGTGCTGAAGCAGACATGAGAGAGGTTAGACGAGGACAGGGCTTAATATAATAAGCTCAGTTTGTCATGTCAGCAGTGCAAACAGTATGAGTAATGTGTACACTAGAATTTAACTCTTGGCCTCCGGCTTAATATCCCGCGGCTTGAACTTGAAACAGAACTTGTTTAAGGACGAAAAAGGACAGTGACAACCACCCATAATCCAATCCAATATCCGACGACAGACTCGCTTAGTCTTTTGTATCAGAGGACTGGAGTAAAAGCTGTTTACAAGCCTCTTTCCAGTGATCAACAATAACACCTCTAATCCCCAGTGTGCCCCAGGGTCCCTTTCCAGCTGTGGACCCCCCCCCCCCCCCCCCACCCCCTGAAACATCCAGGCTCCCTAATGGGATCCAATGTGAGGAGAAAGAACAGACAGGCTTTGTGTGTGGTAATTAATCCAAGCTCTGTGACACGAGTGTAATGTGTTCCCTGCTCTATCTGTAATAATTAAAACAAATAAATAACTAAACTAATAAACTGGATTTAGGGATCTGAGGACAATGCAGTTAATCAAAGCTGTGTCTGCGTAAATGCCAAGTGACACTGTTTAGAAGAACTTGTTTTATAATTTAAAAAAAAATGTTTGATACAATGGTTTATAATTAACACCTCTAAGTCTGAATAGCCTGAAAAAATCTAGAGAATTTCAGAAGGACTGCCCCTGAAATACTAAAGATCGGGGTGTTCACACATGCACCTCACATAGGGAATCTATCTCTGTCTCTTACTATGTAAAAAGAGCTACGCAGGAGTGGAGGATGATGTAACAGTGTCCCCTTTCCGACGCTATAAGGAGAATATTTGCTCAAGTTTTGATGAGGTCCAAGTCTGGAAATTGGTCAAATAATAAAGTACATCTTTTATCTTATTCCTTTTCCTTCCCACTCACTTGCTCGAGGTGAATTCTACTGATTATATCCCGCTCAATCTGACTTCAAGCAGAAAATATACTAGGGGGCCAGCAGGAGAAACTCCGGATAAAAAGTGAAAAATGTGGCTGTTTGCGTTCACACATGCAGCTCACCCTAAAAGCTTTGAGAGTTTTGTGCAAGTGTGAGCAAGACTTAGAGAACTGTGTTCCGGCCCCTTGAGGTCTAACTCGGCCAATGAGATCATGTCTCCATGCATGACGTACTGTATATGGCAGTAAACCTAAGTCAGTTAGCGTCAGCATATGTTTCACTGTTTGTGATCTTCACTGTCTCCCTGTCTCTCCACTGTCTTCCAAATAGTCATGTTACTTGACGACACACAGGAACTGAGGTATACAGTATGAGCCCAGGAGGAATACAAAAAAAAGAAAGGGGTAAGGATAAGAAAAGGGGAGGAGGAATAAAGAGAGGGAAGATAGAAAGTGGATGGGGGGAAAGAGGAGAAATGAAGAAGGGAGAGAGACGGGGAGCCTCCAAAGTGGCTCTTAAACTGCTTCAAATTGGTCATTAGTGTAATCAGGGGGAAAAGCATTGCGGAAGCCTGCTCCATTAGGGGGAATGGTGACTCCCTGTCCCTCACTCCTGTTCTCCCGCTTTCTGTCACTTCCTGTCTCATCATTTCTACTCCGTTTCCTCTCTGGTGCCTTCTCTAAAGACACGTCCATCTTTTAATGCAGCTCAGGCAAAAAAATAAAAAATTTAAATCCTGCACGTCTCCACTGATGTGACAGCCTGAATAAGTTGTAAAGCTCTGCAGGATGGATCATTTCAAAAATCACTGTATTGAAAAAAACAAGTCAAAGAAAGTTCACAAATGCATGCAATATTTAGTGAAACATTAGTAGAGCGGAACCGACGTCAAACAATCTTACATGAAAAAGATTGCTCTTTGCTTTTAAGACTTTGTTGCCCTGTTCACTATACAAACAGCACAACTGACTTTATCTGTGCGCATTAAATAATATACCTCTGAACTATAAGACCTTTTTACCCCAAAGGAAATTTGTTGTGCAACAGTGACGGTAAAAACTAGAGGAAAGTTTATAAAATGCTAAACTTAATGCAAGAGGAATGTTTATCAGTACGGTGTAAAAAGAGGAAAACATTGAAATGTTTAACACTATGAATGGCTAACTGTCAGATGCAAATGCAAACAAAAATAATGCACACGGTCATGAGCAACAAAGCACAAGATCAGAATTTACACTTTTTTTTTTAAATGTCATGCACTTCTTGATATCAAAATCAGCAGATTTTTACTTCAAAACAATGTACTCCTCTTTATTCTGGCCATTTCTGCCTCACTTCGATAGGACAGCTGAAGAGAGGCAGGAAATATTGGGAGGAGAGAGTGGGGGATGACATGCAGCAAACTGCCGAGGTCGGATGTGTAGTGAACTTATTTATGCTGACTGCTGATAATTATTGGTTTACTTCAAACACTTAACACGGTGCCACTGGTCTTATAATTAGTCCAAAACATAGTCATCCATCCACCTCGCCCCAATGCTTTTCTGTCATTGCATCCTTTTGGTCGCACCGCACGCACATTAACAAAGCATTGAATGAGTGATGTGCTTGTATTGGGGCAGCGAGGAGGAAAAATCTTCTCTGTATTCTGTCATTTGTTAAATAACAACAAAAATGGGGAAAAAAGGGAAACCAGGGGTGTGTCGGAAATCACGCCCTATTCACTATATAGTGCACTATATATATAAACGCCATTTTGCAGTAGAGGTATGAGTTTTCTATTTAGTTATTCATTTTTGAAGAGACCCTGCCTTCTGCCTATGTTGTCTCATTGTCCTGTGTTCTAGAGGTTTCTGGGTGTTAGCCTTTGGGCAGTGGATTTGTAGCCTCTGTCCGATGACAGCAAGCAGGACATGAGGACAGGACTTCATCAAAACAAGAGATCCAGGTGCCAGACACTTAGCAAACATTCATGGAGTTGTTTAGCGAGGGTGGAGCCAATGTTGGATGTAAAGATACTGCAAACAACAAACCCTACAGTACAACACTTTGCTTGGCATTTGTGATAAGCCTTTATACAAACATATTATCGACCTCAAATGTTCCTAATGATGGTTCTCAGTCATCCAGGTCATGGTTATTTAAAGTTTGAACCAAAGGGCGACTGGCCTTAGGCCTGGCACACACTAAAAGATTTTGAAAATGTGAGATCCCACACATGACGAGAAATCATGACAGATTGAACAGTTCAGTTCTTATAGTCTGTGGTGTGCAACAAGACGACCAACCAGAGTTTCGACTATCAAAATGTGTTATCTAGCGCAGTCAAACGTGACTTAAGAGTAAACAAACATGATGGCCAAGCTACACTTGGCTAGCTGTCAGCTGGTACATCCATTACAGTAAACATTTTGGTCCAAAACCAAACCACAATCCTTGTCGGTTGGATTGTGGTTTGTTTTACAGGATGCGTTGTATAAACACTTGTTTTGTTGCCACAAATCAACAAGTTTGGTCCTGCATTTATGACATCCATCTAACGTTATGATTCCGTTTGCTGTTGTCACCATGGTAATGTTTGTTGTGCTTCCTGCTTCAGTCACCTTGGTTCCTTATTGGCTATTGTTGGGTTCCACGTGACAATCCCCTCGCTGTTCTCCCCACACAACAGGATTTCTGATCGTAAATGATTTCAAATCAGGGCAGCCTGATCGTCTTCTGAGCAGATCAGGGAGGTTAAAATCACTCTTCACACGCCTCACACCACAGGAGGAACTGGCAAGATGATATCGGGCCATTGCTGACTCTGGTCGGAAGGGGGGAACAGGGCCCAAAATCGGCCCGATTATCTTGTAGTGTGTACCTCACTTTAGCTGAAGATCTTGAAGGATCCTTTGGAAGGCTTCCTCAGATCTCAGATCTGTACATTGGGACCGGCTTCCTGAACTGAAGAATGCTTTCGGAGTAGAGGTGAATTGTTTCAACAATTTCAGCTAACGCCAGTTGCCTTACTTCCACCATGGCCTTAATTTGCTTGGCTGTAAACAGAACAAGGCCATATACTTCAAGTTGAATCCTATTACTTACCTCTCCCTTGTCAATAACGTGTTATTCTAGCACGACTAATGTGTTACCCTTCTCCAAATGATGATACTTAAGTCAGCTCCATTTTCTGTAAGACTACTAGAAGAGACTCTCGGAAATCTTTCCCTGTTCATCTTTGTTGCTCTTTGGTCATAAAGTCTGACATGAATCAGAGCATTTCAGGGTCTCTGTGAGGCCAATGGATGTGTTCAATAAAGATTTTAAAATGTGTTTATTAGTGGAGACTCAGTGAGTTCGGATATGGGCTTTTTGCCAAAAGTATAAAAGGTGAAAACTAGATGACTTTAATAGGGAGGTGTTTAAAGGTAGTATAAAATAAAATGTTTTTCATCCTAAATGACATATTATGTAGCAGACTATTAGTCTTTCTGACTTTTTATGCCTTTTTACCCATTGCCAAGATCTTCTCGCTTTTCATTATGGCCTGGACACTCTCTCCTCTCCCCCTCCTCATTGCTCCTTTCCTTTCTTCTCTTTTTGACACTTTCTCCCATTACTTCCTCTTTTCTGTATTTCTTCCTCTTTTCAGCCCAAGCCAATGATTCAGTGCAGCTCAAGTTGTTGAAAGGAGGACCTGCACATCTTTCCCCCAACTCTTTCAAAATCTGCTATTCCCCTTTCACCATGTCTTCTAAAGCTCGACCACCCCTCTTCATCTCCTCTCCTCTTCTTTCTCTTTCCCCTTTTCTTCCCCAAGTCTTCCCTGTAGAGTCAAACCAAATGGAGCGAATCCTTCAAAAGAGGCTTTTGATGATGAAAAAAACAAGGCAGCCGTCGGAGAATGCCTCGTAGCGTCAGCGAGGCGCGCTGGGCAAGATTAGCAGCCAAAAGGCCTTTTTCTGCCTGCCGCTCACTCCAAGGCTCCAAAGTGATTCTTCTATGGCAACCATCCAAAGAAGACGGATTTTACCCATGACTTCTTGTTCAGAAGACTGAAATGAAAACAGAGGATGGGCAATGGATCGAAGCCCAGTGTCTTCAAAGTTCAACAGTTCATGAAGTGAACACATTTTACCTTCTTGAGGGCTCATTTCAGGTCAGCCAGAATGAGGCTTCCATTTGTCAATTGTGCTACACTATCAACCAATTAAAATAAATGTATTTGTATTTATTTTTTTGCCCTAGTCATTGTTTTTCTTTTTCAGTAATGATGATTATTACTGTCAGTAGCTCAGCCTGTAGGGACTTGGGTTGGGCACCAGAGGGTCACTGGTTGAAGTCCCTGTGTGGGCCAAGTCTGGAAATTGGTCTGGTACCTGAGAGGTGCCAATTCACTTCCTGAGCACTGTTGAGGTGCCCTTGAGCAAGGTACCGAACCCCCCCATCACCACCTCAGGAGCGCTAGATGTGCAGTGGGCTCTGTTACTAAATAACAAAGAGTAAGGTCTTTTACCTAATTTTTGTAAAGCGTCTCAAGATAACATCATAAATTTGTGCTATACAAATAATGATTGATTGATTGTTGAAAAGTAGACCCGATGCTGTGGGGAATGGTGCTGTGGGCATGCATCGGGGTAGGACTTCGACATGTACAGTGGAAGCATGAGCATAGAGGGATGATCGAGGACGGACACTGATCCTGTGAAAACTAACTGTTACAGGGAAGGAGTGCTACCTCTTCTGAAATAATGAAATCTACTTCAGTTAGTTCACAACAGAATGTAAATATTTGATAAAGTATTTTTTTCTGTGAACGCACACTTGAATATACACCATTATGATTAATATTTAGGCAAGGCAAGGCAAGTTTATTTTGTTGTCTGTCTTTCATTTGATACTGTAATGACTCGATGTCGTTCCCCTTAATGATCTGTTGAGTTTAAATAAAGGTTGAATGAATGAAGAACTCTCTTTCTTGTACTTGGGTATGGACCTTCACTGTTGTATTCACCATTGGCACTGCTGCCAGTTATGCCAACAAGACTTATACAATGTGTATTCATTTGGTTTATCATGCCTTGGGGTCCTGCCATCTGATGAGCCAATGAAAGCTTGTGTAAACACGATGGATTTTTTCTACTTCAGGGAGCTGCAGCTGTGTGGGCGACTTCAGCAGCATTCAACAGGAGACACTCATTTGATTGTGGAAACTTGAGACAAGGACAAGCCACACACATGGATGAAGCAGCTATTTTAGGAATAATAAAGAATAGCAATATATATTAATCCCTGTCATATATGTGAGATTTTACTGTGTACTTCATGGCTGTAAAAGCCTTAATTTTCTTAAAGCAGAGTGCACACTAGGGCTAAATTTATACCTGATTTCCCCCTTCAGAATATCTTAAGCACGTTTTTTCTTGACAGATTTCCCTTTGGAAAGTTCTGATCTGCTCGTAAGGATGCCATGGCCATCCTGATTTGGCAAATTCCTCCTGTCCATCGTCTGCTATGTTTTTTCACTCTAAAAAGTGTTTGACCATTCGAGATTTGGTGAGATTTTCAGTTTTGA
This sequence comes from Labrus mixtus, assembly GCF_963584025.1. Taxonomy (NCBI): domain Eukaryota; kingdom Metazoa; phylum Chordata; class Actinopteri; order Labriformes; family Labridae; genus Labrus; species Labrus mixtus. The sequence goes on from NC_083621.1 coordinate 23,575,600, forward strand.
GAGTCAGGACTGTGGATGTTGGTGAAAGGAATTTGTTGGTGTGGGTGTGGTGTGCGGTTCTCTCCACACACCATGGGAACACATCGGTTTAATCTATGATAGTTTGTTGTCATGTGTGGCGTCCTTCACAATTTCAAAATCTGTTAAACTTTTAAATTCTTTATGGACTCAGTAACTCTGATGAATCCCAGAGCTGAATGGACGTCATCCTTCATCCTCATACTCTCCTCGGTTGAACTCGAGGTCTCTGCCTCTTAAAAGGAAGTGTTTTCTTGCCACTGTAACTTTTCTAAATGTTACTTAGTGCTCATGATGGATTAATGTTGGGTCTTTGTAACATAACAATGAGTAAGGTCTCGTACCTGCTTTTTGTAAAGTGTCTTGAGAATTAATTTTTTTATGAATTGGCACTATACAAATTCATGTTGAGATAGAGAAATAGGTCTCAGGGTTATAAAAGACTGAACATGTTTTCCCAGGGAATTTCTTTCAATGCACATGGATAAAATAAAAGTAAGTAGATATCCTCAGAAATGTTAGATTCAAGCAGAGCTTTCATAAAGACATGTTACATTTAGTCAACAACAGCCCAAAAAGTGAATTCAACCTCCTCTAAACTTTCATCTCCCTGCTGACAGCTACAACTTTCAGAAAGATTACTAAAATCAGAGTGAGCAGTTACCAAAAGCTGTCAGTGAACTCTGGAGCCTGAATTCATGTCTTCTGAGTACAGTATCATTTTGTTTATGTGTCTCTATTAGATGTCTCTGCCAGCTCCCAGTATTTCCTCCTGTCTACTGTCTGGAGACTGTAGACAGGCCGAGAAGATAGGACAGAGAGAGTGTCAAGAGGGAGACGAACAAAGCCAAAGAGGTCGAAAGTAATGCAGAGAGGGAGGGAGGCGGACAGAGTAGTAGTGAGGTGGGTGGATGTCTAGACAGAGAGATAGACAGATACAAGAAGACACAGGACACCTGGAGGCAAACCGCAGGGAAGTAACTTAAAATGGACAAGCAAGGACAAAGCAAGAGGTAGAAATAGAAAGCTGTAAACTGTAAAAACAACGGAGAGACAGAAGAAGACAAGGGTAGGAAGCAGGAGTGACAAAGAAAGACAGAGGAAGAGACACATCAAGCAACAGAAAGAAGTAAAAGTCCACGCAGGAACTAGAGTGAGGGAGTCATTCATTTAACGGGGTTGCCATTGGGAACAGCGTCTCTGAAGAATGTGTGGGTTGATTATGCAACCAATTGACTATAATTCACCCGGCTGACAGAACATCATGACCAGCGATCCAAGGGGAGGGCAGACATCACTGAAAAGGAAATATAGTCTGTGTAATGCTGTAAATATCCATATGTTGGCAAACACTGATGGCTACTGACCAACAGATATGACACACATAGACGGGGCTTATCAGGAAAACACAGCAGCAGGGTAAACACCAAACCGCCTCATTTAAAAACATGGCTAAAACCCTTAACATGTATTTCAGGTTACTGTAAAGATGTCAGCCATTCTAGTCACTATGGTGTTAGGTAGAAAACAAACTATTGTATAATAGCCATTGGAGTTAAAAAAAAATAGCCCTGATGATCTCACTGTTCAGGATTGGAAATACAAAACATAATGTTTTCCCAACAAGGATGTGACTCGGGTTACTGACTGGGTTTTTGGAGAGCAAACAAACTATATTTGGTAGCCAGTTATAGCATTTTTATCCCCATAAAAAAATATTCTTTCGAAGGGCGGTTTCATTTCAAGAAATATTATTCTACATTCAGATATTTTTAGTACAAACTATAGCATGACAGTGCTTCTTGTCACTTGTGTTACCTAGCAAGCTGCTGTGTGATTTGATACACAACCAACAGGGTAAAGTTAAGTTTTTATAAGCTGCTGTCAGCAAAAAATGTTGCCAGCTTTTCTTCCTGCATCTGGCAGCTGCAGCTGTCTTTGCTTTTAGCCTGGATTATGTGTTTGACTCCTTTGTATTCATCTCATATTAAATATCGCTCTTTGGTAACGAAAATCTGCTGCACTGCGTGAAATGCTCCAAACATAGCCCCATTTATGAGAACATGTTGATTAAATAAGCACCATCATGTATCTGCTCAGCAGGATTGATTTTGTTACTTATTAAAGCCAGATAATAAAAACTGTACACATGAATGTAGAATGTACCTCTTAGAACAAGTCTATGAAGCATTGTCTGAGGTTGAAGCTAATACATGTTCTTGGTTAAGGTCAGTGCAGATTTGTAATTGCTGGTATGTGACAAATAATTAATCAGCCGCTTCTTTATAGGATGTCAAGGCCGTCTTACAAACCAGCGCTGAGTGATCAAACAGACAGTGCACAAAAAGAATCATTCCATCATTTACTTTTTAATGCCCCGGATAGAAAAATGTGAATGATGCAATGATTAATATGTAATGTTATTTCTATTTAAAGTAGCTCCAGATTGTCAGACGTTTCTGTGTCATGCTCTTCAGAATTTTTTTTGGGATACTTCTCTGATCCCTAAAAGGAAATCTGTGTCTTTTGTAAGCCATCATCCTCAGCAGTGTCAAAGCACATTGGATCACAGAGGATTGAACCTGGGATTTAACCAGCACAGGTTGTCGTACCCACTTTGGAGTTTCTCTGAGTCATTCTGACAAAGACTATGGTGCTATAAAGGAAACTTCAGAAATGTTGAAGGTATATGATTTTATTACATCTCTTATATCTTTTCTTATCAATGTGTTTACCATTGACTTGTAAGCTAAATACTCTTTTTGGCTGTTAAATTTAAGTCAGTGTAACACTTAAAATAAAAGTCACAATATTCACCATTAAGGAGTTGCTTATTAGCATGGTAATTGGTAGCATACTGGCTCTCTATTAGTCATAATTGAGCATTATCATTAATGCAGAAAGTCATTATTACTGCCTATTGGAAGTAAGTTAAGAAGTTGTTGAACTTTTATAATGATTGTAATATGCTGTGTTTATAAGGTCGAAGTAAGCGAAAGCATATTCAGATCATAATTCATGTTCAACAACTTGCTAACTTACTATCAATACGCGGTTATTAGGATGGTATTGCGGGAAAACTCTCAGTTAAACAAGATATTATCTATAGTTTGTGGTGAAATAGAGTTAGGTACTGATAAGCGCTTCATAAGGACTAATAAACAGCCAATATACTACTAGTTAGCATGCTAATAAGCAACTAGATAATGGAGTTCAAAGACAATGTTTCTCAAATGCCCACAAATTGAAGTGTATTCAATTTAACAAAGTGCTGTATTTTGTTCCAGCAGTCAGGTGCACTAACATGAAGGGATTGACGGTAGTATTAGTTGTGTTGATTTCTATTAAAAATTCACGAAAACCATGAATTTGGTCGGGCAGACAGCAAGAACATATAGGCTGTACGTGTTAAAGCGCTAGCTGGAGGTGAGTAAATATTTATTGGAAGTTTCTTCTTTTGTGAGTTTGCCTCCCACAGGATGGCTTCAGTTCGTTTAGCATTCTAGCCCTGAAGCTAGAAATTAAATGTTGACCTTATTCACATTTAATTTTTTGGGAACAATCATTAATTGTTCTGCAATTTGTAAGGATTAAGATATGTTGCTGTATATTCCAGGACAAAATATAAAACACTGAAGGTTCTCTGCTCTATCTGGTAAAGTCGTCCTCATTGTCAAATAAGGACACCTTGTCATACCTTTGTGTATTATCAAGAAGCAAAGGGAATTATTTCACGACAAACTTGTGGTTTAGTCTTGCCCAAGGACGCATCAGACATGTAGCTGCAGGAGTTGGGGATCAAACTCATGACTTTCCAGTTGAGAGACGACCGACTCTACTAACTGATCCACAGCTGCCCATGTGTTGTGTCTGTTTTGTGTAAAAGACGCACATTGTAGCTTTTGTTTCTGGCCAACATTGGATGTACATCAACCACTCTCAAGGACTGGTTTAGGGTACAAATAAACTTCTTTAAGAATACTGCCCAAAGATTAAAACAGATACATCTGGTAACACTCATCCGGACTAGAAGACAGGTCTAACGAGTCAGTGCTTTTGGCACTTCCATCAATCCTGACCCCAAGCAAACTTATTTTGTGCTTCAGATTCTGGTTCTCCAAAGCAGCTAATATTGCTAAACTTAAGTTTACATTAAAGATAGCCAAGAGTCCGGTTGGACTCATAAGGATGCTGAACAGCATTCTCCAAGTCTGTACAAGATGCCGAGGGCCATGACAATGTATCTGTATGTGATGCCTTTGGAATAACAACAGGCTCAGTATAACCTGCAGGCAAAGTTTGCAGGGTTGTTTATCAAAACTTCTTCATCCGGTCCCAGATACTTAGATACCTAACACCAGTAGGGGCAAACCACCAGCCTATACTTCCCTTAACTCAGAAATGATGGTGACAGAGTTTGAGCACTGAAGAATTCACAGAGTCTGAGGCTTCCAGATAAGACTCTATCGGGCTTTATAGCTTCCTTTTGACAACTCGCTGCCAAAAGCAGTTCATCTTCAATGATGAAGATAGCTTTGGAGCAGTCTTGTGATTTTTTTTTTAGGTAGTTTAATGGTGGTGGAGAGATGGCCGTGTTGCCAGGAGGGTTCAGGGGAGAGGAGGAAGATGGAAAAAATGCTGGAAAGTGTCTCTGGAAGGTGCCGCCCCAAAGATGTAGGTTGGGGAGTCATATTTGTGACGTGAAGATTTTTAAAAAAAGTAATAAAAGACTGTGTACCTGCAGGATACTGAGATAGTTGATGCTATGCACGATCTTAGGAATGCTCCAACCCTTGATTTATCCTTGATATCACTCCAAAGTACAATAGGTGCCTTTGTAATAAAACATAGTCCACACTATGACTGAGGGCCAAACTGCATTCTGGATACAGAATGTGCTAATTAAACACACAGCAGCAGAGATATATAGAGGTGGTCCTCTCTACAATAAAGGCTCTCTAGTTTTAACATTAATGGAAGCACTTCTACAGCTTGTGTAAGTGTCTGAATGTGGAACAGGTCATTGTTGATTTAGAGTTACGACAATGCGTAGTGATGTAAGGCCGCTGATGATGATGAAGGGGCCTGGTGCCATAGCAAGATATGTGCATTCAGATGTGCATTCAGAGCATTAGTGGCATCTTTTTTCTTTTTCTTATTTTTATGTTTGTTTAATTGTTTCCACGTAAAACATATTTATATGATGAAGGTGGTTTGATGCGGCTACACATGCACAGAAAAAAATACTCACGCGGTAATGGATTCTCTTATCAGCAGCACATAAAGCTTATGGATGAGATTATATAGCGGTGGGTAGACGCTCCAGGCAAACAATGCATGGTAAGATGATGAACGCTCATCTCATCAGAAACGGATATCTTTTCATTTTGTCTGTTTGCAACCTTTCTGAGCCCCTTTGTGTCGGCAAACAGAAGGTTAGAATGACACTACTGGAGTGAAAGGGAAGAAGCAGAATGCATAGAGGAAAATTATTTTAAAATAGGCTTTTATTGAAATTTTATATATTTGTGTATTTAAGTTTTTCTTTTGTTTTCCTGACAGTGATTTTAAAAATTGCTCATGCCATACGTCGCTAGAAAGCTGCAATTCCTGTGATTCCGACCGTGTAAACTATTTCAAGATCCAACCACCTGTCATTATTTGTTCTTGTTTAGTTTTACATTTTCTTAATTTCAGTGTTTAGAAATGCATTTCTGTGTTTCTTTAATCCCTGTGTAAATCTCTGGTATAAGTTTCTTGTGCTTGCTGATTTATTTTCTTATTTGTATCCTCGTGCTTCCTCTGTGCATTAACCAAATTATAGTCTTTAGTGTTTCATGTTTTAAGTTGTAATTTCTTATTCTCGTATTTCTCTATTTCTTGTTTATAAGTTCTTGAGTTCCCTGTGTCTGTTGTGTTTCGTGTTTTATTTTTTAGTTCTTTCTCCCAGGGTTTCTTCTGTTACTTCCGCCCTTTGTCTGGTTTCCTGGCAGTCAGGAGGGTCCTCATGTATGGAGGTTATAGTGCTCCAAGCAGACAGCCCAGGTACCAGTCTGACCCGTGGCTCCAGTCCCGCATGACATCTCTCCCCAATATCCTACTCTACCCACTGTCCTTTTAAATAAAAAAAACATCTAAAAAACATCTTTTACAAAAGTATATGCACATGAATGACCTGGTAATTCTTCAGGAAAGACAATTCATTTTAAATAAGTATTAAAGTAACTACACTAGTTATGTATTTACCATAACTTACTAAACAGAGGTGTCTATTTTAAGGGTCCTGTGTTTGACCCATCCTTTACCACCAACCACTCCCAGGTACATTTTTTTTTTTTTGCATATTATATGACATCGACAGACTTCAAAGGCTCTCCAATATAGCAAGCTAGAGGACGAGTCCAGAGTGAAGGCAGTGAGGTACCTATACAGCATTAATCATTTCATGCACTGTGCCCACTGACCGACCTGAAGAATTTGACAGGTTGGAGGGAGAACAGACTGTTCCTGGTCATGACACATGTTCTGCGTATCCAGAGGAAAAGACGTCCAAGATGTTGTGTATTGTAGGAATGTCATAACACGCACATTGTCATACTCACTCAGACACACCCAGCAAAGTTTTTTCCTTCTTCCATATACCAAAAAAGAAATCGGCAGTCCTGCCTTTAAATTCAAAGCTCCTTCTGACTGGAGTCATTTGACAGATAACATCAGAAATAAATAACTATTTTTGTAGCTTTAGAGACTCATTATCATGTTTTCTTAAATCGCCCTGACAACAATAAGGTCTTCCTGCTTCCTTAACTATGAGGCTTTGTTATTAGTACCACTAGTGTCAATACTCTCAGTGTTATTAGTGTAATGTGTGATGTGAAATCTCGTGCCTGTTTACACTGAGTGGGTGTCGTGGCATGATGGGAATAAAGTGCTGGTGTGTTGGTGTATGAGAGCCTTTAGTTTATGTGTTGTAAAATGGGTCTTCGTCACTTGTATTGACTGTTTTCAGTGGATCCCCCACTCGATAAGGGACTATCCGTCAATACATTTACAAATTTACAAATTCATCCGACAAGTTAAGCAGAGAGAAGTGACCCCGGTGATGAAAACAAAAAACAGAGATGAAGAACTCATCTGCATCCCAATGAAAAAATTATAAAAATTGTGTGATAGAACAAATAAACAGAACACAAAAAAATGTTGTTTAAGAAGTCTTTAATAGACTTTTTGACAAAAAAAAATTATTCCATGCACACCTTCACGACCCACCTTTTGGTCCCAACCCAGAAGTATTTATTTCTTTCTTCCCTTGTGAAACACATATTATAAAGGTTGTAGTGAATTTTAAGAGAGTAGCAAAAGCCTTTTGGTCCTCTCTGACATTTTATTTGTAGGAGATATTAATATTTATGCTGCTGTGCCTGCTGTTGTATTGAAATAGTTGCTGTCTTTTCCAGCTGTTCTCTCTACATTTGTAAGTAGCAGCTGTGTTTCTTGGAGTCTAAAATTATGTTTGGCTCATGAAATACAATGCTCTTCTTCCAGTAGACTTGTCGATGTTCACAACTTCTCTCATATGCTGCAAACGTCGCCTCCTCTATATAAACACACTCATTGCAAGACTGGGAAGCCCTCCAGCTGATTAGTGTTGTGTGATTCATTTGTGAAACTGTGGTTTTTAAGTTGACTATTTTTTCTTAAAGGTTTTAAAGGCACAGTATGTACATTTCACCACCAGGGGGCTTCTTATCAAAACAATACCAAAAGATGATGTCCAGGCTGGCGGGGAATCTTTGGCGTTAGCTGATATGCCTCTTCGTCCTTCCTCCCACCCACCCCATTTTCTTTTCTGCCTCAGTAAATGCTTCATGAAAAGCAGAGATTCTTTTTGTAAGGGCTGCTTTCTTCCCCCCCAGGCGTGCGATACAGGATTATCCCCCTCTGAAGGTCACCACTTCTGTATTACCTACTACCTACGTCTGTTTTCCTCCTGCTCCTTCTCTTTTCACATGATGGACAGATTGGAGCTGGGCCATTTTTCTACAAACCCCAATGGTGCTCAGTCTTCATGTGGACAACCTGCTGCTAACACAGATCACTTTCCTCTTCACTTATTGAGGCTCGGGTTGTTTTGTTTTTTTGTCTTATAGACCTAATGCATGTCTTTGATTCTGATGCTGGATGACAACTGTCATCAATGTGTAGCAGGCTGTCTTCTGTAATGACTGCTTGTTGGATTCAGTGGCTTGATGTGCTTAGAGACGTATCGATTGTATTGGCAGATGTGTACAAAGACCACATCATCATTTTCAAAGTGTTCATCCTCATCATCATCACTTGAATATTCTTTTGTGTATCAGTGTATAAATCCGGATAGAGATCAAGTTTATGCTTGGATGTCACCAAAATAATCACACCTACGTGTGTGTGTGTGTGTGTGTGTGTGTGTGTGTGTGTGTGTGTATCTGAGGTTGTTTTACTAGTGTTTTGTCAATGATTCTTAAATTGCTTTAGGGAACTCCTGGATTCCCTCCTTAACTTTGGTGCCATTGAGCCAGCCTCCTACAAAAACATAGACTCTATCAAACTTCAAAACATAAAACCTTATTGGTTTGACACGATTTTGAACCTCCTGTTCAGTGTTTCCTGATTTGGCCAGCAGTAGCTCAGTCTGTAGGGACTTAGGTTGGGAACCTGAGGGGCGCCAGTTCTAGTCCTGAAGCGAAAACCTAAAAAGAAAAAAAAAAACACCCCCCCCCCAAAAAAAATCCTCAACTGCTCTAAACGGAAACACACCAACTGAATAGAAAGCAATGACGCAATGGATGTATGGATGTTGGTCTGGTGGCTGCAGAGGTGCCAGGTCAATTCCCAAGTGCTGCAAAGGTGCCCATGAGCAAGGAACCGAACCCCAAACAGCTCTGGCGCATTCTGACATCTCTCCATTAATGCATGTCGACAAGTTTTGTCTTATGTGTGTGACAAGCATGTTTCTTGAGTGTGAACCAGAATCTCCCCTCAGGGATTAATCATTATTGTTATTATTAAAGTATGTACAATTAAAAATATAATTAAAAAGACATTAAGTATTCAGAATAATAATGTTATTTTTTACCAGGATTTAAACATGTAAATTTCAACATAATCAAAACGTGCATTTTAATATAGAGTGTGTGTTGGACTTCCAGGTCTTTTGGAGCCAGCCTGAACTGCAATTTTTTATTAACTTCCACACTGGCTTGCAACACCGGACGTTGCTGCTTTGCTCAAATACATGTTTTGTGGAGAGGGAGAGAGATAGCTGTTGCCCAGGTTACCACAGTAATTCTGAATGAGAATTGCTAATTGTTACGGGGGATCGCCCTCAGATACGAACCTGTCAAAATGACCTACAGCCTTCAGAACTTTACGTAATCTCGAGCCCTGTTTAACTCAGTCTGCGAGGCAATGCACCTTACTGACACACTCGTTTAATTTCTGTTCTAAAAAAGCACCACATGCGAGTTAGGAGTGACATTTGCAGAGTCTTCTTAAGACACCAGCATTTCAGTTAGGCATAGAGACATTGTCACATTTAATGGGATGGAAATGCTCTTCTGCAAGGCAGCTTTGAGTTTTGATTCAGGCAAAGAAATAATTGTATTTTGAACACAATAACCTTTGTAGCCTGCAGCTTCACTTTATCTGCATTTTTGAACTGATAAAGAATCAACTTTTATTATGGAAACAAGCCACCTGTCACCCTCAAGGAGGCAACGCTCTCATCAAAATGTCACTTTTTGATGGTGCTGTTTTCTTTATCAGTCACAAAGTATGCAGCATCTCTTTTAAGTCGTAAATAACTGGTGGAAGGCAACAACCAAAATACTCCACCTTCCTCTAATCCACTCCATCAGTCCCTGCTTCTGTGCACATCTATTTATCTCAACCCCTGTGGAAGGAAAGAAAGAAAGAAAGAAAGAAAGCACCACACAGCAAAAATAAAACCTCACTGAGACATAGTTAAAATAGAGCTGCACACACTGCTACAGTAGTTATAAGCATGGTGTGAAGATGAAAGGTAGCATTGCCCCTCACATGTATAGAAAAGGATTCCAGCCGGCCCAGTGGTAATGATTTGTAAAATAGCACCATTTCTGAGGCGGCAGTGGGAGGGAAAAATGGCTGTTTTTCATCATTTGTGAATTTCTTTCTCTGGATAGAAAGATTTTGCAGAGTTCCTGTATTGCTGGACCGTCTGTCAATAGCTATCTACCCACCTATCTATTTCCAGCTGCACATCTCATGGTTGCAGTGCTTTGCTGGAAACCGGCTTGAACGCTCAGTCAAAGTACCTTTGACAAAAAAAAAGAAAAAAGAAGTAGCAGACAGCAACAAAACCCAGCTTCTCTCGGGTTCCCTTCTTTTTTTATTGTACGTCATCTCCACACAAAGACAGGGAGACCGAGCAACAGAGAAGACAAGTTAAAAAAATTGAGAAAAAAAAAGCAAGTCAGCTTCACCGATTCAACCCACAAAACTGTACCTTGACTGTTCCTCCTCTCATCCTTGCAAAGAAAAAAAATGTTCACTTCTCTCCTGGTCTTTGTTTCTATTCTTTCTCATTCTCCTCCACAGTGAAGTCAGGGGTCACGGTCAGCTATGGAACTGCAGAGAAGGATTCCCAAGCATCCAAGGACACTTCATTAGGATGGATGCTTCTGTTGTGCTTCTAGTCATGTAACCTGTAATACCATAATACATCACCTATTATGTCAACTATCCTGCCCAAGGCACCATAACCCAGATAAAGTTGAAATTACATATTTACTTGATTATTTCCATATAACCTTTCAGCTCCCACAGCAGAGCCGGGGGCCGTTGGCACTAGAACTTCCATGAACTCACTGACTGACTATAAAACAGTATGCTCTCTTCTCTCAGTATCATTACTTAAACAGTGCTGTTGAACCCAACCCAGTTGCAGTAGGTGATTGGTACCTTCATAACAGGAGGGATGGCCTAATGGGATCAACTAACTCAAAAATGTTCTTCTTTAAATGTAATTTCTATTTAAGCAGTGGGTCAGTAGGTAGAGTTGGTTTTCTCTCAACCGGAAGGTTGGGGGTTCAATCCCCAGCTCCTGCAGCCACATGTCCAATGTATACTTGGGCAAGACACTTAATCCCGAATTGCTCTCGCTGCTTCATCACCGGCGTATGAATGGGATTAGTTACTTCTGATGGTCACTTTACACAGCAACCACTGACATCCGTGTGGTGACCTGCGGTGTAAAAGCGCTTCGAGTAGTCAGAAGACTAGAAAAGCGCAATATAAGCTCAAGTCCGTTTATCATTTATATGGATACTGGACAAAGGGCCTTTTGAAACGACATACATTCCTGCGTGGTACTACACATAGACAATGAATGGGCTTGACAGTGGCTTGCAGCACCCACTGCTTGCTATCTAGAGGCCCTTTAGATAGGATTCTAAACTGTGATTGAGAATTATTAGACCACTGTTATCTTTGATATTTTACCTGTTTTAGTGTTGGTTAAAATCCGAGTTGACACTTTTGCAAACCAGTGGTAATTTCTTTCACCAAAATTACAGCTATAAATGTTAGTCAACGACCTTTCTATTTTCCCATGATAAAGATTGAATGAAGACGAGCTAAAAATAGATGCAAAGTGGTGCGTGTGTGTGTGTGTGTGTGTGTGTGTGTGTGTGTGTGTGTGTGTGTGTGTGTGTGTGTGTTAGTGAAGCTCGGCAACAGATAGAGCACGAGCTGAGACGATAACAAGCGTTGACCAAGCAGCAAGTGACTAAGGTCTGGGCCTGTTTGGTAGGTTGAATCTTTAGCTTTATTGTGTTCAAATGTATGCCAGAAGAGGTCAAAGTATCCTCATCATAATGTGAAAGTATCTGGTTGAGGTTAAAGTATTTAAATAGTGATAGTTCAGAAATGTGTTTCCTGTGAGGGTTTCTGGATTCTTTTTAAGGGCTCCTTGTGTATATTTTCTTCCCGCTTAAGTTTAACAATTTGCAAACTGGTGCAAACAAGGTCATCCTATTTTGTAACAGCTTTTGATTTATCCCACCCTGAGTGTGACATCAAGGGAAGATGACCTTAGTGTGATTAAGGTTAACTGTAATGTACCAGCAGCAACATTGGTATGCAGATGATAAACAGGTTTATATGTGTGTGTCAAACCAAATACACCTACATGAAGACATCTTTTCAGAGTACCGTTGGGCTCTTGTGCTGTCTTGTTCAGAAGAATGTCAGGAGTGAAGTTACAAAAGGAAACCAAACCTGTACCATGACAAACCAAAGGAGAAACTGTCATGAAAGATGGCAAGCTGGAGGGAGCTCGCGTCTGACAGACCCCATTTTAGAATCCTCTGAAGAGATGAACTCAAACAATGTGACAGACAAACAGAAAGACAACAAACAAAACCAAACAATGTGTTAAAGGGAACAATCTCAGAGACAGCATCCCAGTGCCTCTTACAAATTTAATGTTATACTTAAAACAAACAAACAAAGTAAATATGTTGCACTGCATGTGATAAGGGGACAAAAAAGCATGTCAGGAATTTAATGAAGTAAGCCAAGGGAATGATACAACTCTGAACATGCATTTGCATGCATGCGTTTCCAGGCCAACAAAGCAAACAGTTGATAAATGTTCCAGAGCAATTAAAAACTCAGAAATTGCATCCTGATGAACTAATCGTGTGGTTGATACTGGCGCACAAACACGCCTATGGGGCCAAACAAAGCAGAGAAGTTGTTTCTGAAGCAATCAGACTTGGGGAAAATAGCCTGTTTTATACAAATATTCACATATCCTTTTGTAGCTTTATACATAAACTCAATGATAGTCTTACAATGTTGGATGCCAATACTAAAGGTGAGCAAAGTTTCATGAAAGATCATGACGTTAATGCATGTTGGAGTAATCCCAGGATAAATCTGCAGAGCTAAACAGCTTGTTCTGCGCAAGAATTTCACAAGATGGCTTCAAGCCTCTACGTGGGCCGGTGAATCTGTTTCCATAGGCTCTTTTCTCCTAGCACTGGACAGCAGCTCTCCCCTAGCGTCCCTGCAGTGTCCCAAATCGAGTACTGCAACACTACTTGTTTCATCTGTGCAGGGCCGCTGATAGCCCAGTGGTTATGTTACACACTCCATGTACAGAGGCTATAGTCCTCATGACAGCGGCTGTGGGTTACGACCTCAGCGCTTTGCTGCATGTCATCCCCTCTCTCTCTTGTCCCAACTTTTCCTCCCTCTCTCTTCAGCTAGCCATATATCTAATGAGGCAATAAGAGTTCATTTCTGATATTTTTTAACCAGTGAGATTATTTTAATGAAAAATGGACTTTCATTTAACGACTGAAACCACTTTTTGACACTTTCTTTTTTGCGGGCCACTAAAAATGGCTCTGCGACCTACTTTTAGGTCCAGACCCACCAGTTGAGAACCACTGGTATAAATATTAGAACTTGCTGAGACCAAATTTATACACACAGTGGCTTCTTACTATTTGTAGGCCTTCAGGCAGAGCAGTACTCAAGCACAGCTAGGACAACCAAACATGCCGACTGACCACCCACGGGTGCCCTGTGTGTTTGTGCACGCTTTCCTGTTCATGTGTGCATTGCATTTGTGTGTCTATGAGTGGGTGGTTGGATGGCTGGAGTTGACATAACATGACTCTGCACAGCACATTTAATGAGGGAAAAGGCAAAGAGCTGCTGGCGTTTTGAGATGCGTCACCAATCTGAATGTCTCCCCAATGGAGGTCCATAAAGTGCAGATGCTGATGAAACACAGTGAATACATTGACATTACCTATTTTAATCAGCCCTAAATATATACTCCCCACTCTGTATATCTACTGTATGATACCCTGAAAGGCATATTTAACTGCACATCAATCCTTTCTCCAGTAAATAAAAACAGCTGCATCCTAGAAAAGGCGTCAAGAGCAATTTGCTCATGGTATTTATAAATCCTCTCATCTGTCTGATGTTAATAATTTAGGTTTTCAGTTTGCACCTTTTCCCTTCTAATACCGTTTGTGACGGCCCCTCTGCATTGATGAATTTACTGGTGCTTGCATGCTTTTGTCTCCAGGGCTGCAGAACATGGTGAGCAGCTAATCAGGAGATGACACACATGTGTGCGGTGTGCCTGGTGCTTTTATATCAGAGCAGCAGTCAGTCTTTGGGAGACCTTGAGAGAGACTTGTCTTAAACAAAAACCTTTGCTTTTTTGGTTTCTTTGGCTGAATCTCGATGTCCTCCCTAAACCCTGAGCCCTTACAGACTTAATCGATGTCACCTGGAAAGTGATTAAGTGCACGAGTCTGCCAGGGCTCGAAAAGGTTTAATATACAAATAGGACAGCACTTATATTGCAGCATCATAGAGCATCATATTGCTAGAATGTACAGCCCCCCCCCCCCCCGCACCCCCTTATTAGAGCTGCTTTAAATATAAGTTGTTAATTGTTCTTGGAAAGCACCTCAAGCTATACATTATGTTGTTGTTTTATTAGACATGTGGAAAAGCTGGTAAGAATAAATTAAGATAGTGTGAAGAGTTCCAGGGTATCGTGGCTCACTTATTTATAAAAAAAATATAAACACATAGCCTGACAACCTACATATCTATTTTTTTGGTACCCTGAAACGTATTTATAAGTAGCAAAAGTAACATGTGAATCATATAACTGGATTCAAATAAACGTTTAACAAGTCAGTATGGTCTAGTCTAGTAGTCTATGATAGAATCTGCTGAATTCTGTCTTCACTTAAATGCATCCTCTTCCATACCGTCCAGATTCCTCAGGATCTGCATTGTTAAAGGCAAAAATCTTAAAAAGAGTATCTGGAGAAAATGACCAACCCTGCCTATATGGTCATCTTCCCTTAATGTCACACTCAAGGTGGGATTATCAAATTAAGTTATAAAAAGGATAACTGTGTACGCACCAGTTTGTGGTTTTTCTGTTGTTTACACACTTGAGCTATACTCATTTATGAGAAATGACATTCTGTGTTTACTCAGACAGGTACTATTGTTGTCTCACTGGGCTCTGATGAAGAAAGCTCTGATGAGTTATTATGAACAAAAGACATTTGTCAGTTGCTTGCACTTATTAGCAAAGAGCTGTTCCTCAGAGATAGTGATCCTCGTCCTGAAACCTTGTTGAACAGACACGCTGTGTGTGTCCGAGTACGAGGCTTAGCTCGGATAATGTGCTGCTGGAAATGAACACACCTTGATGATTTGGGACAGGTAGGCCCAGAAGGCATTTACAGATTAAACAAAAAGCAGTTTAAAATTATCGTGTTTTTGTTTGACTCTGAGGAGCGTCCAGAGTTCGTAAGAGGACAATGTTGAAGCCAAACACAGGTGTGGTTTAGTTTCTTTACACACAAGTTCTACATTTGTATCTTATATAAAAATTTAATATTTAAAGTCACAACTTTTTTTCAAAGCATTAATAAAATGAACCTGCCTGATACTGAGCTGACTTCTTATTATCATTAGAAGATCAAGGGAAGTGTAGTGTGATGAAAATCCAAGGCTTCCCCTATATGAACTGGATGTACTGACTTTCTCAAATGTTTTCACCTCACATGAGGAAATTTGCCGTGCTAGAAAACAAGCATTTAGTCTAAAAAACATCAAATATGTCCAAACACATTCTAGATCATTGTTGCCACTATAGGGATCACTAACCAGACATAAACAGTTTTGTCTAGTTAATCTAAATTTAAGGACCTCAGGGCAAGACAAAACCCCAGACCCCCTGGGATCTTGTAGCCCTTCCTAGGCGGGCCCAGAAACCAGGTTGGTATCCAATGATCTAACACACCATCATTGATTATTTAGCGAGACAGTGGTTTGGTATCAACTCCTGCTATGGATATTATGTCCTGAATGAACGAGTCAGTGTGTGGCCACGGTTAGCTATGGCTGCAGCTCTGCTGTTTTGATCCAATCATGTGCAGTTTAACACAGTCATCAATACAAAATCAATGACTGCTCATTTGTGAGCCAGCCTGTGTAATACAAGTACATTTACCAACACTCACCTTTAGGGCAGGCAGACGTAATTGTATCATTGATTTGATGAGTATGATGCATGTTCCCCCTTTCTCTCCTGAAAAGGTAACATCTTTGAAGCCTGCATTGATTCAGAGAAAGATAATTACTCACAGTTACTCATTACCTCTAGATACAATTATCGATGATATCTTAAGTCTAAATGATAGAGTCTCTAGCTCAGCAAGCAGCTCTGGGAGGTTAAACAGGTCGGCAGGCTGTTAACATGTTCACAATATAGTAACCCTCTGGTTTGCAGGTTTTCAAGGGAGACTAAGGCCGATGTCTCAGTTCCCATACCTGCATCCATGCATGCCTCACATGCCTCAAATATAAAACATGCAGTAAAAAATAACGGAGCCGTGTTGGTCATACAGCGGCCGTCAACAGACTGTTGCCATAGAGACAGGACGGACGTGCAGCACTTTTCTTCTCAGAACAAAAACGCTAGGTGGACACGGGCCTTAGTGTCTCCCCCCAGAGATGCATAGAGAGACCCGAGGAAACAAAGCAAAGGAGAGGGGAAACAAGTAATTATGTTTGAAGAGAGATGTGACGGACGTTTGAGATGATGACATCAGCAGGTCCATTTAGCGTCTTTTCTATTGTCCATCTTTTCTCCATTATTAAACTCCAGTGACACTGATGTCCGATTCGCTGCAATGTCCAATCAATGAATTATATTGAATAACGGGTATGTCAGTCTATCAGTAAAAAAGACTTCTGAGAAATCTGCTCTTGTGTACTATAAGAGCTTTGGGACGCTCATTAACATGACGGGTCTGGAACTACTTCCGGTTCGACCGGAGACTAAGGAGACAGCATTTAAGAGAATGAACTTTGAACAACAACACTCAAACTCATTCAGTGCACATTACAGAATAAGATTATCATAAAATCATCAGCTAAAACAGTGGCATACCTTACTTACTTAATTAGGAAGTCAATAATGTGAAAGATATTGATTCAGCAATTACTTATTTAGAAAAATTATTTATTTTTTTGCTTAAAAAAATAGTCTGTTGGAATCTACACTCCATGACTCAACATTTCCACTGGTGTTGAAAGTGGGACAGGGTGAAAAGATCCTCATGAATCAAGTTTTTCTGCCTCATCATGTTGGAGTCTGTTTCCATAATCTTTTCATTCACCAGTATTTAAACACCGCATCCCAAAGAACTCTCCTTTGTGTGTTTACCTCGTGCCATTTTCAGGTTTGTAGATTTCATTGTCACAGTGTGCAGTATGTACGTCTCTTATCCTCTTTTCACTGCTGTTTTCACCTCCTTTCTCTGTTTCCAACAGTTTACGGGCCAATTCCAAATAAACTGCACTTCATTCTTTGGATTGATTACACTTTGTCTAAATGTGTATTAAAAGCAGCATCCCTAGTAACCATCTGTGCTTCTTGGTAATGGTTTGGCCTCCTTAACAACAGTGATCGATCGTGGGATATCAGACTGTTGCAATGCCTAATTAGCCAATCACAATCAAGTGTTTTCTAGTAAGACAATGATATCATGCGGTTTAATGTTTCACATATTGAACATCTTACTAAAGCATGTAGCGTTCCAACATTCATCAGTCCGCATAGAACACTAAAAGCTTAAATGAGGCCTGTTTTTGGACCATTAAGAATACAATAGCAAATCACTACATCCTGATGTTATTGGAACAACAGGGTATACACATTACCACCACCAGTGTTTGGAGTATAAATCTACAATCATAAAAGGACCAGTTACGTGCTGAAACAAATCCCAGTAGGGATTATGCTGTCTACTGAGGTGTACCAATTCTCTACAAATGGAGAAACAAACGGTGATGCTGACTGAGCTTAATATGCAAACGTGAATCACTCCTGGGGGAATCCAGCGTTCTTTGTTCTTATAGTAAGAAAACATGGTTACATCCAGAGCAGGGCACACATGTGTTTATCATTTATCTGTGCTTATATTTTAAAATTAACTTTTAACATGGACGTTAATTTGAAAAAGGAATTATTCTTTGACTTCTGCTCAATTTGTTTTCCATTAACGTCCAAACCCCACTCTTACGTGATAAGATCGCTAACAGACAATCTGTACTTTTGGAATAATGAGCCAAAATGAAGCAACAACCTCCAGTGTTGAAAATTCAAGCCAATGCAGGAGTGCAAAATCCTGCAGTCCATTAAGTGTCCACTTGAAGCTGGCTGCAGAAGCACCAAAAGTCACAAACAGTTTTTACAGAAGAAATTAACATGTTTACAGCCTGGTACAAAAAACAAAAAAATGGTCTGATTAGCTCATGTAAAGTGACCATCATTCATTTTATCGCTCTTATCCTTTTTATTCATTCTTAACCATCTTAACAAGTTTGATTCTTCCGCCCTATGCTGCTTTTATATATTCACAAGCTTTCTTTTATTTCACCCCTTTTTGTCTAACTTTCTGTTTTTATAACCTGTGATGTGAGGTCGTCTGCTTTACTTTATATTACTGCCATTCTTGTTCTTGTTTTTGCTGTTTGTCAAAGCACTTTGTAAACCTGTGTTTTTAAAAGGTGCTATATAAATAAAGTTATTATTATTATTAGCTTGATGACCTTTTTTTGTTTTTCATTTTATTTTTCTTTACTTATATTACTTTATAGTCTTAACTGTCTTTTGAGACCAGCCTGATATTCATTTTCTATTTTTCCTATTACTTGTGTTTGCATTTAAATAGATATATTTCCTTCTCTATAAATCTCTCTGTTTGGCCTCACTGCTGATGTTTATTGTTTTATTGTCCTGAGTTCCTGCCATTGCTTTTTCTGTCAAAGCATTTTGTAAACGTCTGTTTTTAAAGGTGCTATAAAGCTATTATTATTAATAATATAGGCATTTAAGAATCTGGCAGCAGCTTCAGTTACATTGTTTAACCTCCTGACACTTTCATTACTGCTTCTGCATGTCTTCATAACATGTTGGTAATGCCATTAACAAGTACAGTCTCATTCCGTCTGCTCACTTTTTTAATGTTATTCAAATGATTCATGCATATGTCTGTCTGTAAAATGTTCTGTATAGTACAGACGGAGATGATGGTGTAACTGTCTGGGCTTTTATGAAATTGGAGGAGAGGAAAGAACAGAGATTTTTTTTTTGACTGTAAATGAAGACTGATATTTTTAGCCCATGAATTGAACACCGTATGGAACATTATAGAACAGTACCATGCTTTAGACTCTGACAAAGTCGTCTGACAAATTGAAAGCATATGATTCATACCAGTCAGGCCATGTGATCTCCATTAGAGCAAACTTTACAGTACAGTTCTATTTCCTTCACTGCCATATTCTTTTATTGTTTTATTTTTTTCGAAAAGATCCGGGCCTGTTATACACTAAGACAAAACAGGTGTGGTTTGTCTCTATGATTAACACAAATCAAGGCTTTTCTTTCCAGTGATGTCCTTTAATATTCACACTGCAGACTATGTGAATGAAAAGCCCAGACCCCTCTGCTCAAGGTTTTTTTTTTTCATGTCAAATTTGATATTTACCTTTTTAGGAGTATTAATTTCAACCCTTAGCTTTAACTTGCTTACACATCAGACTGGAGAACCATAGAAGCAAACAGGACGCAGGCATATTCAATCAATACCACTTGTGTGTTTTCAATCCTGTTGTGTCGGAGCCGTGGAGCTGTTAAACAACAACTGCTCAAAATGGGATTCCGAATATTTCCTCCAAAATTGCCACTGTAGCAGCTCAACAATGACAGCCATGGAATTATTCTCCTCTCACAGAGACCATGTGCTTCAACCCTTATAAGGAGATTTTTTCAGCCTTTCAGAAACGCTC
This sequence comes from Labrus mixtus, assembly GCF_963584025.1. Classification (NCBI taxonomy): domain Eukaryota; kingdom Metazoa; phylum Chordata; class Actinopteri; order Labriformes; family Labridae; genus Labrus; species Labrus mixtus. Next base: position 23,595,553 of record NC_083621.1, read on the forward strand.
CCACCATGACTACTGTACATCTGCTAAAAATCTAAGTGACTGCAGAAAAGATTGCCGAGGAAGAATGGGCTCTTCAGTCTTTGATGAGTACGGCCCCTTGAGGTGTCTTTGGAAGATAATGCACGGTTGACTAGATTAGTAGGCTCGAATTCTTGGCATAGCAGTATCAGACCTTAACCCTCACTTAACTGTTGCATTGACATTTAATTCTACATCAAAGTCAGTTTGACTCACAACTGAAGCACAGATACCCACAGATTCCACAGGGTCCGTGTGAGCCATGTTCTACCATGGTTCCACTGAAACCAACAGCAAGCTCCCTACCCCACTGGATCTGTTTGTGAAGAGTGGCACAGCGGAGCACAGACCTAAGCAGCTAGATTTTCACTCTCACAAGATCACAGGGATATATGATTGGGAGTCTGTCCATGGTGTTTTATGTTCAAATTGAGCGTAAACTCTTTGCCTGACTGCCCGTTCAGATCGACGCTATAGCTCGCAGTTGGCTCAGTCGAAAATAGATCTGGCACATATTTCAAATGGAGTTTAACTCAGTGAGAGGCATTCCTCAGGACCATTTCCACAGGACCATCTCCGCCGCAACCATGTGCAAACACGAGCATTGACCAGAGAGGGCATGATTGGCTCCGGAGTGTGCGACGAGGAGGGTACATTTCGCACTGATTCTGTTGAAGCTGCAGGTAACAGTCACGGCTAAGTAAAGTAACTGTATATTGTATTATATCTTTATTTTGGCTGGTTTGATAACTATCCAATCTGTGATCAGAGATTCAAATCACAGATCACGCTTACTTGAAACCCATGTTGTCTGTCAGCCATAATCTCAATTGTGCAAGTTTGATTTCATGAGATGTTGACCTGTGTAACACTTCTTCAGTTCATGTAGTAACCCAGCTAAAAAAAACACCATTATGTGGTTTTTCATTCAGGAGAGGTCAAGTAGCATCAGCCTTAATATCTAATATCTCCCATCAGGCTAAAAGAAAAGCCACCTTGAGCTCTAAAGACCTGAGAGGAGCTTCCACTCTTTTTCAAGTGTAAAGTAGTGGACTCATTTGGCTTTGACCACTACATCAAAAGAATTTGATGCATTGCAGAGAGGCATATTATCTGAGAGGCAGCCACGCTATTTTAGATTGCTAGAATTCAGCTCATGCTGGAGTACCCTAAAAGGATAATGATTCATTTCATGATCCTCTGATGGCTCTCTGGCGTGAGGGCTGGTATGAAGTACTCAGAAATAAAAACACCTGTATTTGCTTCTACAAAACAAACTTTAACGCGGTGATACTCACCTTGCAGTGTTTCATTTTTCAGGTTATCCTTCTTAAAGGTGCACTACGTAGATTTGCTAGTGAAATTGGAAAAATGTAGTGGAACAATTCTATGCTATACAAGCGCTTTTATTCTCAGCGCACAATCGTTTCATCCAAGCGCCCCAAGAGCACACCGCCAGCGCTTTACAGCCCAGAAAAATAACGGCAGGTAGACACAGGGCCTAAGATCCCACATCTCCCTATCAGTGTCTGTTTTCCAAGCCCAGAAGATTCAGGTATTTTTCCCACACAGCAGCAAACATCCACAATATGTGCTACCTCAGCTTCTCCAGGAGACATCGGCTTTATTAAAGCTGAGGAGCTAAAACGTGGGTCTGAATCTGTCAAACTAAATATGTGGAAGGCTAGAGTCAAGCTCAATACTGACTTTTACTTCACTTTCTCTGGAAAAGCTTTCATAGCATATAACACTACAGTCCATTGTTAACAATATTTAGCTGGTGTTTGTTTTTAAGGCAAGATAACAGTGTCCTACATGGATTGGAATGGTTCTTGTGTGTACTATGAAATTGTATCCTGGCCTCACCACTGGCTTCATCAAGCATTTTAACAAAAGATCGTTACTAAACAACAGTGTACTTCCCTGAACGTACAATGCTGAATCTAAGAAAGGCACTATTTGAAAGATGATGGGGGATTTTTTTCTGTTTATTTCTCCCTTGTTTCTTTTTCATTCAACCTCAAACAACCAACTGTTAGTATTCTGCCACATATATATCTACCTTTTCAGCCTAGGGGGAAATCAAAGAGAGGGAACTCCATTCCAATGCCGCAATTAGGTTTCTCTGCATGCAGCATGTAGAGGGAATAAAAAGGATAAGGGGGTAACAGATTAAAACACAAACAGGAGGAATGGAGATGAGAATGAGGTATGTGGAGATACACGGGGGGCGGCAATGGAGGCCAATGGAGGGGGGAGTGAAAGAAGGAGAGCTTAGAGAGATGCCTTGCGAGCAATTTAAGGATCACCCAGCAAATGCAATATGCTCAGGAGGTGCATTTTTCCCCCATTATATGCTGCTTCGACTAGAATGGCTCCCATGGATCTTCAATCCTCTATAGCCCCAGTATATACGTATATACAGTATACTTATACTGTGGTTGCTTGTAGACATTGCTGAAAAGCTATTCCATCTAAAAGATTTAGAAAATAGTGTTGGGAACCGGGTGCTTTTTGAAACTGCCTGAGGTATCAGAAAGGTAAATGGTAAGAGGACTGCAGTCATTTAAAACCTCTCCAGTCTCCTGAACACTCAAAATGCTTTACAGTACATTTCTTCAACCATGTAGCACACTGACGCTACAGCTTCAGGAGAAGTTTGGATATCAGTAGTGGTTAGAGAACACTTGGATGCTAAGTGGAGAAATCAAGAATCAAACTGTTTATTGGATGTCCTGATGTACAACATAATTCCTGAGTCATCATGAACACTAGTGTTGTAGAACTTGAAATCGGTCTTGGTCTTAAGACTGGTCTCAAAACCACTTTTTGAGGGTCTCGTCTTGTCTCGCAATCGAAAGCATTTTTACTCGGCCTTGTCTCGGTCTCAGACTGGACGGACTCTGGATTTCAAACCTTTCTAAAAGAACAAATAATTCATTTATTATTACATTTTTATCCCCTGGTTACTGCCACAACCACCGTTGTTACAAAAGTGAGTGACACGCCCGCTCCACCAAGATAATGTTTTTTTTCAGTGATACAGTATGTATCGTCTTGGTCTTGTCACGGTCTCGCCCTGCCTTGGTCTTGGTCTTGACTCGGTCTTGATCCCTATGTCTTGGTCTTGTCTCTGTGTCAGAGCACTCATTTTTCTTTAAAGACAGAATATGCGACTTGTTGATCCAGTAGATGTCGCCCTTGAGCACCAGCATGAAACTAAAACAAACTGCTGTTTGGCGACACCTCCGCTATTCTGAAGCCTCTGCCCTCCTACAGCGAAAAACCTCCAAACCCCCTCCACTCACGAAGGAGTTTATCGCAAGCGGTGTACAAAATTGTCCTTGGTTGAGCTCTAATTACATGTGGTCTGCATTGTTGTTAGCAGGCTAATGTTAGCATACTTAAGTTAGCTAGCAGCTTCACATTGCATTTAAATTGACAAAGAATGACCCTGATCTAAAATTTTCTTTAGTCCTTGACTAAACCATCTTTAATACAGTTGGGGAGGAGCCAGCCATTCCGTTCACGTAAACCTGATGTAACCATGGCTACGACAACAACACAGCCAGTGGGACTCACGCTCCTCCGTCATTGTAGACAGTCATGACTCAGAGAGACATTTATACTTGATGCTGTATTTATGTGTAAAATGTTGCACATTCTACACATAAACCCCAGATACATGTTTAAAAAAGGCCAATGAAATACAGTCTACAGTCTCAATGAACTTCTGCATTTCCATCACAGCAGCTAGTACAGAACTTGACTAAAGTAATGGTCTATTGTTGGAAGAACTTGAGTATCGTAGTGTGTCTTTGAATGCCTCAGAACATTTCGGTTTTGGTTGGTCAAATGAGGAGGTGTGGGGGCAGGCCAAAAGTGTTTTTTTATTTTTTATTTACATGTTTTGAAATATTATGTTTAAATATTTTTATTGCTTGTGCTCATTCAAAAGACATACAGACCTGGTTTCCTGTCTAGAGTTGCTAAACCAGGCATATTTAGCTTCAATATGATAAACATTTTCGGATTGACACATTTTTATTTTATTTTCAATAGATTACTTTTTTGACTTTCTTTCCTTTAATTAATACGAGACAAAGGAAATGTGGGTAGAGGGAGTGGGTAGGACCATCTTAATAGCATCTGGACCAGATGTCAAACCTCGGACCAGAGCAACGAGGACACTAGTCGACGTTCATGGGGCGCCTGCTTAACCAGCGTCTGTTGACAGATACTTAAACGCCCTGCTCCAAGACCTCAACTCTACTACACTGCCTCTGAAGACTGGAGAAACTGAAGAACCAGACACCAGAACCAAGCTCTCATACCTCCGACCTGCCAGCCAGTATCCAAAGTAACTGACATTGTACAATAAATAGCTTCTCAACTTTACTCCAAAACTGTTTGTGTCCTTATTGTGGGTCAGTCTGTGTTCTTTATTACAAACCTGTAACTTTAGTTTACACAATCACATACATTACAATCATTTTGCTTTGAAAGGAAATCATTTATTATATTATTATCTTGTTTTGGTCAACAATGTAAAAAAGTCACTCAGTTAGTTTACATGTAGCTGGAAAATGCAGATTTATTGTGTAATTATGAATAAAACTGGACTTTTAAAAGGCATGTAAACATGTTAGTCTGGCTGAAATGGTACTGAATCGAATTTCTTGGAGTCGGACAAACACATTTAGATAATGCGGTTGGGGTTCAATTAACTCTTTCATGTATGTATTAGCTTCGTACCAAAGCTGGACTAGGCGTTCTGGAAAGTTTCCACAGTCACCGCGCTGGGCTTTGACTGGGAAGTCGAACTGCGTAAGTAGCAGAAGCATAGCAGAAGTTGCGTTTCTGTCTGCCGTCTGATATCAGATATCATCTTAAGAAAGAGTGATAGCATGCATCACATTTGAACCAATAGTAAAGTGTAGAGCATGAATTAAATTTACAGAGCTGTAAAGTTGTCTATGTTGCAGTTTGTTAACTTGGTAGCCAGGTCAATCACAAGAAGGTCCACAAACAAGCTGAAAGGGGGCATATTGCCACCTACTGTAGCAGGGTCAGACATATGTAGTTGATACATGCATTCTCCCTGAGTGCATGTATACCGAGACAAGGACAGTATTCCAACGTTATACCTTAATTGAGCACTGTAGCTGGATTTAACTGTGCATGTCAACGTATTGAGTTACACTATAGAAGCTTGCAGTTGGAGTTTAATGATCCTGACTGTTGGAGCAATAAAGCTACAATAAATAAAAAAATAGGATGTTGGTAAAATAATACCTATTATGATCTCAGCACCTTACTCCTCTGTAAAAGCACCTGTGGTTCAGCAGCATATATCTTTTTTATCTTTTATATATAAAAAAATATATTTTTTTTTTCTTCTCTTTTCTTGCCTTGAATTGATTCGAGGTTGAATCCTCGGTGTTAGTGAGCTAATTAGCCTTAACTGCAACAATTACAGTAAGCCCCGAGCAGCAGGGCTATTGAGCTGACAGTATAGTAACAGGCCTGTGTAAATGTAATCCAATATTTGTTGTATGAATATGCAGGTTACAATGGACCCATGTGCTGCTGCGAGGAAGCAAAATCCAGGATAAAGCACGTGGACGCAATAGACTTATATTTACATTGATTTCAGGGCTAAAACGTGCGTTATCACACACACATACAAACACATATCTGATGCACAATTCATGGCTTTCTCTTTTTGTCTCTGCTGCTGTCTAGCTCACACACACACACACAGTAATAAACACCCACACAAACACACAAACATGCATATTCACATCAACACAGACAGCTAAACCCAGCTGAGATATAAGGCACTTTGCTTGTTGCTAAGGTAATAACATAACCAGGCAGTATGGTACTGCTTTCTACTGCACAAAGAACACAACACACACAACATACAGTGTGTGTGTGTCTGGTTTGAAGGAGTCTCTTCCCCATAGAGTGACTGTTAATGTGTTGTGTTCGCTGCTTATCAATTTGCCTCTGATGAAGAGTGTGTTTGTCTTCATGAATTTGTATGATGTTCTACAATTTCTGGGTGTAGAATCCTAGAGAAAAGGCAGCGAGTGGCTTGCTGGCAGAGAATGCTCAATCTCATTTGCTGAGCTGTCAACATGTCACTCATAGCAGCCGGATTCCTAAGACTTTGCCCGGTGACAGGTTACTTAATCAGTCTCACTAACTCACTTAGCCAAGCAGGAGGCATGCATTTTGTTTTCAATGATGCTGCTTTTCAGATGCCATCACGGATTTTCCAAAATGTAAGCCTTTTCAGCGGCTGAAAACTAAGCCCCTTGTTTTGCCAATTGATTTTCCTCCCCACCGTTGACAATTTTAAGTGGGTTTGTAATGAGTCTGAGGATTACAGAACTTACTCAGCACATTGAAGACTATGTAAACTTTCCATTCAAGTGAGAAAATGGGGGTGGTTGGGGGGGAACCCAGAGTTACAAGCTTTCCATGCCTCATCATTAATATATTCATACATTGTGGCTCTGAGCCAACTGTTAACGTGACTCCACGGTTGAATGCAAAAGCAGCACAGCTTTGTTAATCATCTCAGCGCACTTGGCAATGCAATTTGAAACAGCATGGCTTTGCAATAATCTTTAAGAGGCACTTGAGTCCAACTTGTCAACAGAACAAAACAGTGCAGTACAGCATGGGACTGACTATCAAAAAATGGTAAAATGTGTTGCTGAAAGTTGTTGTCTCTGTCCACACTAGTGATGGGTACCAAAGAAGTCTTGAGTAGAACCCAAAATCAGTTGAATGTATTGGGTTCAGTGAGTTCCTGTAACTTTTAGTAGCCTAATTTGAATACCTTCAAGGTCTGCATGACAATTTTCACAACATATTTGTTTAATCAGATGTAAGATTTGATGCAAATCCAATATTTCCAATATGTTGTGCTCCATTCAAAGCGAAGCAAAATAACAGTGGCTCTGCTCTGGGGAAGCTAATTTATATTACTTGTATTCTCTTTCATCGTTCCTTCCGTCAATACCCAAAGACTATGAATGGGAAAGTTTGTTGGAATGCATATGGATGGTAAATTGAAGGTTTTCCAGGTCAACAACAACAACAATGTGACAGTTCAGTACAATGTTGCATCACTGCTTCAAGCTTCACTCATGAACAAGATCCTATGAGACTTAAACTCCTTTGCTCAAGGCGTTAACTCACTCCCCACCCAAAAAGAGAAATCCACTGTACCTAGCAAAGCACCACAGCTTCAAATTTGGATCTGCTGACTCTCATCCCAACCACCTTACACAATCTGTTTTGGCCCCAGGCAAACATTCACAAGGGTCCCCAAACATGGTTAGTTTAGCTCCCAGTAGCACACACTTGACTAGATAACAGCCAGCAGAGCACATGCATAGAAAAACAGTTTTCTGCTAGCTAAGTTAACTAATGTTAAACGTCAGAGAACAAACGCCATGATGTAATGCTAGAGTCATATTATTCAAGGGTCTTTCCCCCGTAGTTGGAGCTAGACTTGCAGAATTCAGTTATTAACGTTTATATTTAATCGCTCCAGTTACACTGTCCTGCTTTGTTTTTCCTCTTCCTCTTTTTCTTCTTTCTACCATCCGAACTCCCCTAAGGATAATTCCCCTTCATTTTTCTATACGGTGACTTTTATTGACAAACTTTGGTTTTCACAAGAATAAAGCATGCAATGTTAAGTAGCCCGACGAGAGTGGACACTGTCAGATGGTGCCCCTTAGGGAGGTATCGTACAGTCATTGCCAACTGCACATTTTAAGCCACCCCCCCGCTGCCTGTTGACAGCGCCTCTGCTCACACTCTGCTGCAAAACTGCTCAGTTCCTGTTGGAGTTGAAAGTTTGATGAAGCCTATATAACTACATTATTCTCCCCCAGCTACGCTGTGAGATCCTGTCCATGCAAATCCCAATCAGTGATAAGGGCCAACCCTGACAGAGGCCAACACCCAGCAGGAAGGTGTTTTGAGTTTGTGTCTATACAAGGACTGAATCGGTCATATGAACTGCCTTGGTACCCCATAATGCAGCAATACCTTGCACAGGGAGAAATGATAGACGTCCTACTTCAAGTGCACAAAGCACATATTAAACAGCTGAGCAAACTCCCATGACAGCTTCTAGCAACCCTGAAATGATAATAAGCAGGTCCTCAGTCGAAAAGCATTCTGCATTGCTGCTCTTGTGTATGAGGGCTCACAAACACCTGATCCCCCTTAAAAGTTTCCCCAGGAGAAGTATAATACCCTTTTTTTAATATAAATTGGAACCACCATTATTCTCTGCCACTCCAGAAGCACTGTCCAAGACCTCCACGCATTATTGAAGGAACACATCAGCAAGACAGCCCTCCTGAGTATTTGTGGTGAGTCAGAACTTCCTTGAAATCATTTGAAAGTCCCCCCAGAGGCCTCAGTGTACATGTCTGCTGTTTCCAGGAACTCCCGGGTTGATCAAGATCCAGAGGCTTTCTTCTTAAGCCTTGATTCCTTCATGATTGGTGTGGTTACGGCCACAACAGGCACAGACCACCTTAATAAAGGCTTCAAACAAAGGCCCACTCTGATCCCATGTTCTCAACACTCCTGGGAACGCACAAGAAATCCTGCCTACAATGTGTTCACAGAAAATGTAGTGTAATATTAGAAACCATATCACAATAGGGACCATAGACGGCTTTATGGACCTTCAGAGACCTTCAGAGGAATACATTATCAATGCATTATCAAATTAAATTATCACAGATAACTTAATGGAAAGATTTACCTTCAGATCAGTGGGCCAAAAAAGAGTTGATTTATCTTGGATGTTATTTTTTACAAGCCATGGGTCGCTTGCTGATAGTACAGTTTATATTCACATTTCAAATCGCGTGAATACAAGAACACAGTTGTTAACCAGTTCGATAATTGGTCAGGTGTCCCAAAGAGTCAAAACAGAGGGTTTTATGGGTGCTTTTTGGTCACTGACGTTCTCTAAGCCTGAGTCTTTGTGGAGGTTTATCAGATCTGTGGAATGTCAAAATAATGTTCTCCAGTGTTGAGTTCATATTACTTAGTAGGACTATCATTACTATTTGAACCCCAAACAACCAGTAAATGTAACAGTTTATTGACATTGTGGTTGTTCTTTTTGATTAAAATGAATTAAAGTGATGTCACAACAGAAGACACAAATTCCCAATTATTCATTAGAACTAAAGGATATGTACACTCCATGACAGTATATTGTGAGAAAGACCTCAACACGGATTTTAGTCTGCAAGCCTTTATTTCTGTCCCTCCTAATCTCCTTCCCGAGAGGCCTGTTCCAAACCCAGATAAGACGGGGGGGAGGAAACAACCTCGGCTTACATTTTATCAAGACAGAGTGGAGTTACTAATCACTGTTTTCACATTAAAAAAAAGCCACATGTAAAAAATAAGTAGATTAAATCAGCAATTTCTATTTCACAACTGCAGCAAAAATCTGTAATTAAGGTCAAGTATGCCAACATGTGTTTCTTTTTTTGGCCACACATATAGTCTGTTGAATTAATGATATATTCAATCAATAAGAGCTATTTCACAAAGGCAGACACAGATAGAGATTAGTGGTATTGATTTTACACAACTAATTTATCAAGCCAACCAATGTAGCAGAAGCCACAATATAGTCCGAGTCACAAGAATGAATTGTTGTGTATGAAAACAGAGAATCTTTGTACTTCCCATATATTCTTCATCACCATACATTTTTATTCAACGTTTTCTATTTAAATCATAAACTGTAATTATTAATGGACCAAACCTGAGTGATGTCAGCCATCTGTTACGGGAGGGGGTTCTGAAGGCTCATAGGCAGCAGCCGCCACACTGGAAATGCTGTCTCAGCCTAACTTTCAGTCAATCTAACGACAGGTTTAATGCCGGAGCTGAAGCGGGATTTAAGCTTTGACAAACCGTTACATCGCTCCTATGTGTCAAATCTGTTTTAAGAAAAAATCCTCCAATGTGCCAGTGATGACAATAACTAATCAGAGCTATTTCGTTTTTTAAATCAGGTTGTAAATATTTAAATTTATGCTGTAAAAAACTGTTTTTTTGCCTGTTGAGTGTATGTGACTTCACTGTTCCAGAGCCAGCGTCGAGCAGACACTCGACGAACTGCAATGGCTTCATTTTTCAAGACCGGAGGTAGCCGCTTGATTTAAATGCAAAATCAGTGCATTCGGAAATCTCTTGATTTAAACAGCTGTGTAAGTCACTCAAACTCTTCCGTCAGTTTTGAAATAATTGTCTTCATCAATATGCCTTTGTGTTAAGACTCTAGTTGCATTTGTTTTGGACTTACTTTGGCTTTGAAACGTTACAAAATAATTGGGCACTAACAGCTGAGTCCAGCATCCCAGAGCAGGACGCACTGACGCATGTGGCTCTTCACTTTTTCTTACCCAGGCTGCCACGCCTGCTACCAGCAACTAAGTTGAAGTTAATACCAATGGAATGCTGTGTCTTAAAGCATGTCCTAAGAGCAGCCAACATGAGAGAGAGTCAGCGATAAAACTAGCTGAATTCAATTGTTTTCATTTGAAGTATCCTAAAAACCTGCGAGCCACCTGTTTATCCAATGCTCTGTATCTCTGACATGGACGAGGAAGGAGGGGCGCTCTACAAGGGGCTGGCAGTCACTTTCCTCACTCAACAGAGCTTGTTTTACAAAATGGAGATAGTGGTGCATTAGTTATACCCATACCCATGTTGAAAAAGTGTGCTTTGACTTGGGTCTACAGCGGAGAAAAACTTTGTTCGGCTCACCGCAAACCAATTATTGACGAGCCTTAGAGTGTACTTTGAGTCAACAGCTCATCAGTACAAAGTATCACACATCCGTCTGTCCACCTTCAATAGAAAATCAGTAGATGTCAATGTGGCGTGCTATCCATCAGTAGCCTGCTGTTAGCACACTGCGTTAATTAAAAAAGAAGCACATATATTTAAAGCAGTGTCTGACACCTTAACTAGTTTCCATTGTAGTCCTGCATACTGAAATAAGAATACTGAAAAAAAACAGTTTGGACAAAAGAAGGTTATTAATGTAGCTGATACGCTCATAAATTCAAAGTATAGAGTGGCGGGACTTAGCTAACGGGCAAAGACTGTATTGCTATATCCAAACTCAAAAACATTTGGAATATTGTTGTTGAAATACTTCCTTCCTTTGATTCCTTGTGATATTGGAGGAAGAGGCTGTCACCTAGTCTATCTAGGTGTTAAGAGATGGTGAAGAAAAGGAGCTGACATGTCGTCTAACAAGGAGAACGCAGGAGGGGGGAGGGGGGAGGGGAGAGAACGGGCTGCTCCAGTAAAGATGTTTAGACTACAATGATCTGTCAAAAGCACTTTCCTACTTACACTTCAAACTAATTTTCTCATACTCTGCCTCTCTCTTCCCCTGATCTGTCACAACTGTCAGTACATATCTCTTATGTATCGTTTTCTTCTCTCTGCACCTCTGGCACTTCATATTCCAGCACTCGCCACAAATCCAGAGCACAGACAAAGTAAAGCAGCATCTCACTGTGGAGGAAGCATCATTTTAATAATGCCCCTTAAAAAAAAAATAAAAAAATTTTTTATCAAGGATGTGACAACGTATTCCGACACTTTTAGAATCTTGGTCACATCATCAGTCTTAGATGAAAGACTGTGACTCAAACATTTGGTGCGGACAAAATGAAATCTCGCCAGTATTATCAAACTGTCTCTGGATACACAAGATGAATGTTCATGATAGTTTAGATCAGTCAGCAGTTTGTTTACAAGCCACAGGAGTTCGTCTAATAGCCCTGGAAGCAGTCAGATCATCACAGTAAATGATGTGCCAAGACCCTAAGCGAGTTTGGAATTTTTTACAAATAGGGAGTTGGAACCAAGTGGCAACCTCCGGTGTTGAAAAATGAAGCGGAGGTGCAAAATCCTGCAGTTCGTCCAGGGTCTGCCTGAGCTGGAAGTCACATAAAGACCACATTCATTCTGTGTGTTCCTCTGTTCGTATTACTGGGTTTAGCTTTTAGTGTTTCCTGTTTAATTGTGTCATTTGTGTCCTCGTGTTTTTCTTTCCCCTTGAGTGTGTGGATTACCCTAGTCTTGTCTTTCCTGTTTCCTGTTTTATTTTGTAGTTCTTTTCCCCAGTGTTTCTTGTCTTACGTCCTCCGTGGTTTCCCTCCATTTTGATTGGCCTCATCAGTTTCACCTGTGTCTTGTTTGTCACACCTGTGTCCAGTCACTCCTAGTCTATTTAATGCCTGTGTGCTTACTCTTCCTTGTCAGTTCGTCACACCTCTGTGTATCCTTGTGACTGTTTCTGGTTTCTATGGTCTCTTTTTGTCTCTCCCTGTGTTTGGACTTTTACATTGGACCTTTTTCATTTTTGGCATTTGGGCCTTGATAAGAAAGTTTTTTTTTAAATTGTATTTGATAAATCATATTTGTGTTAAATCTGTAGTTTAGTCTAGTTACTTGTTCATCCATAACTGTGACAAGGTTGGAATTTAAAAGGATGTTTGGGTTTGCCAACAGATTCCAGGAGGGGGCTAATGCTGCATTCGTGTGGTATCGGACACATTGGAAAAACAAGTTTCCGAATTGTAAAATGCACATGAACACCTGCTCAAGTCGGAACGACTTCCCGACTTGACGTCAGAAACGTCATCACATGAGGGGCAAAATTGTTAATGTTAACATACTTTTGATTAATTCACATTCAAATATACAGTTACTTGTAACAGTTACATTTCACTGATCTTCATGGAATCAGTGCAATTTTAAGCTTTTGATACAACATTCTGACTTTCCGAACTGAGATCACGTGAACACACTGATGTTGGAAGAACGACTTCCGAACTCAGAAATTTGGACCATCCGAACAGCACATGAATGCAGCATAATTCAGTCCTCGTGTCCCCTCTGGCATTTACCCTGCTGGCCAAAATTAGGACCTTGTACAGCAGTCCAGTTCTGGCTATGTACACCCAAGCAAAGCTGACCTGACTTCTCCCAACAGTGTAACTCTGAGTACAAAATCCCCCCATTTCCATTAACAAAAAGACATCAGAAATTGATGGGCCGGAATATGCTGTTTATTGATACCAGATAATTCAGTATTGATTAGTCAACACATCAGAAAATCTGACCCCAAATGAGCTGCCTTTCTTAGATACCTCTGCTGTATGGAGGAGGGGTGGAGGGGAGCAGTGTCGTGCACTGGAACAGATTTTTCTATTAACTTTGCAATTCTTGCCCTGGCCCGTTAAAGGTCAATGAAGGTCATAGATTAATTAATACTGCTTTAAGTCTTGGCTATCAGCGCAGCGTCCTTGGTGCGACAGTCGGTATGCAGCAGCTCTAATCAGACAGACAGCAGCTCAGTGATGCTGTTGCTAGAGGTCAGAACACAGTTAATCTCTGTCTTACTCGGTTTCATTCTCCCCTCAGTGTCTTTATATCCACTCCCCCTTTTCCTAGTTCGGCTATTCTTATTCTATCTATTCCTTTTATATTTCCATGATTCTTTCTGAGCCTTGATGTCTCCACGTAGTCTTATTATTTTCTATGAAATCCCTGCTTTCTTTAAACTATATCCTGGAGACTGTCTTCACCGTCAAAGGGAAGAGCATTACTTTTTCATTACTTAAATTATCCAACCTTTTTTAGTGTAACTGTTTAACGTGAAAGCTGTACACCATTAACTCATTGCCTTTAGTTTCATTGCAAAGCTACTCTAGGTCTGGCTCCATGGAATGCACAGACAGAGAGCAACAGCTGGTTTAGCTAAAGATGAGTAAATGCCAACCTGTCTGTCTCTGATTTGTAAACAGTACCTGCTCCTTGAGGGATTCTTTAAGAAATGACAAAGCAGAATCACGCCCCTCTGTCTCTTCCCAGCAGAGGTCCAGTGGTCTTCTGATTTGACACTCAATGATGCACACTAATGAATTCTTTGAAATCACACTTGCGGCTGTATTTCTCTGTGCGGTTTGTCCCTTGTTACATTCCCCACGATGGCTAGGGGATGAGGGGAGTAACAATAAAATGAAACCCATGGGAAAAGAAGGAGGAAATAAGTATAAGCAAATTTAACAATCGTTTATTTACATAAAAATAAAATCACATCACAAAAACTACACAACCAAGCTTCTTTTTAAAAACACAGCTAAAAAGAAGCCTAACAATCTTTAACCAAAACACACTTAGATAACCAATCTGCACAAAGTCTTTCCCACTGGAAAAACACCCTCCTTCCACGGAAGGAGTACACTTACAACAAGGTTTGCAGATTAGCATACAGCCAAATGGTCCGCTGACAAGAGGCTGCCTCCTCTCTCCTGCTCTTTATATCGCTGCCCCTGATTGCTAAGTTGCAGCAGGTGTGGCTGGGCACCATGAGGCTGAGCAGCAACACCTGGGAGCACACAGGAGAGAGAGAGAGAGAGAGAGAGAGAAAACATACACATACATACAAGCACACACAACACTACAGCACGTTGTCTTCAGCTCTGCACATGTGAAGCTTCTGATTACTCAACGAGGTCCACCTGGCCTAAGTGCTTTCAGGGTCCCTGGTTCAACTCCCAGGGCAGACTAGTCTGGAAATAGGTCTGGTAGCTCGAGATGTGCTAGTTCACCGACTGAGAACTGCAGAGGTGCCCTAGAGCAAGGCACCGAACCCCCAAGTGCTCATGTGCAGTCCCTTCACTCTGACATCTCTCCAGTGTATGTCCATAGGATCATGTGAATGCATGTGTGTGTATTTCAGCCTACGTGTGTGTGTAGCATGCTCAATAACAAGGTGTAACAGTATTTTCCTTGTGTGAGACTATACTAAAAAAAAAAGCTGAGGTACTGAGGACTGCACCCAATGTTTAAACCAAAACAAATAATTTTTCACAATTGTCATTTTCTCATCTTCCTCTTCCTTCATCTGCTTCACATTATACAATGTCCTCATAGGTTCCAAATAGTCTAAAATAAATGGAACAATCGTAAACGGGTTGCATAAATTGTGAGTGGATGCTTTGATTGCATCCATTTTGCTAAGGTAACTGATTTCAGGTACATATGTAGGGACTACTTCTGTGTCTTAATATCAGTAATCTGTGGCCAATCAGAAACTGTAAATGTTTTCACAAAGCAGCTGTGGGAATCACTTATACAGTACAGGGTACATGTGGTTGTCAAGGACATGTGTTATGTGTTGTATTTATTTTCTTTTAATACTTTTTTACTCTGAATCACTCGTATACAAAAACATAACACAAGCTGTAAGCAACTATTGTCCCTTCTCATGCCCCTCCCCCATCCATCCATCCATCCATCACACCCGGCCCTCGTCCCTTCCCTTCCACTAACTCAGCTGATAAGTCTCCTTTTAAAGAGGACATCCAAACGAGTCACATAGTGTGGCATCCCTTCCCCGTCTCCACCTCCTTCCCTCACCCTCTGTCCTCCTTCACCCTTCATCCCGTCACTCTCCCGTCCGCTCTCTCTCTCCCTCCCCGCTGCGAACGTCAATGGAACATCACTGTCACGCTGCGCTGTGAAGCATCCAGCCGTTCGGAGGAACACTCTCTCTCTCTCTCTCTCTTCTGGTGTTTCTGTATTTACTCCTCCTCTTCCCTCACTCTTGTTTAGTCAGATATCGAGGGTTTGGAGGCTTCTCTCTGTGGGGGAGGGGGTCGGGACAAGGGGCCCAATTAAATATTTATGGATCAACATCCATTCAAATGTTTGGCAACGGGGAGAGTCTGTGACCGGAAAACTGACATGACTTGTTTGTGCACAACATGCAGCAGGGGAGGTGCAGAGCTTGTCCTCAGCATGTGTCACAGTGTGTGCTTGTGTGTGTGTGTGTGTGTGTGTTGTGGCTGTTGGCAGATGTTGTTGTTGTGGTGGGCATATTTTTAGACTGTGGGCTTTTCTACTAGAATCCTATTCATATGATCTTACTGACCAAATTCTGGTTGCAGCCAGTGTTGCAAACAAAGCAGAATAGTCATGGAATTTAGGTAAAATGAGTAAAAATGAGACGGTTGAAAGCAGAATGGCTTAACTTGCATGAATGGCGTAATATGCATGTGTTTAGTCCAAGCTGATGGATGCTGGGACAAAGAAAATCCCGAGTGTCTTAAACCTTCCTGTGACAACCTCTGGAACCACATTCAGAAAGTGTCCATTAGCAGAGTGTGACCTGTGCAGATAACTCAGCACGGACCGCCTCAAGTAGTTTCTGCAATATATTTGCATACATTTGCATTCTGAGTCTGCGTGACCCTTTCACATCCTGACCTGTGGATTTGTTAATCTCAGAGTGAGGTGGGCAAAGACGGTGAAAGTGGAAGCGTAGCCCTCAGACGCCACATATTACCGAGGCCGTGTGGACTATCTGATCGCTCAAAAGCCTTATTGATGAGACTCTTTCTTTTCTCCAAAGTTCAGACTTTTTTCAACAAACAGCAAACTTTTTTTTTTTTTTTTTTCAGAATTTTTAATTTTCATTTTAATTAAACCTTTATTTAACTAGGGAAGAAACTCAATGAAATTAAAAATATATTTTTAAAGAGTGTCCGCGTCAAGTCAGGCAGCAACATAATTAACAGAGTCCACACAAACAACGAGCAGCCACACATACGAATACAAAAAAAAAGACATTATTAGACATTAAAAGGCACAAATAACAAATTTAAACAGCAAATTTCTGTCAAGATCATCCACAAACACATCAGCACGATGTGTGTGCCTCCAAGTCATCCAACATCCTCTTTAAAGCATCAAACAGGACCAGCTCGTTAAGTTTGATTTTTTTGCAGAATGGTACCCCAACAGAGGGAGCAAGGTCCTGATGCAAAGCGGGTGCTCACTAATTAAGATTGATTTTAAAACTCAGCTGCACAAACTGTCTGCATCAGAAAACCTGAAACAACCAAGTTGGGCATGAGAACAGACCAGACTTTAACCTGATGCTTAAGTGTCTCTCCTGACTCAGCGTGCTGACCTGAGCAGGTTGGAGGCATACTGTGAGGCGACCAGAGGGCCTCTGCGGGGGGGGGGGGGGGGGCTCACAGCAGGTGTAGGCCCCCCCATGTTGCACCAATGCTGAGTTCAACCAGTGATGATCATTCACTCTGATGTAGAGGCCGCCGTTAGAGCTAACCACACTTTAGTCGACATGGCAGGGAGAATCAGTTCAGAACATTTATCTGCTGTAAGACATCGCTTTATGATTTATCATCCCGCTCTTTGCGCTGACCAGTCGTTTTATTGACCATCTGATGCTGCCGACATCCAGAACCACATGCATGCATGCAGAGGCAGGTGTGACTAAATGGCTCCAAACAGGGAGCGCTACAATCACACAGATGGCTGACATTTACTCGCAACTGTCCAAAAAAAACTCCTCAGGGACAACATTATCCTGAACCATCAAAGGTACGAGCACGGCGGTGGAATGTAATTACTCTGCTGTTGTTTTATTCCACGCTAACTAATGCTCCCCAATCCGTTTTCCAAAGCATCCCAGCATCCTGATGTCAGCTTCATGAATGCTGCACATCAAATGCGTGCCAGCCCATCGAGGCCTGAGAGTCTGCTGGTTTCTCATTCCAGTCCAGCACTCCAGCAGCTGGTTTCCCTGATTTGCATAACCTAACAAAAAGTGGAGGAACCAACGGTGAAATGAGTTTGCTGCGGTGTTGAAGTGGAGTCAAAATCTGGAACATCTTCAACCTTGATTGTGCACAACAAAGAGCTGGTGTATAAAGTAAGCATCTGAAGTGGGCTGCTTCAGATGAAACAAATATCTCAGACTAAAGCTGTGCCGCACACTCCTTTTCTGTTTGTGTTTTGTGGAAAATAATTCATAGGATTATGACAGGACCGGAGTAGGACTCCACTGTGGCTGCTGCTGAGGGGTTGCATGGCAGAGTATCACACTTATCACACAGTTCATTGTTGTAACTGTTAAAGGACTTGTTCAGGTCATATGCATTTGGCTTTATAACACCACATAGTTCATTCATTTGATCCATTAACTTGAACGGTGGTTTGCACGTTTTACGTTGTGTCACCTCCACCTGGTGAGTTTATATCAAGCAGTGAGCTTGTTTTAAAAAAATAAAATAAAATCATCCATCGCATTAACTTTTGATTTGCTGACAAAAAAGTTCTTCTGACTGTCAAATATTTAACCAAAGATAGTATTTGACTTAAACTTTTTAAGACAATGTTCTTAAGCAGTTCTTTTGCCTACTGCTTCTGTTAATTGTAGTTTTTGGTACAAAAAAAAAAAAAAGATAATGTGGAGGGTTTGGAGGAAAAGTTGACAGGTATAGCGTTGCTGAACAGATCCAAGAGGCGCCCTCTCTCCTGACCAGGGGCGTGTCCAGACTTTTTTGACTAGGGTGGACCAACTGGGGAACTGCTCACACAACTGAAGTATGTGTGAGCAGATCATATCAACTTGAATTCTTAACATTGAAGTATCATACAGATGTTATCTTCCTGCATATACATTCTTAGCTTTAAAAGTAACACAAAAGAGTAGTAACATACTAATATTCTTAGCTCAGTTCTTTCAGCATTATAAAATATTTAGTTATATATACATGTTTTAATACTTAAACAATTGTAAGAAATCTCCTGCACAAACTAACTACGATAAACACATTTATTGGCAACATTTGCGCAAACATTTCTAATAAATGTATTGTTTTTTACGTTAGATGATTTGCAGATGTTTACATGCATTTTTTTTAACTCATTCCTCACCTGCACACTTGCCTTATGAAACGGATGTGTGAAGTATTTTTCTACACTTAAATAAAGCATACTTTCTTTTGTCACATCTTTTAAAATGCAAAGCAATGCAAGCAAAACACAGTCCACATTTAAACACGTCCAAAAAGCCAATCATGCTTTAGGTTTTTGGGGTAGCACCTGGGGTGGCCAATCAGATTTAATGAGGGGGGCACTATCACCCACACCTGGACACACCTCTGGAAACACACAAAACAAGAGGACAAACACAGATGCGTACAAATCTGAAAAGTTCTACAAAAAAACAAAAACAAGATGACTGCAAAACACTGCCAGGGCTGTAACACCACATGCTATACAGTTATTTGATTGGACTCTTCAAAAGATGTAGGAATGTTTTCATGTCCTTTGATTTCTCTTCACTTAGCGTCACATTAGCTTGAATTTTCCAACCTCACTGCAGAAAAGTGCATCAGAATCCCTGTGGGCAGTGATGTGGCAGCAGAGGAGAGGTCTCAAACGTATACAGAGACAGGGAAGGAATTGCAAATGCAAATTTTCAGTGTTAGGATTCTGACTCTACACACTGTTCTGCTGCACAGGCGTATTTACATTTCTAGAAACAGATCTTTAGCACATTTAGTGAAGAGTTGAGAGGAGGTGTTAATGCAGGTGACAAAAGCTACTTTAAACCCTTTTTTTGTTTCAGCTTGTCCAACATTTAAAGCCTAAACATTGTTTTTCTCACTAATTAAAAAAAATATATCTGCAATGGGAAAAAAAATCATTTTTTAGAGCAGTTTGTTTTGAACTCTGTTCGATAGGTAGATACATAAAAGGAGATTAAAGGATTAAAGGGTGCATTTATTCAGAGCTGCTTCTCATCACATGAGGCCGTGCTGTGATCTCCTGTGCTGCTCTTGCAGAATAATCAAGGAAACAGCAGAGAGCAAACAGTCTGATTTATTGATGACAAAGGTTATTTCTCAAGCAAACAAGCTCTTTGTGATGTTGCTCAGCAAAATGGATTGTTGGCTTGTGACTGGTTGCCATGAGTGCATGTATGTGTGTGTGTGTGTGAGAGTGTGTGTGTGTGTGTACTTTGCCTTTGAGATGTCGACAAAAAAACGCTAAATAGGGCAACCCACATGACCCAAAAATACTCACTTCCTCTCTCCAGTTCTGTCTGTTTCCCTTCATCTCTCCCTTGCTGTGTGTCTCTCTATCTCAAATGGGAACATTGTATGTGGCCTATCTACAGCCCAACAACCTCCTCTGGGCATTATGGCACACAGGCGCGCACAAACACACACACACACACACACACACACACACACACACACACACACACACACATACAGGGCCACACGTCATCCGGTGCTCTAGGCATACAGCAGACCGGCAGCAACTTTCAAACTGGCTTAGCGCGGCTTACTACGGCTTAGAAAGGCAGATTGGTTACAGAGTGTCCCTGAACCAAAAAGGCACTCATCCAGCCCCCAATATGGTCAACATTTCCATCAACAGCTGATAAGCAGCTATGCAAATGACATTAAACGCACACATACACTCCCTCCTGCCAAATGACAAAGTTTTTTTTCATAAATGCTGCATTGTCATTGCTGGACTGAATCAGAGGAAGTTCAGCCAGAGTCTCTCTCTTTCTCGCTACGAGACCCAGACTCATCAAAACGCACCACTGCTCTTTTCTTATGGGGGCTGCACACACACACACACACACACACACACACACACACACACACTCGGGCCCATGACCTATATAGCCTGGGCTCACTGCAGTCTGGCTGCTTTACAGACACCATCTCCAATGTTTGCTGTGAGCTAGCTGAGCTGATGATGGTTCAGTCACATTTCCCACAAAGCCAGATTTGGCTAAAGCTATTAACGGGCTCCCTCATGAAGATGGGATTGTGTAACATATTTCACCCATTCTCCAAAAATAAAACATAAATAAATAAATGCAATGTGGGCAGTTTTGGTAGCGGAAGGTAAAAAAAAAAAATTGTTTCTTCACCCACCTTGGAAACTTTATTGGAAAAATTGTGATGAAGTATGTTTTTCAAAAGTAAATAATTAAAAAGCTGATTATATTTTGTGTTTTTACTGAGTATGACTAGTATTTGACCTTAATCCTTACTTTGCCAAAAAAAAAATCCGCTTTTTCGAGCATTAACCATTTGCTCTAAGCAGGATGTTTAAATATATGTGTGACTCGCAGCAGGGGTTAAAATCCGATTTTGTGATGTGGTGGAGTCCTCTGGTTTAAGGGTTATGTGAGTGGGCACGGACAACCGAATGTCATTAAAACCACTCGACACACTCAAAATAAAATATAACAAGATGAGACAATCCCTCAGCTCTGAACGCTCAAAGCTCAATCTGTTATATTGTGTTTCCATCAAAAGGCCCTATCGTAAGCCTGGCACATATCTCGTCTGGCAGTGCAGGTGTCTTTCCTCCTGACAGTGTTGTCATTTTTACGCCCAGCGCTCACGTTGTATAAATAAGAAATTAGCTTTCACCACCCTTAGTGCCCAGGGGTGTGTTTCTTTTCAAACGAGGTGTCATCAGGCGCAAAGCTAGGGCGTTGATGTATTTGTTACCTGACAGTTTATTATCTGTACTGTCCAGCTAACAGACTGATGTTAAAGCTTCTGTCAGGATTTTGGGGTTTGGGTTGATTTTGGCGCCCCCTGTTGACATCTTATCTCTTTTCTGAAAATTGTCCTGTCCATGTGTAGCTTGTGTTTCATGACAAAAAAAATCTTATACTCGTTTCTTTTCAAAAGTCAAATGTATCCCTTATAGTAGATTTGTTTCTTCAGCCCTTTAAGTTGTCTCTCTGTGACCACGCCCCCCGCGGCATGGGTTATTATAGGCGTCATTATAGAAATAGCCAATCTGGTAACTGACGGTCTGGTTTTCATTTGTATGTCATACAGAAGCATTGTTATTGATTTCAGTCTGTTAAACTGCTCGGGGGGTGGTACTTGTACCACAGTTTGAGAATTAATGCTATAGGAGGTTACAGAAACAACAATCTAGGCTTAATTTTTTTGAAAGTGTTACCTTTTTCAAATAAAAAAAAACTTACAATAAGTAGGAATTCTCTCTGTGAGAGTATGTGTATTCTACTGTGACCATGATATGGTAACATATGGACTGTAGCTGAAACTTGTTAAAAAGGAGGATAATATGTGACCTTTAAAACGTATTAAACTTGATTAAATACTTTTTTTTTTAAACTGGTATAATGCATCGTGGTGAACAGCAGAAGACAGAAACTCTACCAACAGCTCGACCTCCCCTCTGGCTGCGGATACAGACAAGTAATCTTCAAAAAAGCACATTTTAGGAAAACGTGTTGTCTGATAACGATGTCTGTTTTGAATGTTCTCTGCGTGTACAGACTATGAATACAGATCCCCTCTATGGAGGACAAGAAGTGAGCAATAAACCTCAACCGAAGCAAATTAAAGATGCAAATGTTCTTTTTTTCTTTTTTTTTAACCAGTTATGCTCACTTTTCCAATATTCACTCTTAAAAATGTGCACAACAGCCTAACTGGTGGAGGGATTCTATTCCCACTTGACCTCCAGTTCTGCAAATCTGTACACATCCACTGCAGAGGTGCTTTGGATAAAACAGCAAAAGTTCTGCATGGCAGCACTGAAAGGTGAAACACACTCTTCCCTGCTCGTTCTCATCCTTTCTCTCCACTCTGCTTCTCAGTGGATGTCACACGATATATCTTTCTCTTTTCACCTTTTTCTCCTTGGCTTTTTTTTTGTTCTCGAGCTTCCCTTTCTTTTGCATAGTCCGACCCATATTGATTTTTTCCCCCTTTGTCTTTGCACAGGGCGTCTTACACTTAATTTTTCATGCTGCACTTCCCTTTTCCCACCTCTCCTTCCTCTCATCCCTTTTGATTTTTTTCAGCCCCCCTTTTTTCCTTGGCACAGACAGGATTTCCTTCTTTTTTCCTCTCATTTCTTATGATTTCCTCTCATTTCCCAGAATGCTGCACAACTTTCCTCTCTCCGACACATCTCCCCGTCTCGTCCCCCTCACTCCTTCTTCATCAAACAAACAGCTACATTATTCAGCACGTGAATGAGAGAGTCAGGGAGGCCCTGTGGGTTAATCCGTCGCTTGTATCTACCAATCACAGCGCTGCCCTGTCCTTATCTCCTTGTCCGGGTTGGGCGGAGGAGCTGTCTGTTAAACTATATTGGGGTCCTGATGATTGTGCATGCAGACTAGCAAGCCTGCAACACCCTCTCCCTCTCAATCACACAGGCTTAGCAAGTAAACACACACACACACACACACACACACACACACACACACACACACACACACACACACACACACACATGTATGTACACACATGCACACACAAACAAGAAGCATGCACAGAACACTCACTCTTGATTTTCTGACTAATACACACACACACACACACACACACACACTCTGAAAGGGACTTGGGAAGCTAACGAGCATGTGACATTGAGAAGGGTGAATAAGACACACACACACGGACACACAACACACACGGACACACAACACACACACTCTACATCTGTATGCATAAATCAATAGCTGTTCTATGGCTGCATTTACTAAGGTCAACTGGGGCTCGGGCTGACGGGAAATAAGAGGACAGTGTGTTCGTGTGTGTGTGTGTGTGCGTGTGTGTGTGTGCGTGCGTGTGTGGGTGGTATAATAGACAGACAGAGAGAATAATGAAAGTATCTCTAAAAGGAGAGGTTGGGAGGCTGAGGTAGAGGAGGCGAGAAAAGCACGAAAAGGCAAATGAAAGGAGAGATGGGATGAGACAAAAGGGATGAAGAGAAGGAGTGTGAGTGGATAGATGAAGGTGGAGGAGAAGAGGAGGCAGGCGTGGAAGATGAGGAAACGCTAAATGGAGGCTGGAGAGAGCTGAGGTCAGTAGGGGAGATGATAGAGAGATGAGTGGGAGGATTGGGAGGAGGGAAGGAGGGAAGGAAGGACGAGAGAGGGCAAGGAAGGGTCCGTGAACCCATTTGCTGAGCTCAGGTGTTTTGGTGGCACTGTCATGTCTCTAAAACAACAGACTATTTGATTTCTCAACTGCTTCGAGAGGCCGGTCTGGGTCAGGGCATGTGGCTGCCATTTGTTTCTCTACTCCTGTGCTGAACTCTTTTTATTTTTTTCTGACAGGAAATGAATTAGCTATCATGCCACTCACGTCCACATCACAGGATCCAGGAGGTCAAAAATCAAGTTGTTTAAGTCCAGGGTTAGGACATAGTAGTGAAGAGTTCAAGGGGATCTTGTCATGAGAACTGCATTTATTCCCACAGCATGCAACCGGGTTCCTGCAGAGACAGGCACCTGTTAAGGAATGATCTTATAAGGTGCACGTAAAGAGCAGAAGTCGTGTAGAGATTAGAGGGTCTCTCAAATCTGCATCTGCAAGCATAAGCGCCTGCAATGTCACCAAATAACCTGAAAATAAACAAATCAGAATGCATGAATTCTGAGCTGAGCAAGACCAAAACAGAGGTCAAAAGACGATTTGGGGGGGCTGAGCTGCTATTTTTTCTCAAGTGAAAAAAAACGAAGCACGCATTATTATTGTTAATACGACCATGGGTTAAAGGTCAAATATTATCCTCCTTTAAAATAAGTTTAAATAAGTCTCAGAGCTCCCGAAACAAATCTGTGTAGTTTCTTGTTATAAATCCACTCTGATCCTGTATTTGATCTTGCCTATAAACCCCTCGATTTCAGCCCTGCTCAGAACAAGCTGTTTCTGTGTCTGTAGCTTTAAATGAAAATGAGCTGTGTTCGACCACGCCCCCTCTCTGGAAGGGTTTGGGTGGCTCTGGCTTTCTCGCTCCATTACCTATTATTTATGGTGGAAAAGCAGACTTAGAGGGCAGAACACACACCCAGCTGTGGGAGTGTCACCCACCTGGGGGAGGGGTTACTGCCCTTTGTGATGTCATGAAGGGAAAAACTCCAAATGGCTGAAAAGTGGAGCAGACAAAAGATGGAGAGGATGGACTTTTCTCATAATTGGGGGGTTTGTTGACAGACTAGGAACACATAATAGTGTTAGAAACACATGGTTAAGTGTGTTTTGCATAATATGTTAACTTGAAATCATTCTTTGGCCCTATGCTAAATAACTTATTTTGCTAATGGATCTCATTCACCAATATTTTCCACAGGAGATCAGGTGCTCTTCAAGAACAAGGGAACAGAAGTAAAATATAACTTATAAATAAATGACTGTCCTGATTACAAACAACGTTTATTATGAAGAAAGGCAGTCTGAAAGTCTGAGGCACTCTGTTGCAGTATAAAAATCCTTTATTAACACTTATGTGTCTACGTCATGAGTCTTTATCAGGACATCATTGACAGAGGGATGAAACAGATGTTTAAGTACAATCAAGATGTCATGTGACAGAGGTCAGTCACATGACACATGGAAAAAATCAAAAACCTGATTTAACGTCAAAGTAAGACATACAGTATCTTATGTACAGATTTCACAATATACCTCAGAAAGAAGACATGTTTGTATATAGTAAGTAGGGTATGCCATAAGAAAACATGTTAGTGCAAACACCTACGTAGAACACTATATTACAAAACTCCAAAATCTGTGTTCAGTAATATATAAGAGAACAACAAGATCAAAATCAGACCTATCGATAACATAACTAGAAAGAGGTCAGTTTAAACTCACATCCAATGAGAAGTCATGTTATAATGATGGTAGACCTAAAACTGAGGATAACAAGTTCACAGTTCAAGAAACAGTGAGGCCATGAAGACAAAACACATTATACACTTCATGTGGGCGTTAGCCTGGAAATGAAATCACAATGATTCATACGAAAAACACACCTGCATGACTCAAGAAAAGAAGAGAGAGAAGGTGAGGAATCAATCTCCTCGTTAGGGCCGGGGAAGGAAGTGGCCCTGAGTGTGTAGATCCAAAAAGTCTCCCGTTGTAGGATGAGTTTTAGTTCGTCACCTCCTCTCAGATTTTTGGGGATGACTTCAATGGCCATGACTAAGAATCTGTGGAGGTAATGCTGCTGGACGTGAATCACAAATTGGTAGTTTTATTACTTGGAGGCATCTGTGATGACCATAAAATATCAGCTTTAGCTTCGAAAAAGTGAGGAGGTTTGGTGCTTAATTTGTGTTGATAGTTGAATGTTTTGAAGTTTAGATTAAATGTTGCAAAGCTGAAATAAAAGCTTATAAATCATATATCTATGTATCAGAACAAATTTCCTCTGAATAACGGTTGGTGAACAAGGCCCAATATCTTTGACATTTCTTTATATATATATATATATATATATATGCTTACTTTTAAAGTGGCTCCATCTTTATGTGTACTTATTTCTGTCATTGTGCGGCTGCACCATCCAAATTCCACACTGGGGATCAATAAAGGTTTATCTCATCTTCTGTCTTATCTTGAATTATTCAGACCACCAGGGGCGAGTGAGAAATATACACACACACACTTATTGTAATCTCATCCCCTCGATGCTGCTGGGAGTATAGTCTCAGTCTGCGGCTTCTCTCACAGCGGCACAGCATCTCCCTCATACACAGTATACACATGCTGGAGTGACTGTGAGTTACTATGGCTACAAGGAGACAACACTGTGGGTTTATGTTTATATATAATATGCTTGGCCTAGTCATTATAAGATAACATGTGAAAATATTATATCTTATATTATATTATTATATTATATTCTACATGTGTTGGTGTTTTACACCATTTGTTTTCTTTTGATGTCACTTTGTTTGACATGAAATGAAATCAAAAGTCTATTGATTTTAAAAATCCAATATATACTAAGAGCAATTTAATCCTTGCTTTCCACCAGGGGAAGGATTGACGAACTCGAGTACACATGAATCATGCCAGAGACCACCTCCTCAAGGGGACTTGGGCACGGTACCCGAGTATGCTTAAATATGTGTTCACAATGTTTAAATGAACCAGACTTTGGGGTCAAGTGAACTTGGATCGGGGCCCGGGTCTGTAGTGTGAAACCTCCCTAAATGTAAGCTATGTGGTAGATACTGTCTGAGACTATTATGATGAGATGAGGTTTGTTTTCAGATCACTGGTTCAATCAAAATGTCCAGAGGATAAAGCTATACTTGAAATACAGTATTTACCATCTCAGTGTCCATGAAATGCTTTGGCTGCTTCTAGAGTTATGCAGAGGCTGAGCAGAGGGCTGACCCCCAACCCCTCACACGCCCCTTTATTTTTTTTTAGGCCACCCCTACAATCCAAAACTTTAAAGCTGGGTGTGTGTGTGCGTTTGTGTGTGTCGGCGTGTGTGTGTGTGTGTGTGTGTGTGTGTGTGCATGCATGCATGCTTGCTTGTGTGCGTGCGTGCACTCTAATGCCATCCCTACAGAAGTTGGTGCCTAAGTTGGGCCACCCAAGTCAAAAAACGTCCCATCAAGCCCCTGGCGTTCAGGTTTGATAACCAATAAAATGACTGTTGTGTCTCCCTCTCTCGTCAATAATAAATCTTTTTGTAGTGCTTCCTTTGTGATGAATGGCTTTGTTTTGTGTTTTACTGCATGTGTTTTTGGTTGTTCAACTTTAATATGCACAGCATGTTTACTTAACTGATGTATTTTATTTCATTTCTTTAAGAAATGAAAACAGCGTGTCTCCAGTTTTATAGAGTCAGCATGACTCAGCATCTTAATAGGCATGTCCTCCATAGTCTCCCGTGTTTACTATGCAAATATGACACCAGCATGTCGCTCAGCAGGTGAACTGTTGGCGCCGTAACCGAGAGTTAAGGAGAGGGACAGACAGCAAACAGAGACTTCACTTGATTCTTTACTAGAATGGTTACATGACAAAGCAATCAACACCTGCAGCAGCCACTGGAGCACAAAAACATTGTATGCTTTTCTGATCCCTTGTGGAGGCTTAAAGAAAAGGAAAACATGATGCTGAGCATGCTGAATTCCCTTTTCCAGAAGCCTGTGATTGTTGGCTTGAGTGCTCTTAATCATTGAATAAAACAAAAACAGCCTTAAGCATACATCAAATCCAAAAGGTTTGTATTAAATAAGTCCTGCAAAAATTGTAAGACCACAAAATGATTTGGTAAACTTTGTCAGAAACCGATGTATTATGAAAAGTTCAATTTGTTAACAGCAGTTAATTTGACTCCCAAGGTTGTAAGAATTTCTGAGTCTGTAGAATAAATTGTTTGAAAAGGAGATACAAAGATGGAGAGAACATGCTCAGGAAACCATGCATTCAACTCAAAATAAGTCTTTGATTTGATACTTGCAAAAGTCATGCGTCGCAGGTCACTCCTACACATTCACACACTGATGGAAGAGGCTGCTAAAAACAACCATCAGTAGTAACTAATCCATTCATACACATTCACAGGCTACAGACAAAGCAGCGGGATCAACTTGGGGCTAAGTTTCTTGCCCAAGGAGACATCGGACATATGGCTGCAGGAGCTGGGGATCGAACCCCCGACCTTCTAATTGAGGGACGACTGCATCTACCAACTGATCCACAGCTACTTCAGAGATTTCAGAGATCCAGAAAAACAAAGTGGAACAATAATCGTTTTGGGAGTTCGAATCGTTCAGTTAGGTAATAAGGGAACTCCATTACTAAACTGTTCTGAGAGTATTTCTGCTCTGCTACGTACATTCGTTGAGACTATTATTTAGCCAAAACTCCGTATGTATTAACACTGCAAATGAATCCACAGTAGCTTGTGTTATAGGAAGTATCCATAAAGCTGCTTTTCTAAGTAATATGTCCATAACAGACTGGCTGCTGCTAGTATTGGTTTCCTATTTACACGTGTTAAAGAACGGTTGACATGTAAGCCTGGGGCATTCTGAGCAACACTAAGACACCTTTAATTGTGCTGGTGCTTGGGCCAATAACCAATTTAAGGAAGTGTATTACAACACACAATCTGGAATATAGGTGGCACTGGTATATAAGACAGAGGCTGTTTTTTTGAGGGTGACTCAGACGGAAAAAGGACTTTCAACCGTTTTCCTGCGTGACGATTTCCATTGTTTTCAGCAAAGTCCACGACTTGCAGTTTCTAAGCAGCTGTGTAGCTATTTCTTGTACCATCTATTTTCACCATGTGGAGTTTGTTACATGTGGTAATATTGATACAGACCCACAGCCTGCGAGTCACGCTGCTCACCTCCGCCGGTCGCCTGTTGTCCTTAGTCGAGGAATCTTTTCAATCAAACCACCCCCTCTGCAAGGTTTCTTTACTTAACAGTATACCAACCTGTTTTTTCCAATACAGGATTATGACCTAATGAGGGAGAAAAGCTGGTAAAAAGCAGAGCCTGCAGCATGCTCCAAATCGTTTTGTATCCCAGCATGCTGTCTCTTGTAATACACAATAAATGAGAGCGAGTTTTCTCTTGTGTCAGTTGGTGTGCGGAGAGTGATGGCTTGATGGCACGTCTCAGCATTTTATACTGGTTTATTGGTCGCAGCCCACTTTTCATATGAAATGAATGGTATTAAAAGTGCGTCTTATACACCGTAATTTACAGTGTTCTCATCTCAAATGTTCTCATCCTTTTCAGAGTAAAGGACGATCCTAAACCTCACATCTTATAGAGCTGTTTCTTCTGCTTCTTATGTAACAAGAAATATAAATCATGCCAATTTGAAGGGTACAGTAGATCTTATATGTACCATTCTGCACTCGACTCCTTCAAATCTTGTAAAATGTTGCCTCGAAGAAGGTTTCTAAGGCAACAGAAGACTTGCTACTTTTGGTGCCTGGTGACTGACAGGAAGCAGACTAAGAAAGTGAATGCAGCATTTATATAAAAAGTGCTTCAACTCCAACACAGTCAAAGAAGAAGCACAGATCTGTTGCTATGATGCACGAGCTCGCACTGCAAACGGGGAAGACAATAACAACAGTGTGGAAGTGGAAAACTGACAACACAAACATTAACGTTCAATATCAGACCTGCTGTGGTTTTTCAAACATGGGAATGGAGCCATCTCACCAAATGTGAGGCATATACCATGAAGACTCTGAAACTCCAGCACCAGCACCGGCGCACCTACACATCAGTGCAGGGGAATCTAAATCTCTTTGGCCCACTTTGAGAGTTATAATTTTAGATGCAGCACTGCAGCGAGGTGCTAAAGCCAAAGGCCTCTTCAAGTGCCAGTGAGAGGCAGATGAAAGGGCTGCATTGAGCGGAAAATAAAGATTAGACTGGAACAGGATTGAAAATTCTGTCAAAAATGTTTTGTGATCAAACTGAAAACAGTATTTTGGCTGTGTTTATGAATGCTGTTGTGAATTATCCTCCTTAACCTTTCAATCATCTTTTAGTTTGAAATTTAAAGGTGTAGAATTTTTACACTAAAATACCTAAATGAATACAAAAATATGACAGTTATCAAAGATAGAGAAATCGTTGATTTTTTTAGCTGTAGTGAGACATGTCTTTCATGGTGGCCACCATGACAGAGCCGCCATGTTTATCGTGTGACAGCCGATCCACACCTATTAGGGCTGTGCTTAAAAAATCCATATGGCAACATATCGTCATGTGCTCCTTACAAATACATGTATCCTTGCAGATGTTATAGAATCGATACAGCTGCAAAGCTGTGATGACCGTTTTGAAAGACAATTGACGTATGGTGCAGTTCACAATAACACCGTAGCCATAGCTCAGGGATTAAAAGAGTTTAATGTATTTCCAGGATCTCTGAGGACCTGAATTGAAGTTCTAGGATCCTTATGCCTCTGCTGTTCTCGACTACGGTCACCTCGTAGTTCGTTGTCATGGGGGTTGGGGAAGGAGAGAGAATCAATCCCATGATTCCCCAACGTCAACATCATCTTTTGTTATTGTTTGGACTGATTGCCCCCTGGTGGTGGAATTTACATACTGTGCGTTTGTCGGATCTATTGGGGTTCTCCCCGACTTACAAGTTGACTTACTTCATCAGGACAGGATGAAGGCCTGTATGGCTAAAACCTGTTGGCATGTTTTTATGAATCTGTAGCCCAGATGTATTTATTTTTTATGCATACCCCTCTGAGTGCATCAGTTCTCTTCAATAGCTTTTAAGTTGGATCCCCGCACTGAAGAGCACCAGAGAGACTAATTCTTTTCAAAAATGTTCAAAACATTCGCAGCACTCTATACATCTGCTTTTTGTAAATATATATCTTTCCACATACATAAATAAGCCCTGTTATATTTTTGCAATGACAGGTTTACGACACTATAAATAACTCTTTAAAGAATGTGATAACTCCATATGTAAATACAACGCTATTTTTTGCCCACTATGTCTAAGAAGTTTTTGACTGACTGCGACTCTGGTGTCAAAAAGGATGAACCCTGGAGCTCCTCCGCATTCAGTGTGTGAATAATGAAAATGCTGCTTGACACTCACTGCACCAATAATGACTTATTTGGCATACTGGGACATTTTGTGCAGCTGCTAGCCCAGGGTTCATCTATAACTGATTTGGATGGATTATCTCAAATTGAAATACTGGGAGCCAAACGGAATCTGTCACTAATTCACTGTGAAAGTCCGACTCCAGCGGATGTCTCTGCATGATATGATCTGTTTATGTCTGGATGCTTGATAAGCAGCTTACATCGCTCCGATATCTTTTTTTTCAAGTGTTTTGATCGAGAAGAACGCACTTTAATTGAGACCAATGCAGACCCCATTTCTAATTTTATCTACCATACGTCTAATTATTTTCTTTCTTAATTGTCCCTGAGGAAGCAGCAGCGTTATGGATTTGAGACTAATCCAAAGACCTGGTGATCCACAACAGCCTTCTCATCAAGAACATCCTGTTCACTCTTCAGCTCTCTGCAGTCAGAGCTTGGGAAGTTAAAAAAACTAGAAGTGAAGTCTCCTTTTGCAGTCAATCACTCTTCTGTCATGATTGATTTGTGTCTGGCACAGGAAAGTAAACTCCAAAGCCTGCATTTCCATTTCATGCATTTCCCCTTGAGGACTAAAAAAGAAACAAGCTTTGCTTGTAATGAAGAGTACTCTCATATAGCTTAATGAAAATTATTCAATATTCAAAAGAGATTGCAATGCAAGAGTATAACTCTATAAAATACTTACATTTTCCAGAGAGAGAGAGAGAGAGAGAGAGAATACATTTCAGGAATGCGTGAAAGTCAAACATTGACACTTCAATTAAATTACAAACACACTCTGCGGCTGTATATAAACACAATCTTGTTCTAAGCCACATGCTAACATCAGCATGCTAATATGTTCAGAACCACAATGTCTACATGTGATGTTTAACATGCATAGTGTTGCAAGGGCTGATGGGATTGTCATTGTTGCAGGTAATAACCAGCAATGTGAAAAAATGTAATCCTAGTCTGGGTTTACCGTACCAAACTGTACTGAACCAAACCGGACCGCTTGGTGGAAACCGGGCTTATGATGAGATATTTGAGTAAAGGATAGAAAACTCTCACTTTTGGTTGAGATTGAGGAAAAATCTGTAAATTAGCAGGCTAAGAACAATGAGTCATCTAAGGATGTTGACTATATGAAATGTCAATGATAAGGTGGTGTTGTTCATCACTGAGGTCTGTATAATTCATCTGGGGATGTCTGTTATACATTTTCAAGATATCCATCCAGTGTTTATGTATTCATTCATTCCTTTAATGCTTATAACGTTGAGTCTTTGAACATTCATTCAGATTCAGATTCAGTGAACCCTATTAATCCCAGAAGGGCAATTCGGTTTCACAGCGTAACGAGTCATTGAAAGAAGCCAAGACAACATAAAGGAAACAAACACAGACACAGCAGCAATCAGACGATCACATTCACATGTCAGTAACAACTATTCAACAGACGAACAGGTCGCCGAATGAGAAGCCAGAGCTAGCAAATCTAGAAATCCATAATTACAACACGAGAAATGCATCGAATAAATAGATACATATGCTAAATGAATGGACCTTACAGGTTACCATACAACACTGTAAACAAGTAGGAACTGCAGACTGTGGACTGAAAGACTGAAAGAGCCATGTTAGATTAAAAACCAAAAAGGTTGGTTTTTGATTGAAGCAGCTAAAAAAAAAAAACTTTGAGGGACAATTATCCAATTCAAATGTACAGTTTATAAAGTTATCTTATCTATCTGTCGGGTCCTTAGCACTTAAAGGTTTTATGTTTGGCTGAATTAACTTGACTTAAGAGGACTGTCTGCTAACTTCTCAGATTTATCAACTTGCCACTGAGAGGATTCTACATGTGTAGTGTCGTCTGGCAGTCAATATTAGTTGCATTGCTTAGTTAATATTGGCTAGTTAGCTTGCTATCAAAGCCAAAACGATTTGTTGACAGAACTTAATGCTCTCAGTCTACTTCTGCTATGAATGCAAATGACACTGTGAATGTTCAGCTGATCTGGATGTTATCAGGCCTTTAAATGACCATTTTCAGTTGTTTTCTCTGGCACTGATATGACCCCGCTGCATTTTAGTCTAGGCTGAATAAACTTGCAATCCAGAACATTTACTACTAGTATGTCTGTAGATTCAGATGCTTAATTAGTTTAACTGAGTCATGTTATGTCATGTTATGTACACAAAGCAACTTTAATTCTGTATTTATAGATTCAATATGGGACTCTACATAAGTGAAACCGTCAAAGGTCCAACATCATTAATTGTTTTATTTTTAGTAGGTGCAGTTTGCCCCTCCTGAAGCATTCCATGGCCAGAGATGAACTCTCTTTTTATCCTTGTGTTCCCGTACACAGCGAGCTGCGTCATGAACATAATTGTTCACATACTTGGGTGTGTCTAACATTTACCTCTCTGCATGCACAGGTAACAGTAACAGACTTGTTTTAATTTTCCACACAGATTTTTAAAATTGAACTTACCTGTCACCATCGTACAGATGTGGGTAATTGCAGGTCTATCAGCTTCTTTCCGGAATGTTCCGACATTGCTTCTTCTGTGTTGATCCTGTCATATCTCTTCTGCCTCCACACTGCCCCTACTGTTCATGTGTATACTGAATCTACTGACTTACGTGTGCTCAGACCTGGTGCAAATATATATATTTTTTTGGGGTCCTCCCACTTTCGCAAAAACAGATGTGCGCACTTGTTCGCACAAACACACAAAGACACACACAACCACTCCAGGCGATTCCACAACAGGCGACTTTATGCCAACATGAAACAGTCATCCAAACCAGCCTCTGATCAGCACCACGGACAGCAGCTGGAGCGGCACATTTATCCACGCTCATTAACTGACTGCTCCTTCCACGCAGAGCGCTCGCTTACCAGCAGTAATTACATTACATCAACTGACAGTTGCTATAGGCCCCCCAAAGAGTGACAGAGCAGTTGCCCCATCGTTAGTTCAACATTGATCTTGAGACCATGTCATTTTATTTTTTTGGAAGATGTAATCAACAGAGAGAGGAGACTCGAAGCAGCCATCATGCACACGAGTTGAAAGCAACTTAATCTCTGGTCAAATAATTGTGGTAGCAACTGACTGCAATTTATCCCTTTCTGTGCAAATGACTTGCATCATTACATATCAGCAAAAGCCCATTATTATATTTTTCCCCTTTCTATGTCTACCTCTGTTCTCTCTTATTTCCATTCACACTGAAACAAAAAAAAAAGCTGCCTTCAAACATTTAAAGAGCACTCTGACTTTCGACACCAGTTCCTACTAAAAACTGTAGCTCTAGGATGCTGAGGTCACAGCCAACGGCCTCCACTGTACCACTACACGGCTGAGAGAGGGGCTGCCGTCATCACCACTGAGTGGAGTATGTTTATACAGTCAGACATGCATCACAATGAATCACTACGCTTTGACTTTGAGGGCTGAGTGCACAACATTCATTTATATGGAAATGTGTCATTTAGATTTCTTTCCATACGGCATCATGGATCCTGGAGATTAATTCATGATTGATATCAGTACTGTGTGCATGCTTCCATATTTACTCTACAGATCTGTCGTCTCTCTCACACACACACACACACACACACACACACACACACACACACACATTCCCTCTGTTGATGTGATTCATCTGCATTTATGAAAAAAAAAAAAACGGATTACTTTCTTTTAAAGGAGCCCAATTATATCGTCAGTTTTAATCACATTAGTCAGAAGGATGACTTCGTTTAGGTCTGTTAGGTTTATTTTTTGTTATTTTCTGATGGCATGATAACCACATGTACACACACACACACACACACACACACACACACACACACACAAGGAGGGAATTAGTGGTGGCTCATGTGGATGACTCAGTGTTTTGTCCTGCATATGCTCGTTCATCATCTTCCATATGAAAAGACTTTGACAGATATGTACACAGATATTCAGACCTTTCCCAGAAGACGAGCACTGTCCACAAAGCTCAGAAAAAACAAGCGCACAATCACGTGCATTCCTGCACACAGACTTTTAAAAAAAAAGACACACACACACACACACACACACACACACATCCTTGAGCAAACACATCTCCACAGGATTACCTAAGGTCACATGCTTATTGGTTTTGCCACATCATATGCATATTCCAGGATTAAAAAAAAAGAACACACAGACTACGAAGGCGATTTAATCACGCATGAAAGTGCTCTCCCTGGGCTGTAAAAGGCAATAAGGCAGCAGCAAAGAGATAAAAAGGAGGATTAAACATATGCTGCGATTTACTGTAGATCATCTTTGTCTGGCTACGTTGCGTATGATTATTTATACGGGGGTTTATGCACGCAGATAGATCAGATCCTTGTAATAAAGTGATTATCTGTGTGTGTTTGTGAGTGTGTGTGTTTGCATTTAAGAGTTAAATGTGCAGTCTAGGCTGGATTAAATGTTCCTCTATAACTTCTATAAAATCTGTGTAAAAGCACAGCTCGGAGGACACTTGAATGCTTTCACTGTAAGTTTATTTTTTCAATGAATCTACTATAATTAACTGACATTTTAAAGCGACAGATCACGATTGTGTTTATCTGACCGCTGTTCATTATAAACCTCACAGATTAACATTTAACCTACAAGAACATGATCCTCCAAAAATAGGATGTAAGAGGATGTAATTACAAGGATTTTATAAATGTATCTATACTGTTGATTTAAAGCCTTAACTTATATTATAAAATTAAGCCTGGCCCCACACTTAAAAGATTTGTTTTAAATCATACAGTTGTCCAGGCGCCAATGGCCGAGTGGTTAGTTAGCGTGCCATCGGACGGCCCGGATTCAAATACGATCAGTGGCTCTTTTCCAGCATGTAAACCCCCCACCCCCCCCCCCCCCCCCCCCCCCCCCCCCGCGCACGTTTTTCTCTCTCCCCAAATACAGACTTTCTCCACTTTCCTGTCTTATTAATAAAGGCATAAAAAGGCAAAAATAAATCTTGACAAAAGAAACACTCTTTACTAATTTTGAAATGTGAGAGACCCAACAAATGACAACAAATAATCATAGATTCAGGTAGACAGGTGGTCTCTGACTCTGTAACACATTCAGTGCTGTGGGTTAGCTTGCACAGGCCGTGTTAAGAGACTGTTAGTCCTCGAAGCAGGTGGTCTGGGTTGGAATCTGACCTGTGGCTACTTTTCCTGCATGTCATTCCCCACTCTCTCTCTCTCTCTCTCTCTCTCGCTCTCTCTCTCTTCCCAATTGCAGACTCTATCCACTGTACTTTATCTCGTCAATAACGTCTCAACACCTGACTGCTGAGACTTACTCCAATGCTCACTGGGGCGCTGTTTTGCACCGTCAGAAGGTGAGCGCCCAGTCCCACTGGCTCAGTTTCTGGAAGGTGAGCGCAGCCATGAGCAGCTGTGCACACATCTCAGGAGAACTACAAGATCACGTGGGAATGACGACCAAAAACGTGCAAACAACATGTTGCTTTCTCTCTCTGAGGATGATTTGTTGTTCGTTTGGTGGTGCCTGTCTGGACGTAAATGTTGTTACAGTGATGGAAAATACTATCAAGAGTCTGTATATTGTGTTTTATTTTGAAATTGACCGGATGCTCTGTGCCTTTCCTTGCCTGACTTCCTGTCCAGGTCGTTCTATTTTGTCGAGCTTGACGCAAGCGTGCAGCATGCCGCGGCGATTGTGGACTTGCAGCGTATTTGAAACGGAGCTGAGTGTAATGGGACTGCCGGCACAACGCAGAGATGGAACGTGGCGCTCGCTTTGAAAAGACAATCATTGGCAGTGCGCGGCGCTGACGGACCGGGGTGCGCACGGAGTATGTGGAAATTGGGAGTTAAACCAATGACACGTTCGAGGTAAGAGCGAGCCAAAACATCCCAATCACAGAGCTGAAAATGAACACAACACAAGACAGAGATCAACTGTTGCATTTGAAGATTATTCTCTTTGTTGTTTTAGATGATTTGTACCTCCTTCTATAATGCAATGGATACTAATTCACACTAAACACCGCTTGAACAAAAACACAATCAATGAAGGATCCTCTCATGTGCAGCAATACCATGAATGCAGATGCATATCGAGTCTGAAAGGGGCCACGGCAGGAAGATAACAGCTTGCAGGATGGGTTGTAATTCCCTGAGTTTGTACTGCAGCATGTTGTGGAAAGACAACACACGAAAGATATTCATTGCAGAGCACATCAGAGCAGGAGCTACAACTCAGGAGATAAAGAGGTATACAGAAACAAAAAGGGAATGGAACGGAGAAGTGAAGGAGGAAGAGGTGGGAGAGAGCACTGAAGGACACACGAGAAACAGTACAATGAACTGTGTCTGCAAAAACAGAGAAAAACACTCTTCATGCACACTCGAGGCCCTGGTCACATGCACACTGAATTCATGGGTGGGCATGAGCTTACACACACACACACACACACACACACACACACACACACGCAGATGCAGAAAAACATTAAACACACACACATACACAAGCACTGAGAGAGAGTGAGAGAGCATTTGGAAGCTTGTATAATTCTCTCTGTGGGTGTCAATTAAATCTCTCAGCTCTGTCAACAACACACACACACATACGCGCACACACACACAAACACACACACGCTCTCTTTCAACAGCTAGTGCATCGTCAACACCGGCTGGCTTGGCAAGCAAGAGAGAAAGAGAGGGAGGGAGGGAGGGAGGGAGAGAGAGAGAGATAGAGAGAAGAGAGAGAGGGAGAAGAGGTGTTGGAGAGGGAAAAAGAGATAATAGATAGAGGACTGGTAATATGAGAGCATGAAAGCACTGCAGGTAAGAAGAGGAAACACACACACACACACACACACACACACACACACACACACACACACACACACACACACACACACACACACACACACACACACACACAAATACACACAAATACAGTTGCACAAAAAAAGAATCCACTGTGGTCGAATGCTGCACAGGCCGGCTCCGATTCTGGCAAATGAGCTATAGTTGCTGTTTGCAAAAGCATCGACTGCTATGCACACAGAAACACGGAACACTTCCATCACCTGACGCGAACTGAAGCATGTATGAAAACAGAAAACGTGTCCATCCTATGTAGTAAAGTCTTACTGGATCAATTGCATGTTGAATGCTAAATAGGTATTACAGAAAGACACATAGTGCACCCTGCACAACTATTGAACTACTTCAGCTGGTGTGCTTTTTTTTTTTCTTTTCTGAAACACATTTAAACAATGTAACACAAAGCAAAACACTTTTTGCAAACTGTGTGTCATTAAAGCTGGCACTCAAGCCCAGCAGAGTGATAACAGGCGATGTGTTTGGAGAACCAGATGGACACTTAAATCTCAAATTGACTTGGTCAGCGAAGTCACTTAGAAATGCTCTTTTTTCCAACCACATATTCATTTCTTTTTATGCTTTTATTGTTAGAGACAGGACAGTGGATACAGTCAGAAATGATAGAGAGTGGGGAACCACAGTTCGGATTCAAACCTTGGCCGCCCACTACAGAGGATTTAAGCCGTCTCTACTAGAGGCGTGCACACT
This sequence comes from Labrus mixtus, assembly GCF_963584025.1. Classification (NCBI taxonomy): domain Eukaryota; kingdom Metazoa; phylum Chordata; class Actinopteri; order Labriformes; family Labridae; genus Labrus; species Labrus mixtus. The sequence continues at coordinate 23,634,553 of NC_083621.1, forward strand.
AACTGCTAGTTTGTTTTTCCTTGGTTTGTTGCATATTTGTTTTTTCTGTTTCATTCTTGTGTGTATCGTTAGTGTTATTGAAGTGGCTAACACTTAAAGAATCAAGTTTGTCCTGTAACCTCTCCAGTATCCTCTTGTATTTACCACATGGGAACAAATGGGAGGCACGCAGACTTAATTGAACAAATAAATCCAGTCAGAGTTAAAGTTGCTGGTAGTATGTAACATCAACATTTCTGTTGTGCCTGCAGCGGTCAATGACGTTGTGTGCTGTGAGCCGTCTCTGTCCCAGGTGCGCTCTGCACACTAACTTATGGACTAAATTTACCACCTATAGGTGAGCGCACATAAAAATTAGTGGTGGCAGTAGGGAGCCGGAGTTGGTCTGGCAGCCTGAGAGGTGCCAGGGCGCTTCCCAAGTACTGCCGAGGTGCCACAGGTCCTGTGTAATTTGTGTGTGAGATGCAAAATTATTTTTAATAACAAATAAAATGCATGAAAAATGAAGTTACGATGCAAATAAAATGAAGTGCGGCTTCTACATTTATATCTTTAAGTTCTCTGTTGCTCTTTTATTTTGAAGTTCTTGTCCCCACTCTCACTGGTTTAGTTTGACTTCCTCTTAGAGTGCCCATTACTTTCAGCTGTGTGTTGTTCCTCACACATGTGCTTGTTTAGCTCCTGTGTATTTAGTTTCTGTGAACCTTCCCTCTTGTTGTCGTTACATCTGTCCTTCCTGTGTTCATGTGCTTCTTTTATCTGTGCAAAAACAGCAGACTGAGGAAGATGATATGCCCACACACTTGCTCAAATGGCACAAAATGTTTTAATTCTATCGCAACGTTTCGACCAGAGGTTTTCTTTTTTTGGAAAATAAAGAAGATTTTAAGTTGTGATGTTGTGATTCTGAGGAATGACAACTTGTTGTGACAATTGAGCAAGTGTGCGGGCAAATCCTCTTCCTCAGTACGAACTATTCGCACATGAGGAGCTCAAACAGAAAAGAATAAAAGATACAAACTGAAGGTCGACTCTGTGTTATTCCAGGGACTGTGATGTTTGTGTGACACACTTTCTCTGCACAAATCAATAACGCCCCCCTTGGTTTTTATTAATGTGACATTCTGAATATGAAAAGCAAATAATGATTATAGACCGAGAGCAGAAACAAATCTTGAAGGTGATGCAAACTTTTAATGAAAAACTTTCTCTCTTCTCGTCTTGACCCCCGTGAATCATCAAACTCACAAAATAGACCAACACATTGACATGAAACTTTCAGTAAGATCGTGTTGAAGATGATCTTTATCTTGATTTGCTTCGGTCTGCTCAGATCAATAGTCCTCTTTATGGCTTGAAAAAACGGTTCATCAAGATTTGGCGGCTTGTGTTAGTGTTGGTTTAAATGATATGATACTGGACTATAAAATCAGTATTGATTAACCAACGTTTACAATGTTTTTTTACGGTGGCTGGGAGGTGCAAACCAAAATTACAAAGTGTGAAAAACTTTTACCAAGGACATAACACATTTACATTTCAGAAAACACTTTTACAAGATGCTCAACACTTTTACGAGCGCTGAGACAGATTTACAAGCGACAGAACACTTTTACAAGTCTCAAAACAAATTGAAAAATGACAGAATCTTGCCAGGAAGAGGGGCAGAGTGGTTAGTGCGCACGTCCCATGTACGGAGGCCATTGCTTGGGGCCGGTGGCTTGGGTTCGAGTCCGACCTGTGGCTCCTTCCCGCACGTTGTTCCCCATTCTCTCTCTCCCTGATTTTCGACTCTGTCTGCTGCCCTAATTTTCCAAGAAAGTCACACAAAAAAGCCCAAAAAGAAATCTTAAAACAAATAATAATAATCTTGCCGGAAAGGGAATGTACCAAATGTCTGAAGTTACCCGGAAGTGACTGAGTGAGCGGTCAAGTAGTTTGTTTTGGCATCTGTGCGAAATGTGTTTTATGGAGAAAGAATGATGTGTTGTCCATTTTGTAGAATCCGCCTGAGACAGTTGACGCAGTCTTTCCGTCAAAACAAATTAATCTGACATTTGGTTCCTTCCCTTTCCGGCAAGATTCTGTTTGTGAAATTGTTTCAGGATTGGTAAAAGTTTTCTTCTGATTGTAAATTTTACTCTGCGCTCGTAAATGTTTTCTATAAAATGTAAAAATGTTTTCCAAAATGTAAATTTGTCTCAAGCTCTGTAAATGTGTTTCACACTTTTAAAATTGGGTTTGCACTTCCCAGCCACCGTAGTTTTTGGACAACAGACAAACCTTACCATTACATCATTAAGAGCAAAATGTGCCATTTGTTTCCTGCATTACACCATTGAGCTGTCATTTGTTGAAAAGCAGAAGGACACAATGTGTTCCCACATCAGCTCCATTGAAAGGACTGAAATGCATTCACTCTTCACAGTTTTCTTTAGACCCACAGGTTTGTTTTTGCATGACCAACCATCACAGCAGGTGCTGATTTGCTTTGCGCTCTGGAAATGAGATAAACACATACAAGCAGACGATGAATGCATCAAATATTTAGATGTATCACAGCAGCATAGGGTAAACAGGCAGTTCAGGGAAGCTTGAATAATATTCAAGTGACTCATTTCTTTTACATTTTGCAGTCATGTTAAAAACGCTTGATCTGTCTTTGGATGAGGATGGGCGCTTTGTGAATGTCAATGATGCAGATCCACTTGGGACAGGCAGGACTTGGTTTGTATACTGGTATATGACTCACGGGTCGTCCATCTTCTCCCTAATGCAAATGGTTTGTGACCAGTTCTAGTATTGAGCCACCTACTGGACGCCATGATGTTGGCTGTCCTGTAATCATTAATTCATTGTTGAGTTTTGTGTTCTCATCCAAATAAATATATATATACTTAAGTAAAGTAAAGTTTGAATTATAGTGTTCCTTTATACATGTTTGAACTTTTATTTTGTATGCACTTGAAGAACTGCATACATGTTCAGGTTTTATTTAATTATTCTTGACGTGACTTCCTGTCGTGATACGTTATATTGTGACCTACTTTACGATGGAAGAGCGGTTTGTTCTCCATGGCTGCTGATTAAATGCTGATCCAGTTGCTGTGATCGATGGAATAAATACACCTGATGTGATAACATACAAAGTCTGATTGTTGGTAACATGGCTGACGAGGGAGCCGACCCACCATGTCGAAGCCGTCAACCGAACAGTAACCAATGGACCAAAGCCATGATAGACTTTTTTTTTTTTACCTTGATGTATTTGTGGACATGTGTGTGGGATAAAAATGACATTGAACACATCATTTTACGTACATTGTTACTAGACTAGGGCGGAATAATCCGTTGATGAAAACAGAGTTAGCGTTCAAGAGAATTTTGTCTGAAGTGAAATGAATGCAACATGGAACCGTATTTGGACAATCAGCTTTCTCCATCAAAGGCTGTAAACACTGGAACACATGACCACCTGTAATAAAGGTCAGACTTAAAATCTTTTACTGTACAAAAAAGGTACACTTCAAAATTGTATCTTAAATCTGTCATTTAAATTGGTTTATGGCATATTGTATTGCCACATTTTTTGTATTTTAATGTATCCTCATATATTGTTATGTGGTTTTATGTGATCTAATGTTGAACATTTTTACTCTATTCTGTTTATCAAAAGGCCCAACAGTTTGAAATACTTTGCAATAGCTATAAACTCTCTCCCTTATTAAATGAATAAATTCAATTCAACGTTACAACAAATTATCATGTGTCGATAAATGCTAATCTTTTTTGTAATATTATTTCCAGAGACCCAAAACTCCCACCCACTGTGCGACTTCCAGGAGAGATTTTCAGATCAAATCAAAACCTCTCTTCAGACACACCTCCTTCATCCCTCAGCTCGCCCCTCCCCTCCTGCCTCCACACTTCCCCCGCCCCTCAAGTCCTGTTTCAGCAACAGGGTTCTGTAAGGCAGAGACATCAGAGGACAAGTGGCAATAAATATCTGAAAACAAGAGTCTAAGATCAATTTCAAGTATTGATATGCAAGTTGATTCTGTTGTCATATCTTAATCTTGCTGGTCAAGTAAGGTCTTTTTATTGGTTTGGAAAGTCTGTTGGCTCGCCTTCGGTTGTACTCTTGCAACAACACTCTGTGATAATGCCCCTAGAATAATCGCCCCTGGGTGGGCGTGGCCATCTTTCTTTCTCAACGTAGAGAATAGGGAGGGCTTCACTCAGAAAAACTACAACAATTGAAACATGTTTTAAGCCTCTGAGCAAAACATAAACAAGCGTTATTAATTCAATTTTAGCTCCGTTTTTGGTCGCTACCAAATCTTAGGAAAGATATCTAGCTCTTAAATTCTTCTTTGCTTTTGAAACCAAGAGGCTCTTTCTGTTTATTTATCTGCTTATTCCAAAGAGCAGGGAGGCTGAATCTAAACAGAAGGTGGAGGCCTGTAAATGGTGAGGTTAAAGATGAGATAAGCTTTGGGAAAACATAGGGGAAAGCAAAGTTCGGAAGCATTTTCCTAGTATGAGGTACCATACCCATAACTCAAACTTCAGTATCAGATGCACACACAGCACATCAACCATTTTTCTTGGGGGAGAGAGAGCGAGAAATAATATCCATGTTTGAAGGAATGTTTGTGAAGCATGCTCCACACTGCATTACCAAGTGACTGCTGTGCATTATAATACATAATATGCTGCATTACCTGTGTATTCATATGAGATTTGCCACGCCATCTACACACACACAAAAAAAAGAAAGACAATCATTCTCTGCTGCATGTCACCATCAGACAATATGCAAAAAGCCATTAGAAATGCAATTTGTAGCTATTTAAAAATTAAACCCAACACACCCCCTGCTAAAGCCAAATCCAAACAAAACAGTGTAAGCGCTAAATCTGTGGTGTCAGGAGTCTTTGAGCTGCCTTCAGCACAGTCCACATTAATACCAGAGCTGGCCCGCTACACGTCCTTGAGGGGCCAATTCATTAGTTAGCTGGAAAGCCCAATCAATCACAATGTATCAGTGCAAGAAGGAAGGATCATAATTCAGCGCAGGTACAGGAAAGAGAAAAGACAGGGAAATGGGAGGATGGATGGATGGAAAGAAAGAAAGGCAAACAAGACAGATTTAGCATGCAGCGAGGAGGGAAGACGGACGATTGCAGCGGTAACCACGGACAGTTTAAGGTGGATTTGCATGAGTTACCTGGTGTTGCAGTCATTAGACAGCACCTGTCAATCATAAAATCTGCAGTACACTGCTGACTTTTTAAGATTTTTTTCTAAAATTAAAATGGGCCACAAAAACAGTCAGTATTTAACAACTATATATACACACTTAAATCACCTCAATAGGGTTGAAAGAAGCACATTTTGCACGTCCTCTATCAGTTACATTTTCAAATCCTATAGCAGATTGTTCAAGAGAGCTCATGTTTTTTCCAATATAAGAGCTATTCATTAGCGAGAGATTGCACAAAGAGAAAGCCTCCATGTTCCCCACCCCCCTCCTGGGAGATCTGCAGGAGAAAACATGTTCACACACATACACACAACTGAGTGCGTAACCTCCAGGGGGCCGACCCAAAAGGTCTGTCTCCTCCACTTGGCTTAAATTGTTTCCCTCGCCTTCATTGATCTCGCATAGATCAATGTAATAAAATAGAAACAGGTGTAGGTTTGCACCCAGAGGAAACAGCGGCGCATTAATCACAGCCCCGTGCTCGGACACGATACCGAATCAGCATGCTGCCCGGACATGAATTGGTTTAACAACGATTTTCAAGGCTCATCTGTCAAATTATGAGGGTCTTAATGACCTTCAAGGCTGCTTAAATGTGAGGATTCAAAAGGACTGTGATTTAAAGCTTTGGACATGTTAAGTAGCTAAGTACATTAGTCAGCTACTTTGCCAAAGTATCATTTAGAGTCAATGATACTTTGCTGAAGTATTTATAGAAAAGCAAACTTAAGCCAAATTTGTCACCCAGGGGTCACCGTGGACAGCTTGGACAGATGCATATTAAAGGTATTAATCAGGTATTAATCACTGACTATTGATTTCTTAGTGTTTTTCTATGCCAATCTTTCAATTACAACAACAACAACAGACACCACCCAGCCAATCAGAATGGAGTAGCCGCCTTGAGTTTCCCTGATATATCAAACAGATATAAAGAAGTATGTTTAATTTTTTCCTATTTGTCTTTGTACAAGCAATTTTGTACATGTACATACACTTTATGTACATAAATTGAGTCGGAATGTGTTTTAAGGGCTCTGTTCTTTATTTATTTTTAAAGGTTTATTTGTGGGCTTGTTGTGTCTTTATTTAGAGACAAGACAGTGGATAGAGTCAGAAATCAGGGAGAGAGAGAGAGAGAGTGGGGAATGACGTTCAGGACTCAAACCCAAGCCCCCCCGGACAGTAGCCTCCATAGATAGGGTGTGCGCACTAGCCACTAGGCTACCGCCGCCCTGGTTCCTTTCTTTTTTGATCGTGCTGTTTACTGTAGGTGTTTTGAAAATGAATGAATGGATGGAGGATGAGAGTAAAACACATTTTTTTTACAGTACTTGAGCTGATACTTAAGATGGATACTGTATTAGCAGATTGTTTACAGTTGACCTTATTCACAGCATAAATATTGGCATATCATAGCAATGTCAAAAGGGTGTTCAGAAAGAAAAAAAACAAACCATACATGAGCTTCTTCAAGGCTACAAACCCAATCACTTGATGGAAACGAGCGTAATTAACACAATGATTTTCACCTTTTCCTGCTATGAAAAATCTAAATATCTCTGCTGTGATAAAGATGAAGGGAGATGTCAATCAAGCATAGTTTGCACACACACACACACACACACACACACACACACACACACAGACACACACACAGTGTTGATAAGAGATCCAATCAGGCAACATAAGTGGAAAACACATGTGTGGGTGGACTGTGGGTGTGAAGCAGCTTGGAGGTTAATGTTGACGTGTTATAGGGAGTCAGATTCATACATCTTGGCATGGTGTGAGCGCCGGGAGCAGGAGTGAGTGTGCTGAATTAATGCCGTATCATGATTAAAACTTCACCTTAAACTTAACCTTGAAAACCAGGGCCGTGAGGTTAACTCCCCAACTATTATCACGGGCATACTTTCTGTCTGATAAATAACCTTTAAGATCCACAATGACATGGCCCAGTTTTACCATCCTCACATAATGACATAATGGGCGTTCAGTCTCAATAACTTAGTAATATATGAGAACCTTTCACTTCCATGATGCAATATGAGCCCTTAGTAACTCTTTACATCAAGGTACAAATCTTCACCAATAATACTATTCTTATTAGCATGCTTGTTGGTACCATATTGGCTCTTTATTGGTTATTTTAAAGCCCTTATTAATGTATTTGTTTTTACAACTTATGGACCAAAAACTAAGAGGTTTTCTTTCCCTTTAGTAATCTTCTAATTGTACATTTTGATAGTATATGAATCACATATGCTTTGTGCACAATGGCCAGTATGAGTCATAGACTCTAAATATTAATGGACGACGCCCGAGTGACGTCAACCATCTGTTACGGCAGGGGGCTCTGGAGGCCTGTTGGTTGGCAGCCACCATAATGGAAATCCTGTCTCAGCCTAACTTTCAGTCAACCTAACAACCGGCTGGGAGCTGGAGCTGAGGCAGGTTTTAAGTCTCTTGACAAACTGTTACATCACACCCACCTGTCAATCAGGTCAGCTACGCGCCTAACTGTGCATAGCATTTATCCTTCATTAAATCAAAACTGACAAGTTATTAAAAAATACAGTGTGTGCTGTTGAAAACAATAACTAATCAGACCATAATATATTTTGTACTAGGCTGCAAACATTGTTCATTTCTACTGGTTTCGATTAATTTTCTAGCCCTACAATACAATATTTATGAATTCAGTCACTGCACAATTACTGTTTACCTCCTTCAGTCACTGCAATATGAGAGTGGAGGGTGCAATCACTTGTGCATCTATAATTATAATTTCTTATAATTTCTAATAATTTATACTTTATTGATCCCGCGAAGGGAAATTTGTTTTTTAAGGGTTAAGATTGTAATTCATGTACATCAACCTTTGTATATACTACGGATGGGTATTTTTTATTACGGCCTGTTCACACTCCCACTTTTTCTAAATATTGCTCTTTGGTCAGAGGTCCAACTCGTCAAATACAACCAATTCTGGACACTTTCTTCTAGCTTATTGTTTTGATATATTGCTGAAGTCATGTAACCCAATCAAAACAGCACAAACTATCCATTAACTGTTTGTTTTTGGTTTGAAACAAATATTCTGTGTTGACTTTGTTCTGAACCTTTTACAGACTTAAGAAATGCATTCTTTTAACATAGTGTACATACGTTACTAAACTTTAGTTTACACACATTGTAACACATAAACCCAGAACCATGACCCTTGTACCTTATTCATAGTTAACACACTAATGAAGCCCAGGGTAAGGTACAAAAGAAAGACGGTTAGAAGTATTCATTATTACATTAATTCATGTCACTCTTCCTGGGGTTAGTTACTCCTTAAGTATTTAACATACCACATTCTGCCACAACCTCTATCGACCAATCATCCTACTAGCTGTCATATTTTGAAAATCTCTTGTCCTCTTTTATTGTCAGTTTGTGGTTTAAGTTTGTTGGCTGCAACCCTCCAACACCCCAGTCACCTCCATTCCATCTCAACAGTGTCCAGGACCAGCTCCTTTATAAGTCCACTGCTCATCACATCTGATACTTCCATCACCACCACCAGTGTCTAGACTCCCTCAGGGGGTTATCCATTCCTGTCCTGCTGTTGGCCTCAATACCCCTTCGAGTACATGACGACATCTTGGAGTAGTCTAATCGCTGAAGACACTGCACATTTATCTTTCCTAGACCTCCTGATTGAAATGTGTTACTGCAACTGTTTGGGGACTTAAAGCAAGAACAATTGATTGTTTCATCTCCAGAGGTTACACAATGTTAAACGTTTGTCAGCAACTTCAGCTTGAGTTTGAGTTTGACACTAGAGTGGTACCCAGACATTGTTACTGTGAAACTTATAGGCCCACTAACCAAGCTGTCGTAGTTTGAACGTGGCAGTGACAACATGTTGATTATTAGGAGAATATCAGGGAGAAACGTTTGTTGTTGTTATTGTCTGCAATACAGAATATGTTTAGAAAATGGCTTTATATATGACTGATGAAAAGCCAACATGGATGCAAAAGAGCAAATAGTTGTATTAGTGTACCTTACATATAAAGTTTTTCCAAGCCTGTAATTTCTGGTTTTAAAGTTAACACTCCAAACTTTCCAAGTAATTAAGCAAAAGCAATTCCACAGATATAAAAATAAATGACAGAGAACCCTGCATAAATAAGCTCTGATTACCCATGTGCAAGAGGATCATGCAAACGAAGGAGTACACCTGTGTGTGTTAGCCTTGCAGACAGGTCACAGTAGTATCTTTGAAAAGTGACTTTTGCAATTATTTTGTGAGAACAGGTGTCATTTTTTTTATTTGAAGGAGGGGTTCTCATTGTGGTCAGGAACTCATTATCCTTTTCAGGACATTCCGGTGAAGAAAAAAAGAAAAATTCCTAGAGCAGAATTTGAATGAGAAATGAAATTAATTTTTATGCTATGGCCCTGAAGGTGCTTTGAAAATCCACTAGTGCTGTCCTTTAACACTTAGCTCCCAGGAAAGCCAGGGAAAAAAAAGTAAGAATGGATGACTAACATGAACTGATACACTTCTCTGCCTTCTTGTTAACACTTTTTGTGACTCTTAAAGGTTTGCACAGTGTTTGCACAATGTTCAACGTCTGTGCTTTTTATTCCTCCTCAGAAGTTGACCCCCTGTGGCTGTGACGGCCTCAGCAGGCGGGTGGCAAAAATTGATGCTAATGTTCTACTATGAATGTCACTAAAAGGTGTGAAATGAGCAGTCGAGTAGCTTCGACGGGGCACCTCTGGTGGATTTGTCCACGTTTAATGAGGCAGCCGGTGGGGAGGGGAGGCATTGTTTTCCTCTCATTGGGGATGCATCCAGTAATTTGCAGTAACCAGGGAGATGCCATCCCCTTTCATCCCTCCTCAGATGGCCTGCCTTGCCGCAGAGAGTGCCAAAATGATACGGTACCATTCCAGAGCACATTGTTGGCATTGTACAGACATGAGCCACGGCTGCTGCAAAATGTGCTGAATAATGTGTCATACAGAAAATGACAGTGTAATTAACGCAAATAACACAGCAGCACAACCAAGAGTGCAAAGGTTGATAATGACTACGACATGATATAGATGGTTATGCAAAGAATGTTAGCATGAAAAACCAACAGAGGAACCAGTGGTGATAGATGTAGTGTAGTGTTCACCCCAACAGATCTTAGACACCAGTATAGTAAAAGATTTACTTTGGACATCAATGTAACCTTTTACAGATCTCATTCCTAAGAACAAACTCTGGACAAATCACAACAAATTATCTGTTTTATGAACCAATCACAATGAGCAGTGGACTAACATGAGGCCTGTTCATTAGAAAAACTGACATCCGAAGTGAACATCTTGCAAACCATGCTTCTTCATTTAGCATTTATCATTTAGCATTAAGCGTGTGGATTCATGATGTGTGGAGGTCTCTGGGGAATGTATTCATTGAATTTATGGTTTAATAATAATCCATATCTCACTACAATATGAGGAATTGTTTGCCTTTTTTAGATGACCAAGCCTGGCCCTCAGTTTGATAAACACGCTGTATTTAGATGCTATTATGTGCAATCTTTGTGCTGCATTTACAAATTGCAGATTAAGCCCTGCTCTTTTATTACGTACTGACATCACTGAATTAATGCAGCAGAAGAGTAAAGATACTGACTCAGAGTTATGGAGCATACCGTCTCCCCTGCTAAAATGTGGATTATTTCTGATAAATGTTGATGTCTAGGCATAGAGGAAGGGGCACATTCCTCTCGATCAAGAGTCAATGTTTATGTAACAAAAAGTAAATAATTTCTTTCACCAAAAGTACTTAAAATGACTCAAACTAAATTGTGAATTTATTTTTTTTGTTCCAATTTAGAGGTCAAGAAAACTGAATGTTTTTTTTATATATTTCTTTGATATGTTTGGACTTAAGAAGGGAGTTTATATTTTTTTTCCCTTTGTTAAATCATGCTGCTTTAGTCACGTTCACTCCAGGTGAGGTGAGATTGATTACACCTGGGGTCAATCTGGCACTGATTACAGAGCTCCTCTCTGATTGGCCCAAGAGGACTGGTATCATAGTATTTAAGATCAGCAGACTGGTTGGTGTGTCGTTTTGAGAAGGCAGTGAAGAGAGACAGTTTTTCCTGTTTAAATATATTTTGGTATCAATGGCTAATTGGGTGTGAAGTTTTCTTCCACTCACACTGCCTGCCATCCAGAAGAACAACACTCGATGTTCAGCTGATGAACATAATGAGTGTTGTAGTACTCGAGTTCGGTCTTGTACTCAAGGCCACTTTTTGAAGGTCGCAGTCTCGTCTCAGAATTGGTTTGAGACTGGGCGGACTCTGGATTATAAATCAAGATCACCACTGATCAGCTATTTTTCCACACCAATTACTGTGATTAGAAGGTAAATGCCCCTTTCTAAAACAACAAATAACTTCAATTAATTTGTAGTTATTTAAATTCATATTTAGTTATGGTAGATATTTTCCCCGTCACATCCACAACCTTCCCGGTGTTACAGTCTTGGTGTGTCACTCAGTGAGTGCTGCACACAATATGATGGTTTTTCATTGATATTTATGGTATTAGTCTTGTTTTGGTTTGCCCCACCCTGGTCTTGGTCTTGATCCCTAAATGTCATGGTCTTGTCTCAGTCTCAGGGCACTCTGGTCTTGGTTAGTGTGGTCTTGACTACAACACTAGAACATGTGTTTAGATATAACTGATGGATGTCCTGAAAATGTCTTTCGAACTCCCACGTGTCCAAAATTACATAACTAAAGACTTAAATCCAATTTGAGATAACTCCAATGACATAATCAGGGCTATTTGTCTACAAAGCTTAAAATACATTATACAACTGTTGGATGAGGTGGAATAGAGCTTCGTTGAACTAATTTTTCATTTATAAGATTGGTGGGTTGGACCTTGAATCCGCTCTCTATGATACAAAGATAGTTCAGCTTTGAGAAAATCAAATTCCCCACAGCAATGACTTTGTGACACATTAGCTTCGGATTGGCAATCATGTTTGAAGAGGTCATTGAGTTTTAAATAGCAGAGGAATACATCTTTAACAATTACATGCTGAGTATAAAAATAAAACACTTTTTAGCAGCTCTTCAGGCATAGCACTTTCCCAGAATGTATCCATTCAATATATATCCTTGAAACTCACAAAAAGAGTACTCGCTGTTAAAGCAGAAACATAAAGCCTAACAAACAGTGACGGGGAAAAAGTAAGAGACCACTGCAAACAAATATTTTTCTCTGGTTCTAATATTTAAAGGTTTGACTTTGAATAATATGAACATTTCATGTTATATTGTATGCAACATTTCTCCCAACGTCCAAAATTTTTTTTATTATGCCTGTATCTTACGAGCATAAATTACAATTACATTTCTTACACTGCATGTAAATTTACCCCAAATGAGCGTGATGTAGAAATGTAGTTAAGCAGTGAGTACAGTATGTTTTTCTTCTTTTCTCTAGTCCCTCAATTAAACAACTTTTATACACGAGGGGAGGAGTCAGCCGGCCGTCCCGACGATGTAAACAAACTGAAGATATGACTCGGAAAACATCACAGACAGTGGGACTCGGGTGTTACACCCGTTGTAGACAGTCATTACGCACATAGTTATTTTCAGAGATATACTTGATTTCTATTATGTTTAAGTGTGAAAAATTGCATATAAAGCCTTTAAGGTCACATGTTATCCTTCTTTTCAACCAGTTTAAATATGTCTCAGAGCTCCCCAAAACATGTCTGAATCCACTCTGATCCTGTATTTGATCATGCCTATAAACCCCTCTATTTCAGCCCTGCTCAGAACAGGCTGTTTCTGTGTCTGTACCTTTAAATGTAAATGAACTGTGTTAGACCACGCCCCTCTACAAGGGCTCTGGTGGCTCTGGCTTTCTCCTACCATGCCGTATTGTTTACAGTGGGAGAAACACCTAGCTGTGGGAGTGTCACCCACCTGGGGGAGGGGTTACTGCCCTTTGTGATGTCATGAAGGGAAAATCTCCAAAGACCCATCTTGTGTGTAGCCTTGCAAAGGAAGAGTTCAGAAATCGATATTTTTATTAAATATACATTATTAAGTAGAATGGGGTGTTACTTGAGTTGAAATCCCACAGAGACTGAAATAAAATGCGGCCCGTGCACGTAGAGGTTTCTGATTTTGGAATTGTCTCGTCAATTTTTGAGAGACGGGGTTGCCAGTGGTGTAGTGGTTGGTGCGCAATCCCCATGTGCAGAGACTGTGGTCCTCCAGGTGGCCTGGGTTTGAATCCAACCTGTCCACTGTCTCTATCTCTCTAATAAAGGCATAACAAGCCCCCCACCACCCCCCCAAAAAAAGAAAAAACCTTTAAAATAAAAGTGAAAAACAGACAACTTCAAAAAATATTCCACCAGATATCAATTTCTGAATCCTTTGTCACTTTCTGCAAATACCTGAGATGAAGTTATTACGAAGTCGAACAATAAATAGTAGGACCAAATAAAAGCATTTTTTAAAGTGGTCACTTGATTTGTTTCCGAAGCTGCTTTTGTTCTGTTGTAATAGATACAGGAAGTAGTCCGGGAACCAATAGGATGAGAGATGTTTGATTGACACTAATATTAAAGTGATGTTCCTGTTAAGACAGCAGACATGTTCTACTTTGTGAGGATTATTAACATCGACTCTTTGAGAAACAGACTACTCATGAATATAATATCTCTGTTCCTTATAACTGATTTGAAAACAAAAAACACTCACAGCAAAGAGACGACATGAGATTAAAAAGGTGAGGATGACAGTGAAGGAAAATTTTCAAACAAAATGTTATAAAGAGAAAAATCCCTCCAGTAAACGTGATACACAGATGTAATATAGAGGAGACAAAATCTGAGATTGGGTATTTAAGTCGGCACTTTGCACCAGACAAAGACAATCCCTTTCTCTTTCTTTCTCTCTCTCTCTCTCTTTATATTACTAGAGTGACTATAAAACTCTTATGGGGTGACAATCCAATTTCAGAAGAAGTACATTTAATAGATGAAAAGTTTGAAAGTTTTGCTCGAACTGTCATGCTGCGCTCAAGTGCAATTAAAGAGGTTTGAGATACAAGACTACCAGGGGCCATTTATAGCAGACTACAGTAATGCTCATTTTTCTCCAATTGATTTGATCATCCTAGAAATACTTTCTTTTTCAATCTCTTCTGATGTTTTTCATGCTGGCTGTGAACAAATGTTAGTTTTTTTTAAATCTAATGTGTCTTTCCTGGGAAGAATGAAAATAATTATAGGTTGTAAAAAAAAAAAACAGACAGAGCATCAGAAATGTTTAGATAATTAATATGGGGCCAAATAAATAGAAATATTGCAAATAAAGTAGAATTTAGCAATGTTTGCAAATGAAAACAACAAGAAGAGACACACAGATTGGGAATAAGGACATGTTTGGTGATATTACATGTATGAAATGAGGACGTGTTAACAGAATCAGAAGGAGAATCTGAACCAGACGAAGATCACAAAATTGAGTATAATTGATGGAAATAATAGAAAAGTTTGAAGTCTGTTTTCCTTTGATCGCTATGTGAATGCTTTTCTCTTACTTCTATTTTCATCATCATCAAAAACCACATATGCAGACTCTGAAATGTCCTTCTGTGTTTAAATTCACAGACAAAGGGGGCAAAGTTAAAACAAAACTTCAACTAGAATGATTAAAAAAAGTCGATTTTTCTTTTCTTTTTGATTTTTAAAGGCCCTCACACATCAGTCATCCTGCTGCAGCCCACTTGCACCATCTTACGCTCACTCCTGTGTTCTTAGCCCACAGCGCCCCTAGTGGCCAATTCCACACTTCATGCATGCTATACTCTTCTGATCCAGCAACACTTCTCTCTGCAGTTTCCGCCAGACAGAAAGCCCATCAGATGAAATGATTTAACAGTTAAGAGACAGCACAGACTTGCCGGAGTGTCTCTGCAGCAGGTGAGATTAGAACAGCAGGGAGGAGAGAGGGCAAAACAACCATCGGGCCTGCTGGTACATTTTTCATTATACCAGTGTCTATTGGGGTTACATTACAGGGGGAAAGAGAATTCTATGATCTCGAGCTTTGCGATTGTAGCCCCTCAAGGACCCCCGAAGCTTCCAGGAACAAACTCTGCACGGGAGCCAAGTGACTGCAGCAAAAAATGTTGGGTTTGAAAAAAAAAAAAAAAAACACTTTTCCAGCCAATTTGACTCTTTTATTAAAGTATCCAAATGATTTCTCTTCTCTGCTGAAGTACGGCACGAATGGAAATATGAGAGAGGGGAACAGAGAAAGGGAGGGTTAGGAAGGGGGTGGACATATCAGATTCACCGTCCCCGCCACCACCCACCTCCCCATCACATCCCTTTTTTTAGTTCATAACTGCCAAGGGTATTAATAATTAATGAGGACAATTCTCAGGCGTCTGGATGAGTCATACTTTCTGCTACTTGGTTTCCTAAAAGCCCCATAGGTTGGATTAACAAAGACCAAAAAAAAAAAAAAAAGAAGGGAAATCTGAATTCTTTAACCCTAAAAATGGAATGGGTATGAATGTTTGATAGGTTCCTAAAAACAGATGGAGCGATGATACCTGCTGGGGGAACAGTGCCAGATGCTTCAAGAGATTCAAGAGTACGAGCGAATTTAGGACCAAAAAAACAACCCAAAGGCGGACAAAAAACCCCACAAGAAACAGAATGAGAACGATGCTACAACAATAAAGGAGAAAATGTGTTAATAATACATATTTGAAGCTGGATTTTCTACTCTTTGAAGCATTACAAGAACATCAATACCACTATACATCACCCTCTTTTTTTCTTATGCAAAAACTCAACAAAAGCAGTTGGTTTCACAACAAAGATGCAACCCGGAACTGTGTGACAAAGCAAGAAAAAAAGTGTCTCATGGTCTTAAGTTGCTTGTTTAAGCAGGAGTTTTCCTCAAACGAAACAGCTAAGCAAACACAGAAAATGCTTGAAGGGCAGCCAGTGTTGGTACATGAACAAAACAAGTACAGCGTGTGTCACTTGAGCTGGAGACTGTCCAGACAAACCCCAACTTTGTTCTGTATAAAACTTGAAGCATAGCATGTAAAATAACTGGCAATTTCAACGTATAAGAGCACTTCTTTTAAGCATTTAAAGCACCCTTCTGAAGCTGCAAAGAAATAGGGGGGACACAGTGCAAAGAGGTGCTGATTTTAATACCTTTTTGATTTCAACATGATTATACAAGAGAAAATTAACCAATATACAGGAGATTTATGACCGATAGAAAAATTGTATTTATTATACTTTCCAAGATACATTCTATTCATTTGTAATGTCAAGAAACACTCATAGTTTGAACGTAACAATACTTTTAAATAAGGACCGGATAGAGTTAGGTTGAGAAAAAAATAATTTCCAAATAGAGCCTTCCTTGACAATATAACCTCAAACTAAATAAATTAAACAGAGTTATTTGAAGCCATCATGACTGAGCGTTGTATTTTTTTTTCTTCTTCTTACTAATATTGCACATGATGTTTTTTTTATGATATGATTCAGCCCGAGGCTAACAATTTTTAGAGCTTCAATTAGCAAGCCTTCCGCAAACATCTCCACACACACATCCCCCAATCCCCCCCCATTCCCACCCCCCACCCCCTCATACCCCCCACCATCATCCCAACAATTCTGGAACCATATCAAGTTTAATGCACATTTATTTTGGTTGCATAATGTTAATAAGAAACCTTTTACAAGATACTGTGGGAGATATAAGAATAAGGAAACTGCTTGAAAACTTCACAGACTCTATCAGGCCTCGGCTTTTTGTCGTGCGACACAATAAAAAGGAAACATCACAGACACATTTTTCGCTAAAACCCCTTTCGTCCAGCGGGTCGAGTTCTTCAGAGAAAACTGAGAGAAACCAACAAAAAAAACAAACCCCAAACAACCTTGAAAATCGACTCAGCAGTCACTTCTGGTGGCCTGAATAAGCTCTGATGCATCGTTCTATCAAGTCCTTTCCACTCTTTGTGTATTATTCTTTCTTGTTTTTTTAAATAATACCAATAACTCTTTAAATAATCCTGCATAGAAAAATAAATTAACTATGTTTGTTAAATTCTTTTTACTACGAATTGAGAGCTGACAAAGGGAGTTGAATCACCGATTGGATTCTAATAGCGGTTTGTTTTGACATTTCTGGCTTGTAGTCTCTTGATGATGATGCTCCGTCGTACAGTATTTATGTGTGTGTGTGTGTGTGTGTGTGTGTGTGCGTGTAGAGGTGTTTGTCCTTCCTTGTAATTTACAAACCAGTCCCACAGATACAAATAATGTAAGACTTACAAAATAAATTCCAGGTTACGCTTACATAGCAAGCAGCTTTGTAAATTTGATATATCCTTGGGTTTTTCCACTTTTTCAGAAACAATGTCCTCTGACAGTGTATGTGCCGTTAGATTTCACCCAAAAAAAAAAAAAAAAAACATACAGTAACTGTAAGTAGCAACTTTGAAAGAGGAACACAACTCCATTCAGAAGACACTATATTTAACATGGCTCTTTACACAAAGAGAACAAGTCATGAAATCATTCCACAAAAAGAGTTTTTGCAGTGCCTCGGGTTACTGTGAATTGGATAAAAAAAAAAATAAAAAAAAACAAGAGCCGCCTCCCGGTACAGAGCAGCAGTATACTGCCACACTCGGGTAATCCAGACAACATGGCAGAGCTTCTGCATTTGGAATCCTGAAAGCATCCCCCAAGAACAAAAAAAGAAAGATATCCTTGCAAGAACAACGAAAAAAGTTCAAAGTAGCATCCATTGAGTCATCAACTCTTGTTAATCTCATCCCAGATGTCATGATACTGGAGACTTTCCAAAGTAAAATAACAACAGTGACCTCCTTTTTCTCTCTCTCTCTCTTTCTCTTAAAGAGGGTGAGAGACAGACGCGTATTCTCTCAATCAATGTCCTCAAGACCTTTTGATTTGGTTGGGGGAAAAAAAACAAAAGGAGAGGAAAAACAACGACAGGAACCAACGGAAAAAAAGGGAGAAAAGTACCCATTTCAAATGCAGCAAAAACACTACGACTGTTTGGTTGCTTTTTAGGGTGCTATATCGTACGTATGTGGGGTTCATACATGTAGGGGTGTGGATAATCCAAAAGGGTCTTTAACTGTGATATAGATCCACGCTGAATTTAGTTATAGCATTTTGTTCTGTGGAGCCATTTTGTCCATCTCTGCATTGGTCATTAAGGGTTTCCAGAAGGCACTTTTTTTTTGCTGTGTGTGTGTGGGAGTGTGTGTATGCGTGTGTGGCTGCAGAGAGGGAGATGAGGACAGAAAGCGTGAGCTCTAGTGGTGTCGGATGGTTTGTGAAGGCCAGATTCAAACAAAGAAAGGTACACGTGTTTGGCTGTCTTGTCTATCTGCCTGTATGTGTGTGTGTGTGTGTGTGTGTGTGTGTGTGTGTTTGACTTCCCTGTGTATGTGTGATCAATGCACAAAATGGAACAGAAAGAATCCCTACATTTTACTCAGCGCAGTCTGCTCCTCAAGCACCTGCAGGTAATCAGGCGTTCCTTGGAGCTTGGCTTTGAGCTCGTAATACTCACTTTTTCTCTGCTCCACCACTATCTTACTGTGGTTCCCGCCTATCAGCGATGACTTCTTCATCTTTTTGTCCAGTGTTTTCTCCGGGTAGCGGATCTCGTAGCCGCCCATCCCTATACTGTTGAAATCTCTTTTGTCCAGGAAGTTCTGGATGAACATGCTGGGCTCTCGGTGAGGGAGGAACTCCTCGAGTTCATCGATGGTGCTGAGACGCTTGTTGCGCTCCAGGGTGGATAGCGAGTCTTTGTCCTTGTCGGCGCTGTTCCGGAGGATGATCTTCTGCCTCTGTGAGTCTGCAAACTTGAAACCAGCGTCCATGTCTGAGGAGCGGCCGATTCCACACGTGTGGCTCTTGCCAATGTGCTCGATGGTCTGCGGGATAAAAGTCTCAGCTCCCAAGTCGTCTCCCGGGATGGAGCCTTTTTTGCCGGATTTGTGTCCGTGCCTGCGGAGCTGCAGCGACATGGAGCCGCACTCTTGATTGCCAAGCCCCTCCTGCCTGCCCACTGGCTTTTTATTCCTCCTCAAGACAAAGACCAGAAGGCAGAAGGCCACAAACACAGTGAGGATAAGCACTACCAGAATGCTGAGGATCATGATGGAGAGAGGCACAGGCCCTCCCGGCGGTGCTTTTCCAACTCCGGCAGGCGACACCGAGGTCAAAAGAGGGGTGGCGCTGGTGAGGATTACCGGCGGTCTCGCGATAAGTTTGGGACACAGGATCTCATTTTTCAAGAGGCGCAGCTCGATGTTGGAGAACTGCACGGGGGATGCACATTTCACCTCTTTGGCAGCCACTCCATCACTCAGCTTCTCTAGCCAGAGTTTGAGGGCCACAAGATCGCAGGAACACTCCCACGGGTTCCCCTCCAGGTCTATTTGGGTCAACGATCGCAGCTGGTCCAGGACACCGCTCACTGGCAGGGTCATGAAGTGATTGTTTTTCAGATTGAGCCGTGCTAAGGAGACACCCGCAAACACATAGGCAGGGAGACTCCGCAGAACGTTGTTGTTGAGATACAGAAGTTGAAGGTTTGGCATGGAGTCGAATGTGCCCGCTAGGATTTCTTTAATGGCATTGTATTCCAAATATAGGTACTGCAGATTTGCAAGGCCCAGAAACATCTCTGGGTGTAACTGTTCTAGTTGGTTACCATTCAAATACAGTCTCCTCAGGTTGGTGAGGTTAGCGAACACACCTTTCTGCACTGTGACAATTTGATTGCTGCCAAGATGTAGCAAATCCAGACCTTCAAACCCTTGGAAATCACTCGGGCTAATGTCACGGATGTAATTCCCACTTAGGTGAAGTTTCTTGGCGTTTGGGGGTTTGGGAATGAGATCAGCTAAATTTTTCACATTTCTCTCCTGACAGCTGACACTGATGCCGAAGTCAGAAGGGTGGGCTTTACAGCTGCAGGGCTGCGGACACAACAGTGGAGGGGTTCGCGTCTGAAAAGAAACAATCTGACTATTTCTTCCAAAGGGGGGCAAACCAGCCACGATACCGTTACCGTAAATCTTTGATGAGTCTGTGGTTTTTGGCGCTTTTGTGGCTAGAGGAGCCACTGTGGTTGGGGACGTTTTGGAGGGCGGCTGCCCGCTATCAGGCGCCACAGGCGGCATCCGCACATCAAAGTCACTCCCTGTTCCCATGGGACAAAGCTCCTGTTTGTTGGTTTCTTTTAGGAGTCTGCCGTACAAGTCACTCGGTGTTTCACATATGGCCTCGCCAATGAAAATATTATACGGCATGTTTTCTAGCCATGCTTTGAGAGGTGCTAAATCACAGGTACAATTCCAGGGGTTGTCATCCAGCTGCAGCTCTACAATGCGCCCAATGTGCTCCAGAACTCCCAAATAGGGAAGCTTCTGGATCCTGTTCCCCCTTATATCCAGGTGTGTGAGCGAGGCAAAGCGAAATATGTTGTCAGGAAGGGCCTGAATGAGGTTGTCATTCAGGATGAGCACTTTTAGTCTGTGCAGTTTGTTAAATGCTCCCTTTTCAATATATTTGATCAAGTTGTAGTCGGCCTGGAGATATTCCAAGTTTTCTATCCCTTGGAAAGTATCCGCTCGCAGCACCTTAAGCTCATTATTGTTCAGGTGCAGCTGCTTCAACGCGCTCATCCCCAAGAACGCTCCACCTTCAATGTTCTGCAGTTTATTGTTTCCCAGCTGCAGTGACACAGCGTGGGTGAAGTTGAGGAACGAGTTTGGGTAGAGGATTATTAAGAAATTGTTCTGAAAGTTCATGTGGTAGAGGGACGAGGCCGGCGGGATGAGCTGCGTGGGCCGGTAGACGGTGATCTTCTCGCAGTTGACGTACAGCACGTTTTCCACGGACATGCAGGAGCAGGCGCTGCAGGTCTCGGCCATCAGGTCCGAGGCGGACGGGTCTGGCATCTGGGGTCCGTCCGACATGGAGGGGGAGGAGAGGGAGGAGGAGAGGGAGCCGGTGATGGAAGAAGAAAAGGCTGCCAGCAGGAATACGAGCAGCATCTCGCCGGTTAGAAATCCTCCCCCAGAAAACCATTTAGTTACCTTTGGAGAAGAAAAGAAAGTGGCATGCACCAACATTCACACACACACACACACACACACACACACACACACACACACACACACACACACACACACACACACACACACACACACACACACACACACACACACACACACAGGGATATACATGTGCAAACAAGCCCACACACACACACAAAGAAAAACACAAAGACACACAAAGAAAGCAAACCATCAAAATGTATACTTGATATCAATTATACTGGTGTTTCAATATACCTTTTCTCCCCTTTTTTTTAATCACAACAAAATGCCTAATGGGTTCCCCTTCACTGTTAATACGAGAATTTTCAAATTATAAAAATGTATATGCACAATACAAATTATTGATCATTTCATCAGATCACTTCATCATCATCAAACACTGACACTGATGCAGAGTTTTTTTCGATACTGCAGCGGAGCATTATACTCAAACCCTGAACTGCTGCACATCTCTGTATCTTATTTGACACCCAAAGCAATCATGTTGAAAAATGACTCAAACTGTGGCACGTCTAACTGTATCCTGTACCTTCCTCTCGGCTTATTCAACATAATCATATCAAACATTTATACATATTGTTTTTTAAAAGCCAGCAGCAGCAACAACTCTTAGCAGCACACTCTGCTTATTTAAGAAAAGCAACTGTGAGAGCAAGGGGAAGATGAAGACTTGGGACTGTGCCCATCGCTGACATATTGAGAGGGTTTGAGCGGCATGCATATACCACACATAATCCTTTTTTTTTGTGCACACCAAATAAAGAGAGAGAGACGGACGTTTTTTTTTTTTTTTAAATCTAGAAATGAAAATGAATAATTCAATAAATGAGTAAATGCTGGCCATCATTAAGGAAGAAGGATGCAATCTATTCAAATTGAGACTTACCCAAAGCTGAGGCGGTAATGAATGCGGCTCCCTCCGGAGACACGGGGCAGCTATGGTGAGACATGGATGGAGATGTGCGCAAACAGTTCTCCCAGCTGAAGTCAGATGCACGTAGTTAGAGGGGCGCAACAAGGTTCCTCCAGCTCCTATATCCCCATGCAGGCTAACTGTATATCAACCCGAGCCAGGCAAACTGGAGGGGGGGGTGCGGTGGAGATGGAGAGCAAAGGAGAGGGGTGGGAGGAGGGGGGGGGGGGGAGCTCCGATTTCACCCGATGCGTCTTTTACTGACGGGCTCCTCTTGCTTGGAAAAATCACCCCTCTGGTCGTTCGGTCCCCAAGGTGGTTGTACTACCTCCATGGGAGAGCATTCATTTGGTTGCAGGAGAGAAAGAGAAAGACTTCGAAAAGGGAGAGCGGAAGAGAGAGAGAGAGGTAGAGAGTGAGTGAGAGAGAGAGCGGGAGAGAGAGAGAGAAAGAGAGAGAGAGAGCTTTTAGAGATCTTAAAGGCGCGTCCGGCGACTCCAAGGCGTGAAAAAAGGCGCAAGGTGGTCAGTGATGCGGTGAAAGAAGTCCGTCATTTTTTTTTTTTTTTTTTGGCGTTGTTGTAGGGAGACACTGAAGAAGGACTACTTGCAGAGAGGAGAGGGGAGCGAGGATGGCCAACACTGTGCGTCTGGCTTCGGCTCAGCTCAGCAACCCCCCAACGATCCTACAGAATAAATGCTGGTTTGTTTCGGGCGAAGTTGCGCACCGGGATAACGCTTTCGATGGCGGCAGCAGCCAAAAAGCTCCCATTAGGTCATGTATACATTTTTTTTGTCCCTCAAGGACTCATAAATCCAACAGTTATTGTCTGAAGCGATCAGTTTATTTGCACACACAGGCGGAAAATATGTCTTTGTCAGTGTCCATCCAACGGGAGTTATTTAAAAAAAATATATATATACCAATGAAAAAAATATGGGCTTTGGTGATATCGACGCTTTTTTCCCCTGGATGAACATGAATCAGAAAAAGTAAAGAAAAAGGCGAGAGAGACAAGTGAGAGAAAAACAAAAACCGGAGCGTAAAAAATGAATAATGCAGTTATTCAGCCTTTAGTCCGCTGCAGTGCAAGTGAGGAGCCGCTGGAAACTCTGCGCTTTCCCCCGCTTCCATCGGTCCACACAAGATGTCATCAAGAAATAAACTTGCAGAGATAAAGTATTGTTATTTCTTAAAGGCAAAAAAAACAAAAAAAAGATATCCAGTTTGAGGAAATGGTGCGAATTGAAGGAGAGGAAAGCAGGCTTGTTTCCCCCTCCTGTAAAGACAGAGCAGTATCCGTGTCAGGCGCATAAGTATGCTGGCTCCTTCTGCAGCCGCATTCACTGAGCTTCCCACACGACTAAAAGAGGCGAATGCAGAGATGTAGAGAGGGAGGGAGGGAGGGAGGGGAGGGAGTTGAGCGAGAGAGAGAGGGAGAGAGGGAGAGAGAAAGAGAGGCAAAGAGAGAGAGAGAGTCGGGGGCGGGGGTCCGTCACATACACCGAAAAGCGACAATAAAACAGTTCAGACCTTCAAACAGGTCCACTTTCTGACCCTGTTTCTGGCATTGCGATCCTCTT